>NC_133580.1:31188022-31491204 GCF_964106895.1 Numenius arquata | reverse complement strand
TAAGACTGGTATCCTAGCACTAATGAACTGAACCAGAAACGGGCAAGCGGAGCACAAAAAGATGATTTTAAAGTGCAATAGCTGTCTGCCTATTAACAGCAGACATCTTTTGGTCCTGCTTAGAGGTCTTGTCAAACTAACACATTTGTGCATACTATGTTACCTGTATCCTTTACCAAACTAACCTGAAGAAAGGCTAGCACTGTAACAAAATAGGTGGCATCCCTTCTGGAGATAAAAAAAGAGCCATCAGAATGCCTCTGCTCTGCTCTTCTTTACTTATAATGCTATCTGAAATCCTGTTTTAGTAAAATGTGCCTATTTTGGGGTCTAGGTGTTGGATTAAAGGACAGTGTCTTAAAAGATAAAGACCTCAGATTATTTTCCTTTTGTTAGGGTTATGAATATGAAAGTAATCAGGAATTAGAAAGCAAGCATGGTTTGCAGATGTGTCTAAAAATATCGCTGTTGATTGTGTTCCTGAAAAAGCAGTGTACCTTTTAGCCTCCTTTAAGGGTCAGTAGATTTTAGCTATTTCAAACCTAAAGTGGGAGTAAATTGCAAAGCAGCCTGTCCCCCAGTGAGTCAGTCTTGCTGACAACTCACTTTTTTTTTTTTCCCTTTCTTTAATACCAAATGTGTCTGGCGTGAGCCTTTCTGCTGACAGCGGCGGTGACAGCATGGCACGGGGAGACATGTGGTCTCTTAGATAGAGAAGTCCCATGTAATTTAGAGCTGTACAGATCAAGAACAGCATCATGAATTTCATCCAGGCGTCGATAAGAGCCCTGTACGTGTATTGGAGCTCTGCTGTCACGCTCAGACTAAGATAGGCTATTTGGTAAATGAGCTGCTGCAGTCTGAGCTAGCTTCTGTTACCAGATTGATTAAAGGGATGCTGTAACGTGGAGTATATTGTCTTGTGTAAGTAAACATTTGGATGCTATTAATGATATGTTTCCTGTACTTTGAGTAGGGCAAAGGCTGAGAATACCAACTACCAGCAGCTCTCCCCCTGCCTCTCCCAATGCAGTCGCTAAAGGACTTTTCAGTTATGTTAAACTTAATGACCTTACAGCTGTGTGATTTTTTGAACTGTAAAGAATATGCTTCATCAAGAGAATAGCTTCAGACTTGGTCAAGAGGGGAAGATATGTCTGCACACTAGTAGTTCCTTGAGGGTGGTATCTATAAAAACGTAAACCCTTATTTGGCCTGAAATCTGAGGTTTTGGCCTGCCTGCCAGGTGTGCTTCCCTGAAGTATGACTTGATTCTAAAATGCTCGCCTCTAGCTGTGTTCTTTTGTATCTTTGTAATTCAGAATGTAGCCACGTGCCACTTCTCTGTCCAAGCACAGTGTGCAATTTGTGCCAGACCAGTTATAAGAGGCTTGAATTGGAGTTCAGAGATAATAGAGCCACTAGGCAGCTGCAGCTAGCCCCTTTGGAATAATATGGAAGTTGCAGGACCATTTTATCAGGCAAACAAGTTTTGGAGGTCTGCTCACAACCTGCTATCAGGCCTTTTGTCTTCAGTGGTAATTTGAGTCAGCAGCAGGAGGATAACCTGTCGCTGCTCTCGTAGCAGCACACCTCAGATTTTGGGCAATGTTTGGTGCTGTATAATCCTGCACTGAAACAGAGGTGAGATATATGTGTGTGATACCACAGAGAAAAGGAACAAAAATGCCAAAATGTTCTTACTGTGGTAGAACTCCAGTAACTTTGAAGTGGATAGATGGACTCTTTAATAAAACATTAGGCTTTAATAACTGAGAGCTGCTGTTGCACACAGAGGGCCGGACTTCAATTTGCTGTTCCCTGGAGAAGAGGCAGGGTGAAAGTATGCAGAATGTAGAAACTGGAAAAAACAGGCTAGGGCTCCATCAACAGTTCTGCTCAGCGCCTAAATGACCCCAGGCAGGTAGTTATTATTTCCAAACTAATCAGTGTGCCTAATAGTTTAGAAAGTCTTTGGGACAGTTACTAACTGTCTAGAGCTCAAGAGAGTGGTCATGTTATTAGTGCTCCTGGTGTAGCTGAAAATCATAGGTTTGATTGCAGTAATAACATTAATTGATATATAGTAAAAGATAAACTTAGTCCCAAAAAGCCTCTGATCTAAATGTATGCATCCTAACCAAAGCACTGATTGCTCAGCTTAAGTTAAATCTTTCTTCCAAGCCATAGACCAGTTAGGAACTGGTTAGTTTTTGTAGCCTTAGATTGCCTCTGAATATACAGTTAAAGTCATATGAAAGTATATATATAAAGAAACACCTACAGTTTCATGCAAATTATTTCTTAAAGATTATTGATAAATTGGCATATTGCTTTTTTTTTTTTTTTTTTTGCTGTTCTGGGGCTATTTGAAGGGAGAATTTCTTGGTTTTACTATCAGATCCAATATGGCTATATGTAATAAGACTTTTATATGACTCCATTAGGCTACAATTACATCTGAGTGGTAAACTGTTGTGTAAAAAAACCACCTGATAACACAAGAAGAGGTAGCTATACGCCTTCACAATCAAATCAGTCTTTGCCTACGCGTATATAGTAATACATAAAACAATAGATGGGGAAGGGGGGTCCAGGGATTGCTTTGTTATGGGAGAGAAATAGGCATGTATGAAAATTGCAGCAGCATCAGTTGCTAAGATGACATAAATACCGCCTCCAAATATTCAGAAAAGGAAAAACTGTTCTTCATATCTTTTAAAGGAACTGTCAGTTTGATGCTTATTTGCAAGAAAAATTGTTCACCATAAATAAAGTAATAGAAACATTTTGGAGACATGGGCAAAATAGGCCAACTCGCAGAAAGGTACTGTTTTTGACAGAAGAACTCAACCATGCAGGAGAAACTGGGACTGAGAATGCTTTTGTGAAAAACAAAGATAACTGTCAATGTATTTGCAAAAGATAGATGATTCAGCATAGAGAGAAACATTATTTAAAGCTTGTTCAATAATGAATATGTTTACCTTGGTCTGGAATTTATACATGATAGAAAACAAATGAAAGAAATTAAGATTTAAGTCAGATGTTTATATGTTTGAGTATGTATTTAATAATATTCTGTGAGTTTTTAGAAACCTTGCCATTCCTAAGCCTTCTTTCACCATCAGTAAAAGAAAACTTTTCAGTAAAGCAGAAAAGTGGATTTGCTTTGAAATCACATCTTAGAAAGAGCTTATAGTAAAAACGAATAGATCCCATGTTCATGCTGAGTAAAACAGGCTCATTGAATGAAGCCCAGTGTGGTGGATGCTTTCTGCCTTCGTGTTTCTCCCTGCCTTTCTCAGGTCATTTGTAGAGCAATTTATGCAGTTAGAAGCTGCCTTTCAATCCCACTCTGCTGCACTCTCTGCTGAGTTCATACAGCATTTACAAATACCCATACTTTAAGAGGATTAATATTCATAAATGTCTATGATAAACTTATGGTAGATTCCCGGAAGAGTATGATGTGCATAAGTCTTTTTTCCTGATTTTTTTTTTCCATGTTATAGAAGGTTATTTTGTTTTTTTTCTGTGCAGCTGTACTTTGATCCACGTTTCTGCAGAGCACTCACACGTATGTTTGACTCCAAGCTTTTGAATTGCAAGGAAGTCATTTATATATGAGCACCTTTTCAGTTATACCTCACAGAATCTAGTGGTCCTGACACAGAACCTCTGCCTTTACCTCACATTGTGCTGGGAGGTGGTCCTGTCATATTGCATGGGATGACTCCTGCACCGAAATCCTCTGTAATCCTCTTTACTTTAATCTTTGACACTGGAATAGCGTGTCTTTTTATTTCACGTGGCAAGTTGGTCACATGTACTTAATTACCTTTCCATTCCTTGTCATCTGCCTAACCTGATTTGCCCATATTTCTCATCCTCTTATATGTTGTGTGATCTAGGGATAAATGAGGATGGTTTCTATAATGCAGTTTCGGTTCTTCAGCTAGCATTGCTTTAGTAAGACTTGAGGAAGAACTGAAATTTGTAAACCTAACAGGCATTTTCCTTTTGTAAAACCGACTAAATTTGGGCTGTGAGATCTATTCCATGGATAGCCTTAGAAAACACATAAATCTTTCATCAGTTTATGTTTTCTGCTATTTTTAATACCCCAAATCTGTCACATACATTGTTGACTCAAAACATGTAGCAAACACCAAGTAATCAAAGCCAGAGACAATCTATAATCCTCATGTAGACTGCAATAAGGATAGCTACGGAGTGTATTTGAAAAGTTAGAATTTGGGGGTGGGAGGAGGAGGTTGGATGTGGCATGAAAGTTGTTTAGAAGCCACAGTGAGGCATTAATTATTGAATCCACAAGAGACTAGACATACTTCATTAGTGTATGTGAAGGAATGCAATTTCAAAGTCATTTCATGAATTCAGTTTAAAATGTTAAATTGAAAGCAATAATGCATTCCAAAAGGTTTTGTGTAAAATATACTCAATTGATGTATTGAAGTTACATGAATTAAGAGAGAGAATATTGAAGGAAAATTGAAAACATCAGCACTGTGCCCAATTAAGTGGATAACTGTTACACTAAATGTGTGCAATATTTTATTATTTAAATACCAACTTAAATTTAAAATCAGTCCTTTCAATGTGACCCTCAGCAGTAGATATTTGTCAAAAGTAAGCCAACAAAAGTAACCTGATGGAAATGGCACATTACCCTCTATAATAGATAAGAATTCCCAGTAGGACTGCACTGAATACTCAAGGGAAGATTATCATAGATTTACTTTCTTTTTAGCTTCTAACTCATAGTGCTGTCTAAGCATCATTAGATATAGTTAATAGTTTCTTATACTTCTATCCTACAAGAAAGGGTCTGGTTTTATTCATCCATTATTTTAATCGTTGCTGCTACATTTTGAGAACCTCACAGATAGGTCAGCATTATAAAGAATGTTATAAGAACACATTCACCAAGCAACAAATACCCTTCAATAAAACCTCTCTCTTAGATATTCCAGCATTATAATGATGTTCTTTTATGTTTCTTTTAAGCTAATCTTCACTTGCAGTTATAAATTCTTGTTAAATGGTAATTTTTCTGAAAGCCTTAGCAACTGGGGGAGCTCCCTAGCCATTGCTTTTGGGTTAAAAGCAAGACTGTAAAGAGGGTTCCCAGTGAAGATGTTCAAAAGACCTGTACATCAGACAACACCTTCTGCCCACGTTAAACAAATATTATCTATACATTGCTTTATTTGTGTTACTAGAATCTCATTACTGTAGTTTTAAATCCTTATGAACTACATTGTTTTAGCTAATGCCAAGCCAAGGTTTGCTTAATCTCTGGTGGATTGCTTGTTCAGCAATTCCAGATTACACTTCACGTGATTGTTTCATGTTGCACATTTTAGGACAGATAGTGTGCAACTGCTGGTAGGAACCTGAGTGCTGGAGATGGAGTCTCTGGAGTTTGGTTATTGAATACGTAGTAGTGATAATATAGATCCCTGTTATTCTTGGACTGCTGTACATGGTTTTCATTGATTGTCAGGTAGGCCTGATAGCGAAAGAGGTCTTGCTTGATGGTTGGTTTTTAGCTAAGAAATTGCTAACTGCTGTCACAGCCAGCAAGTAAATCCCTTATTCTCTTAAATATCTGAATCTGTGATGTAAGAGCCACATTTCTTAATAATTTGTCTAAACTCTAGGGCTGTGCAATCCCCATACTGACTAGGTAGAAGTCCTGATATTGTAGTCATATGTCACTAGGCATAATAAAAATATTAAAATGCAATTAATGTGGGAAGAAAACATTATCCTAATTTAAACCAACTTGTTAGCACTAGCATTGACCTTCTCAGTAGTTCAATTACTGTGGACATTAAAAAATGGAAGTAACTACTGTCATCTTAGATAAGCAGAGTGCGGACTGTAGAAATAAAGCTGTCGTGAACTTCACATAGATTGGAATGCATCCATATGATCCTTGAGGAATGATCTCTGACAGAAAGCTGACATCTGAGAATCCTGTGCCTACTGGATTTGTTATTCAGTCCTTCCATTTTGTCAATCTGATAATGAAATGTTTCTTGTCTTTGCTAGACTCCTTCGCCTAAAGTGGCAGAAAAAATTTCAGAAGCATGCATGTCAGATGAGTTGTCTTCTGAAGTAAATTCTGTGTGCTTCAGTGTAAGATTTATGAGTGACTTAAAATACGAACACATAATATTCCCAAAGTACATGGTGTGTGCATACAGTATCCTGACTCTTTTTCTCAGCAAGGGTTCAGGCCTTCCTTTTCCTGAAGGGTGATGCTAAATAATGTCTAGTTTTCACAGTGATAATCAGGTAAATTAATGTACTTACATTTTGAGCTGGATTAGTTAAACTGCATTGAACTGTGGGTGGATTCTCATTCAGAATCAAAATAGCCTTTGTTCAGTATAGCCTATTTAACTTCCAAAATAAATTACAGCAAATGGAATTAAAACCACTTCAATTCAGTAAAGTATGTCTACACGTAGGTTCCGTGTAATTTTACCAATCTACACTCAATTCACAGCTTGAATTCAGAATTAGTTTACCTTAAAAGCATGAGAATGTAAGCAGGAGTAGGCTGGGGAGGTTTTACTAGCTGCTGATGAGCACTGAACCCACCCACCTTAGATGTTCAAAGAACCTTTAGCTTCCTCAACAAAACATGGATAAATGATACTTTTTTTTTTTTACTTTTTTTTTTTTTAACCTTTTTCTAGCATCTCTCTAACAATCAAAGCACATCTCTGGGGTTAAAAAAAAAAAAAGAAAACTGCATCAGACACAGCATACTCAAGTTTCTGTACTACATTCCCTGGCATAACTTCACTTAGCAGGCACATTTATTATAGACGTTTATTAAAAACTGTGCCTTCTTAAGCAAGGCAAGGTTGGTAAGGAAAGAGAACATTTTGTATCAAACTGGTACATATGGGGGAAATAAAGGCAAGAAAGAAGTGGGGAAAACTAATTGTACATTACCAAAACCGATGCTGAATGGAAAGAATTCTGTGCCACTTAGGAGCACTGTGTTGTTTGTGTACCTTAGTGACTTGGGCACTTTTGGAAAAAAAAAAAAACCAAAATGGCTGTGATACTTGTTTGCGCAAAGCCAAATTGCTACTGTTCTGTATTCTGCCCATCACTAATTTATATTAATATTCTACATCCATTTAAGAGGAAAAGATGTGCCTGAAAAGTTATTTGTGTCCTTGAATGTAATTGACTGTGAGTGTTCCATAATTTACAGTAATACAAGATACTGTTGATGTCTCTCAGGATATTTTTCTCACCAGCCAGTCAAGATTTTTTAACTCTGAGCTGCTTGGAATGATACCATTAATCTAACTAGGTGACTGCAATATGCTGGGTAATCCAGCGTGATGAAGAGCTGCTGCAGTCCTCTGAGATGGGTGGCAAGAGCGTTTTGTACAGTGTAATAGAGTGTCTGGAAAGGAGTAGTAATGATACAGCTGAGAAGTAGCAGGTGTGAAGAATAGCTTTTCTAAAACACAGGCTTAGTCAGAGCTCTGCGGGTGCGGTTGTCAGTTCTTCTATATTTCCTCATTAAAATTCTGCGATTTGGTGAAGGATTCTCTATGGCTCTTGGGCTTTTACTGGTACAGCAAAACAGAAAAGAAACTGGTTGCAAGCTCTCTGTGTGACTGGGGCAGCATTTCCAAATCCACAATATCCCACACATTAAAAAAAAATGTATGCCTTGAGTTTGTCGTTTTGTCCATGAAGGAGGGCAAAGACTATGGAATCTGTGTCTACTGTCATAGTTACCTGGTCACAGGTATCACTGCCCTCATACAAATCCTCCCTGTAGACAAATGGGCTGATGTTGCAAACACGTAGTGTATCCTTGTTTACATATAGGGAAAGCAAGAGTGCTAAAAATCCCGGTTTATTCCAACGTATGAGATTTTGTTCTTCTGAGACTGGCTGATCTCTGTGACCTCATCGGTCACAAGGACTTTGGTGTAAAGGCTGTGTCCCTTTTGACTTTAGTAAGAGGAAGCATATGAGCAAGGTTAGTTCTTATAAAGACTGCAGGATCAGAACTTCAGAGGCAAGCTCTTTATCAAAGGGGGAAACCTCACCGCATTGAAATGAAAGGAACTTTGCCAGACTTTCATGCAGTGATCTTAATGTGCCTCCAAATGTATGAGTCTCTATTATGTTGGAAACCACATCATTACCATGTTTTGTTGATCTGGGATTATTAACAATGTCCTTATTCCACATTATTTATTCCAGATCACCAGACTAGCTCTGACATTAACTTGGCAGATGTCAGGAGAGCATCGGAAAAAACAGACCTCAGTTTTAAAACAGAGGTACTTTCTGAAACAGTAGAAACTAACAAGCAGTCAATATTGGTGCTTCCTGGAAGAATATCGTGTGAGGTAAGGTTTTTGGATGCTAAAATCTTTGGGATAACAGTCAATGTTCTTCTCTTCCTGCTGCAATCTCATTCACACTATAATAGTTTTGAAAACAAATAGCAGATGAGGGGCCAAAATGAGAGTGCGTGGAGACTGCAATGGGATTTATTTTGCCTTTGTGTCACATCCACGCTGCAGCCAAAGGATTTGCAAATAGAGTAGTTTTGCAACAGCCTCTGAGGAATTTTATCTCTGTTAGAATTATTTGACAGTTTGGGCAGAGATATTACTGTTATGTGGACCCTGTAGTTTAGAGGGAGCACGTAGTCAGGCCCTTCTTGAGAGATATGGCATGTCTTAGCAAGAATCCATGATGGATATATGGGTACATGCATATGTGCCCATACTAAATGAGTTACACAAGTGCTTATGTGAGAGTATACCTTGTCTGATTCTAAATTAAATCAGAAGTATTTGTACATGTATGCATATCTGATGGACAAAAATGTTCGTATGTGTTTGTTTTAATCAGACTTGCTGTGAGAAAATATGTGAAAATGTAAATAGAGAAAGTACAATATCCAGCACTGCATTCCTTTGTATAACTAAGTGGCCACGGTCAGGTATGGAGGTTGCAGTGTACATGGAATGTCACATATTTTGCTTGCTGTCTTTCAAAGATGACTTACACACATTATTTCCTTGTTGAGATCGGTACAGTTCTAAGGGAGTAACATTCCCTCTGGTTCAGAAGGCAGTAGAGGGGTATTGTCTCATATTACCTGCGGCTTCTGGCTTACTTTACTGTCAGTTCACTATAAGAGTTTAAGTGAGCCTAAAGTATTTTAGGTTCTTCTTATTAGGCTACATGTCATTCTTCCAGACTATAAAGTAGAATGGTCTTAGAAAGTGTAATAATTCACCTACTTATGCATTTAAAATACCATTTTAAAATATTGTTAGCTAAGCTGAATTTAAAATACTGCATTAATTGAGTCATTCATGTCAGTAAAATACCAAAGGATAATACTGAGATGGCATCATGTTTTGGTATTATGATTATTTTTTTTGTATGAAGCTGTTGGTAAAGGAACTTTCCTTCCAACTTATGTTTTCATTTGCATTTTATACTTTCAGTGTAATTTTCCAAAGGACTAATGGGAACATATTTTAATTTTATAGAACCCTGGTGAAATATTCATTTTGTTGAAAGATGAAATAGATGATGAAACTGTAGAAATTGAATTCATAGCAGATAATCAACGAATTAGGACACAGCCAGCCTCCTGGAATAACAAGGTCAAGTACATGAAAGCCTTAGGTAAGAAATTCATTCTTTAAGTAAACAGAAAATTTGGAATCCCTTCACTTTTTCTGATAAGTAGTTTCACTTCTCACTATTTTGTAGGTGTTTCCTGTACATGGGTTTTGCACACAGAACATAATGCAAAGAAGCAAGGCCTTCTGATTTATGGGAAACTAGGTTCTATTAAATTGGTTTTGTGTGGTTAGATGGCAGGTGGCAGTCTTAAAATGTCATTGATTAGTCACAGATTAACATTCTTCAAAATCACTGCCATAAAATGCAAAGCTAATATTCTTTTCTTATTACTCTATTACTAAAATGTTTCATTTTATATTTAATGCAGTAGATTTAGTTATATTGCTCTCTATAATTCTTACTGATACAGGAAATGGTTTTTTTTCTCAGTTCATGTCCATGCCATTTCTCTGTATTGCTAAGCTTTGCTGGTTTCTAATGATTTTTTTTCAGCTGGTCTGTCCATAACTAGTAGCCAACAGTTTCGACTAGTTAACAACAGTTTTTCTTAGGAGATCTGTGCAGATTTAAGGGCCGCACCTATCCCCACTCACTTGATGCGAGTTAAAAATTAAGAAAACTTTCACCTAAGTATTCAGAGTGTAGCTTGCTCTTCCACTGCATGCTGTGAATTCCCAAAGGAACTTATAGAATATTTTATTCTAAACCCATTGCAATACAAAATTAGATAGGAAGAATATATAGGCTACAGTTTTCAACAGTGGCTTCTTGGAGCTACGTTTGGGTAATTCTGTGTCCTGGTTGTCATTCTGAACACTGTCCTGAGACAATCGCCACATATGGCCTGAGAGTTCTTTATTACTGTGATGGTGCAGAGAGTTTGCTTTTAGAGACCTGGTTGGGAAGTATATGACCAACAGGAAACTTTTGTCTGTAACTGGCTTTCAGAGAGGAAAATCTCAAATCCTCATTCACAGATCTTAAAAGATTCTTCCAGAATTACTCTGTGGAAACATTGTTTATCACAGGAAGGTTTCTATAGTGAATGAAGAAATAAAATATGAACAGTAAATGAAATATTATGAAAAATTTGGTAGACCGCTGCAGCACAAGTTTAATTTTGTTTCTTGTGTCATTTGCATTTAATGCTTCTCTCTGTAGGCTTTTTTTCTGTTTTAAAACCAGGAAAAGTTGGAAGTTTGGGAGTACCCTTTTTTAAAAAAATTTTTTTTCTTCTGGCCCTATTTCTCTTCTCCATTTTCAGAGTTGCCCATTTTTATCGCTCTTTTGTGGGGAGAGTTAGAATTTTAAGAAAACAGTGCTAGTGCTGGTATGGTACAGCAGGATGCCTGGCACAATGAATACTAATGAGTTATAAAATGTGCTCATAAAGAGGGCTCATGCTGCATACACAGAGCAAATCATACTTAAGTAACAGACTGTACAAATGCCTCTTTCCTTTGCTTTTACTAGCTAAACAACTGGAATGGAAGTAATTATACTGCAATTTCTCCAGCCTAGTTCAAATCCAATTTTGAGAACCTTGCCTGCATTTAAGAAAAATGTTTCAAAAGATGAATAGCAATTCCACTATTTGTAATAAATGAACTTTTCCTTAATTTGTAGGCGTAAGGGAGCTGATTATAGGTCATCAGTCTATCAAAGGGAAATTGGAAATTTGAAGCATACTGTTTTCATCTCCTTTCTAATGTGAAGCAATACAATAGCTTTGTTTTATACAGATTCACAGATAATGTATTTTCTTTTGTCAGCTTTTTAATGTTAGACTGAAAGACCTGAATAAAAAACTGACTACACTGAATCATCTGTGAAATGCAAATGTAGTTCATCGACTTTATCCATTTTCTGTGATATTTTCCTGTTCTTTTACTCACTCCCTGAAACCTCTGCTTTGGGATTGTAAAATATTTTCAGCTACTGTTCTGATTTGTGTTTTATAAGATTTTCCTGCTGGCCCTGTATATGTAAATGTCTACTGTGGGGGAGTCATTAAGACCACAGCACAGATCGAGTACTATACTGCAGTAGAGGAGATTGAGCACATTTTTAAGAAAGTGGCTGACCCAATATCTTTCACTTGTCAGGTAAGTTGAATTCTGCATTTTTAATTAAAAAAAAAAAAAAAAAAAAAGAATGTAAGTGCCAATATGGCCTAAGAGGTAATACACTGTGCTGTAAAGACTTCTTTTGATTGCACAGTAGTGAGTAATGGCTCAATAACAGGCTCAGGATTACAGAGGCCTGTCTTTGAGATGTCTAATTGTAAGTGAGTCAGGCAAGTGAAAACAAACTGTCTCTTTTTTATATGTTTTTGTTAAGAGAGTGATATAAACATCATTTGTGCTGTGTATGCCCAATGAACAACATCCTGCGTTACAGAGGATGAAAATAATAATGAACAGTAGCGATGTGCCTGTCCATTGAAAGTGTTCTTTTTAGTATGTTTTAAAACCAACAGAAGCAAGTAATCCTAAATCACATTGTATTTGGAGGATTATTATTCATTCACCAGCAAACGGGATTTTTCTGGCATAGCTCCTATGGAAGACAGTAGGTTGCTATTCGTATAGAGTCCATTTACAGATGCTTATCATGCATGTGGTTTGCTGGTTGCCATGCAGATTCTTTGCATATATTTAGAAGAATTCAGGTTTTGAGCTGGGTTTCAAATCAGCACAGCAGGCTGCAGTGCTCTGCAGCATGTCCTTTGCCAATGGCACATACAAAATAATAAGAAAAGAAAGCATCTATTAAGAAAGGACAGAATCTCAAGTATCATTTGTTGAATGGTGGGTAGCCCAAGCAGACTTGTCACGATGTCTATATTGTAATTCCAAAGCCAGAACAAAAATAATAGTCTGTGTTTCCAGTGCAGACAGTCTCATTTTCCTGTGACAAATCTACCTTATCTACCACCTAAGGCATTACACTCATAATGAAAGGATTAATAAAAAATGATGTATTGCATTATTAGTGTTCTATTAAGGATGGGAGTAGATTCCTTCCAAGTACTAGTCACTTCTGTTCTAAGACAACATGCTGTTGCACAAGAAAAATAAAATCCTTATAGCATCCATCATTCTTTAGCCTGTATTTTGAAGGACATTGAAGTAAGCTTCTAACAGGTTCCATTTAAATTTTATGCATAAGAAGTGTATCATAATGATTTAAAAAGTTATAATTAACAATGTAACCTGGATACCTACAACAGACCTGGTATTTGTGCTGGAGAATTATTTGTGTTATTTAGGAGTCTGACCCTTCATTTAACCATGAGTAACACTTAGTAAGATACATGCAATTCAAATTATATTCAAAGGAAAAAATAATTCTGTGCAGAGCAGTAGTGCACACCAGGAAATACAGCTTTAGCGTTATGACTATCAAGTATGTTTAACAATTTCCTCACCTTTATTCATCTGGATAATAAGCAAGGGTTGAAATGAGGAGACACTGTTTGTCTGCTCTTAATTTTATTGTTTTGGCAACTGAAAAATTAATGCCGAGAAAAGTTTTATAATCAGGTCAGTCTTGCAATCCACACAATATTATGGCTGCTCTGTGGGAAAGTATACTAATGGTAATTCTTTTGTAAGTGCATATACGTGTTGGAAGATTTGTCATCATACTTAATGGTACCTGCTGGGTCACGGAGTGAGGTACGCTAACTAGCTAGGTAGTTAAACTAGTTCCACAAACTTAAAATACTGTAAACTCTCATGTAAAACTGACTTAATGGCAATAAGGTATATCGTAAAGATGCAATTTACAGAACATGATTTAACTTAATATTTAAAAATATGTTCATACAAGGAAGAGCAAGATAGACTTGATACTAATTAGAATTCCCATCAAGTAGCAGGAGTAGTAATAACTTTTATTTAACCAGGATAATTAAAACCTTTGAGACTATCAGCTTATTTGCAAAAGTATCCTGGGGCAACAGTGGTTTATCTATGCAAAGTAACAATCAAACACAATGGAAAACAAAATTAAAATAAAATAGAAAAGCTTACAGCAATTATTGATCAAAGCAATATCACTCTGTGGTTCAAAGAGAAGTTCAAGATTTTCACAAATGCTTGCAATCTGAGAAGTGTCTCCTTATTAAAATTCTGTGATGAAAGCAAATTGCTACAGTAATGCATACCAAAGACACAATGCTTTGGTAAAATGCTTTCATTGTATTGTATATTGTGTTGCCAACCCTTGCAGCTACTTTGAGATGCTATCATCATTGAGATTATTGTCCTCTTCTCTGTTTTGTGCCCCAATGAGGCCAAACAGATAAACAAAACCCAACATATGGGCTTACAGCTACGGATGTCTTCTACTGATGGTAAGGTCAGTTCATATATCTTAGAGGGAGACCAGCAAAGTGTGGTACTGCTGCACTTATGAATTCCTCTTTTTAGAGAGGAATTAAAGTTTAACATTAGCCATATTTTAGATTAAATGTATTCTAAGATTTTTACGAAACATGTTTTTGGATGAAACTCTTTGCCACATCCGATGGATTTTAATTTTCTATGTTACAAATTTGTCTGAATTTAAAAAGCATTTACCAACATTAGCAGGACATTTTAGTATCATAGAATAATTACAGTTGGAAGGGAGCTTAAAGATCATCTAGTTCCAACCCCCCTGCCATGGACAGGGACACCTCCCACTAGACCAGGTTGCTCAAAGCCCCATCCAGCCTGGCCTTGAACACTTCCAAGGATGGGGCATCCACAACTTCTCTGGGCAACCTGTTCCAATGTATCACCACCCTCATAGTGAAAAATTTCTTCCTTATACCTAATCTAAATTTACCCACTTTCAGTTTTAAACTATTACACTTAGTCCTGTCACTACAATCCCTGATAAAGAGTCCCTCCCCCTCTTTCCTGTAGGCCCCCTTTAAGGTACTGGAAGGCTGCTATAAAGTCTCTCCAGAGCCTTCTCTTCTCCAGGCTGAACAATCTCAAGCCTTGTTGAACCTCATGAGGTTTGCACAGGCCCACCTCTCAAGCCTGTCAGGGAAGTCTGGATGGAATCCCTTCCCTCCAACATGTTGATCGCAAACTGGCTGAGGGTGCACTTGATCCCACTGTCCATGTCACTGACAAAGCTGTTAAATAGCACTGGTCCCAGTACTGACCCCTAAGGAGTGCCACTTGTCATTGGTCACCACTCGGACATCGAGCCATTGACCGCAACTTTTTGAGTGTGACCATCCATCCATTTCCTCATCCGTCTGTCAAATCCATGTCTCTGCAATTTATAGACAAGGATGTTGTGTAGGACAGCATCACATGCTTTGCACAAGTCCAAGTAGATGACATCAGTTGCTCTTCCCTTATCTACCAACACTGTAACCCCATTGTAGAAGGCCACCAAATTTGGCAGGCACAATTTGCCCTTAGTGAAGCCATGTTGGCTGTCATCAATCACCTCCTTATTTTCCATGTGCCTTGGCATAGTTTCCAGGAGGATCTGCTCCATGATCTTGCTGGGCACAGAGGTGAGACTGACCGGCCTGTAGTTCCCCGGGTCTTCCTTTTTTCCCTTTTTGAAAATGGAGGTTATGTTTCCCCTTTTCCAGTTAGTGGGAACTTCACTGGACTGCCACGACTTCTCAAATATGATGGATAGTGGCTTGGCAACTTCATCCACTAGTTCCTTCAGGACCCGCAGATTAATCTCAACAGATCCCACAGACTTGTGCACCTTCAGATTCCTTAGATGGTCTCGAATCCGGTCTTCTCCTACAGTGGGCAGTTCTTCAGCCTCCCAGTCCCTGCCTTTGCCTTCTGCAACTTGGGCGGTATGGCTAGAGCACTTAGTGGTGAAGACTGAGGCCTTCTCCATATCCCGGGTGACCGGGTCTGCTGTTTCCTTCCAAACAGGGCCCACAGTTTCCCAAGTCTTCCTTTTATTACTGACATACCTGTAGAAGCTTTTCTTGTTGCCCTTGACGTCCCTGGCCAGATTTAACTCTCTATGGGACTTCAGCTTTCCTAACCTGATCCCTGGCTGCTTGAGCAGTTTCTCTGTATTCCTCCCAGGTTACCTGGCCTTGCTTCTAGCCGTTGTAGACTTCCTTTTTCTCTTTGAGTTTTTCCAGGAGCCTCCTGGCTTTTTTGCCTGACTTCCTCTTCATTGGGATGCATTGCACCTAAGCTTGGAGGAGGTGATCCTTGAATACTAACCAGCTTTCTTGGGCCCCTCTTTCCTCCAGGGCTTTCGCCCACGTTACTTAGCCGAGCAGATCCCTGAAGACGCCAAAGTCTGCTCTCCTGAAGTCCAGAGTAAGGAGCTTACTGTGCTCCCTCCTCACTACCCTAGGGATCTGGAACTCCACCATCTCATGGTCACTGCAGCCAAGGCTGCCCTTGAGCTTCACATTCCCCTCCTTGTTGGTGAGAACAAGGTCCAGCAAGGCACCTCTTCTTGTTGGCTCCTCTGTCACTTGGAAAATCAAACAAAGCAATCTTAAGCAGCCAAATAAATATTTTAAATGTAAGGAAATAAATAGAGTAAAGAATGAAAAAAGTTTTTTGCATAAGTTTCAAAAGAAAAAAACCTGAAATTTTATAGTAAAGTAGGAAGAATTGGGATCACACTAACTGAATCACAATGCCGAATGAACTTGCTATCAGAATATATGAGAGTGAGTGTTGGCTAAAGGCCATGAATTTTTTTTTATTCTCTCACTTTCATATAATTCTGCATTAAAGAAACTCTCTTAGGGACTTTGTGTTCTTACAGTAACCTGGTCTATAATTCATTTATAATTCATAATTAAACTTCATATTTCATTTTTTACTTTTCGTCAGCTTCTCATTTCAGCATTCTGCTGGATTTACATGCTGTATTTTTCTTTCAGACGTTCTACCAAATCCAACTATTGATTGATTATTTAGTGTTGTGGTTTCTTGGTGCAGATTTCTTAGGTTTAAAAAAAATTGAAGCTAAGGTCACATCCTTATTACTGAAATTCCTAGGTTCATGTTAGCTTGAGTGACTTAGAATATCTAGAGAGGTTCAGGAAGTCTTTATGACAAACTTTGGGTGAATAATACTCCTATGATTCTGAGAGACTTGCTATCTTAAAGGATGTTTTTATCGTAGCCATCAAACAGGATTCCAGTTATGGTGTATATTGAAAAAGAAGAATGAAAATAAACTGCAGCCTTTTCTGTGAAAACTTGTAAGAAATAGCTATATGACTTATGTGGTGATATTATGTATGTGCCTTTACCTGATCCCCAGAGATACTTCCTTTGAAACTGTTTTTAATATTTCAATCTTCTAAGCCACGTCAGCAGCTGTTATTTTAAAATGTTTCTTTCTTTTCCTCTAAGTATGAAATTTCTCTCTATTCTACCACTGGCTAAAATTGTCAGAAATGCCTAAGTGATTTTTAAGCTTAGCCCATTCTCTTTGGCAGAAGTAATCTCTATATTGAATTGCATACAAAGTAGCGTCTGATATGTAGGAACTACTGAAGAAGTTCATCTTTATGTAAATGTAACCTTGTTAGTACTGCTAAAGCCAGTGAGAAATATGTTAATTTACTGGCTGTGTATGCTGTGTTTCAGTGGCACATATTTTCAGGGCTTTGTTAGCAGTTATTAAAGAATGTAGGTCATCTCATTCACAGAAGGAGCAAAATACATACTTGGTTTTTTCCTTTTCCAAGGATGTTTCTGGAAGCCCAGGTCTGATGGTCAGCACTTGGGGCTTCTCTGTTTTTCACAGCTGTGTCGCGTTGCTCTGAAAAGGGGGTGAGGGAATGGAGACAGTGACTACACCTGGGGAGGTGGTACTAAGTAGGGACAAGCTGCTGGTGATGAGCTCTGGGGCAGGTAGAAGTACCAAGATTGAAGGGTGGTGCAGGGAGCAGCTGGCTGTGCTTCAGAGAGCATGGGAAGAACTGCCTACAAACTCACTAGCTTAATTTTGAGCTGTTTCTGGAAAGAAGAACGTGCCTGCAAGTACACAGGGAGAAAATGATGCCTTCGCTTCTTTTCTGTCATGTTTTACATATTTATTCAGATAAAGTGTGGGCTTTCTCAAACTCCTGACTGGCTCAGTGTTCCCTTGCAGTGTGCTTAACTTTTTAAATATGGTTCTACTTCTACTGGCTTTGGTGAAGCTTCAGCATGAACTTTAGGTACGTAGCATTGGTGGGATTTCTTGGGAAGATTTCACGGGCCTGTAGAGTCCTGTGCAGGGTATATTAAAATACATAAATGTAGCATACTTAGAGTCCGTGAGTGTTCTGGAGCAGGAATGGACAGTAGAATAAAATTTAGTATTTAAACTGAATTCCTTTTTGGGGGAGGTGACCTTTATGTTGGTGTGGAGTTGGATAGTGCGGAGTGGTCCTATTGCCAGTTCTGTTTCACTGTTATTTCTGCTATTATCTTCATATAAGTACTGTAACAGGTCCTCCTGTATGTGAGATAAAAGACATTAACATAGACTTATTTTTTTACAAATAACTAAACTAGATATTCCTATTCTCTCTTTGTTTCAAAGTAGCAGAACAAAGCTAGCTACTCATTATAATTTAGTTAACAAGATAGCTTGTTAAATCATTTCTTGAGCCTTCAAATTTTTAGTAAGAGAAAAAAAATTGAGGTGGAAAACTTGAAGCAAATTTCACTGATAACTCTAAAAAGTGCATTGTGCCTGACTTGAAAATCATAGAAATGGATAGGCTAGTCATCGGAAGGCAGGCCTGTTAATGCACGTGAAATTTAACTAATTTAATCTGTTCCCTTTGGGAGATCAGACAGTCTGACTTCTCCTCAGCAGCTTGTAAAAATTGAGCTAGCCTAGTGTGGTTAAGCCATGCAACTGTTCATGGCCTTCGAAATTTTGCTGCCAGTACCTGAAGTTGTGCACTCTTCTCATTTCAAGAACTTGCTCCATCTCTGACTGTGAAACATTGTTTTATCCCATGTAAATTTGGTTGTTTGAGTGCAAAGTAAGACTTTCTTCTTAAGGTACTTTGCATTCCTAAGGTACTCCTCCCTCAGAGTTCTGCCTCAGTAAAAGGGAGATGGAAGGGTTCCTGCCTCAGCTCATATCAAAAAGCAGAGGAGCTTTGTAGGTAAAATTACCCTGAGTGTTTGCTGAAAAGAGTGTGGGGTGTTTATTTAAGGCTTTGATACACAAGACAGTCTGAAATGGATTCCATCTGAAATTGCTCCTTGGGCATTTCAGGACACATGATAAGAGGCAGGTGTTGTTGGGATGTTTTTGGGGGGTTTTTGTTTTGAACAGAGAGGGCTAAATAAGTAGCAAAATGGGAATGGATATTAAAAATGTTTCTGTTGTCCCAAAGTGGGGTTGTCTACCCAGTGTGCAGATGCCAATATACGCACAGAGGTATTATCCATTTATTTCATTTCTGCAGAGATGTACATTCCACCTTCTTAAAGTGGATCTGTACTTCAGATTTAGTTTGTCTAGAAGCCCACCTATATGTTTATTTTCTATATAGTGGAGTTTCTGCTGTACAGTTGCTTCAGTGAATACCAGTGGTTTTAAGCCTCTTTCTTCATGGCACAATTTCTGCGTATACACTCATCTGAGCTAGTTCTTGAGTTATTGCTTATTTTTGTCCTACTCTAGATTGAACTCTTGTGCTTTAACCCCAACAGGCAGCTGCTCACTCCCCCAGGTGGGATGAGGGAGAGAGTCAGAAGGGTAAAAGTGATAAAACTCATGGGTTGAGATAAAGACAGTTTAATAGGTAAAGCAAAAGCTGTGCACAAGCAAAGCAAGACAAGGAATTCATCCACTGCTTCCCATGGGCAGGCAGGTGTTCAACCATCTCCAGGAAAGCAGGGCTCCATCACAAGTAGAGGTTACTTGGGAAGATAAATGCTATAACTCTGAAGGTTCCCCCCTTCCTTTTTCTTCCCCCAGCTGTATATGCTGAGCATGATGGCACAAGGTATGGAATATCCCTTTGGTCAGTTGGGGTCAGCTGTCCCGGCTGTGTCCCCTCCCAGGTTCTTGTGCACCCCCAGCCAACTCACTGGTGGGGTGATGTGAGGGGCAGAAAGGGCCATGACTCTGTGTAAGCGCTGCTCAGCCAGAACTAAAACATCCCCGTGTTACCAACACTGTTTCCAGTACAAATCTGAAACATAGCCGCACACCAGCTACTGCAAAGAAAATTAACTCCACCCCAGCCAAAACCAGCACAAATTCTATTAAATAAAGTAGTACCAATGATGATACCATATCTAAGAAGACCTACTTGGAATAAGAGAGAATAGTACAATTTCCTAACTGAATTTTAATATTATTCCTCTTAATATTTTTTAAATATCATGTGGTTATTCATGTTAATAGAGGTTTCTTTGGATAGATATCTGGAAGGTTTTGCATATCCTTTCTCAATTCAAACTGTAAGTCTGGTACTTGGGTTAGATCTTTATTCTGGAACAAATCTTAAAGATTTTTTTTTTTCTAGGAGTCTTTTTGTAATGCTTATTGCTTTGATTATTGAGGAGTAAATTAAGTTTTCATAATTATTGAATAACAAATACAGAGCGTGTAATGTAGCGGTACAGAAAGGGTGAATTATGGAAAGAAATAGGTCACACATTACTAAATATAATGGGTTTTATGTGTTGTAATCAATATTGCAAGGGCCAGTATTAATTATGGGAAAAATAAACAATTGTATTTTATTACTGGTAGCTCCCTATGTGCACAAACTTGTCTTCAAATTCTGGGTCATTTCTATAGAACTCATGAAATTATATCCTGCCTGTGTACTCAACATTTTCTGATCGCATCACGCTTTTTTTTCTTATTCATTTCTAACAGCCTCAGAATTAAACTTTACGTTTCATCAGTAGACCCCTCTGTCCTTTTCTGCTTGGCATGTCAGTCTCAGAGTTTCTTTTTGAGTTTATACGCTAAGTGTGTCTGCAGATATTCCCTCTTAGTGATCCCAGAATTGTCTTGACCAGAAACAGTTCAGCTATGGGAAGGCAAACTTGTCTAAAAAACTTTGTCTAAAAAAGACCTAAACATAGTCTGACTATGTATTTAGTAGGAAGCTAATCAAACTGGTTGCTATCAGTTTCTTATTCTCTCAGCAATATTATGCCTTGGCTGATGGAACTGAAGCTGTTTCCTACCTAGCAAAGTACACAATCTTAATGTAAATGTTTTGGGTAACAGAGAGCTAATGTAGTCTTTAAATTCATACTGAGTTACTGCTATAGTAAGTCCTTGGATTTATTGGCACGTCACATCTGTCGTAACAGTTCCTGGTTATTACACCGCATTGTTATAGCTAAATCAAGAGTCGATAAACACAAATCTTCCTGTCCTTACTCTTCATCCAGAAGTTTTTAGTCATGGCTGAATTTCATCAGTTATAATACCTGTTTCTCTTCAATTGGATCATGTTATCGTGATCCTTTTATATTAGAACATCTCTTCTGTAGCTTTCAGAATTTATGCAGCTCTTACTAAGAGTGAGTTGGTAATAATACCTTTTTAAATAATTTGATTCACCAGCACTCTGAGGATAAAGTTAAAAATACATATGCAACAAATGCACATTTTTTTTTTCTTTTAAACAGGCTTTTAAATTTTCTTCTGTCGAGAAGCTGGACAATGTTCTGACTTTGCTATTGAAAAGCAAAATACCTATTTATGAATTCAGCCCATTCCAAAGTGAAGAAGAGCACCATCAACAAACTAGTGAGTCACTTCTCGTATGCATTGATTTTTATTACTGATGCTATGGTTGTTACTTATAAATGTTAATAAGACAGTCTTCAAATATTTAAAGGCACTAGTGAAATGCAAGTATCCACAATAAAGACAACATAACCAGGAAAAATGGGGAAAGGAGTTCTGTAAATCATTACTTGTTGGGATGTTTGATCAGCTTTGGATCAACTGCAAATTGACAGCTTTACAGCTGAGCAAATTTATATTTATGGTGAAAATGGACAATAAAAGACATGAGGAGATACCTGTACATTATATATTTTTTTACTAAATGCTCTTCTGCAATACAATTTAAACTTCACTTTCTCAAAGTTTGGTGACATAAAAAGAAAATGGGAAGATTTCCCCGTCTAAGGAGAATGGATGGCTTTTGAACTTAGAACAGCACTAAACTTCATTCATTTTGGTACCTATGCACTTGATAGTTTCCATTACTTCTGGCCAAAAGGTAGTTATATTATTTTTAATTTAAAAAAAAAGTCATCTTGGTGAGTTAAAATATAATTTATCTATAAAGTAGACACGCTATTTGCACAATTCTGTAGTGTATCAACAAAACCTAATGTTTAGTACCAAATGGAGCATCCTGGTTGAACTTGTTAACCACTAATTAAGGATTCAAATTGGTTTGCAATAAACCAAACCATTAAATGTTTTAAAAGCATCATTATGTTGTTATTTCAGATGTGTGTTAGACCTCAGCTTTTCTAAGAAACTTTTTGGGAAAAACAAAAGCCAAGAAAATGTGTTTCCCTTCTGAAATACTTAAGAAAGAAGTGTTTGAGTTATTGGCCAGGTCCTGTTTTATGTACCTGTTCTGTGGTTTTGAGAAAATAAGCTCACTACATCCAACTAAAACGTAACACTTCTTATAACCAAATATGGCAAGTTTTGAAGGTAGGTCTATTGTGATGACTATTGTGCTTCTTTTCCTGTTCAGTAAGGTTTCTTTGATGATGGAATTCACCC
Source organism: Numenius arquata (assembly GCF_964106895.1). Classification (NCBI taxonomy): domain Eukaryota; kingdom Metazoa; phylum Chordata; class Aves; order Charadriiformes; family Scolopacidae; genus Numenius; species Numenius arquata. The sequence goes on along the minus strand of NC_133580.1, from coordinate 31,468,767 downwards.
CTCTGTACTAGTTAAACGTCATTCTACTTGTATTCTAAAAACAAGCTTAAGTGTGAGTCTGGGTTAGTGGAAGCAAACAAGTAGGGTGTTAAGTGAGGCACCTGTCCTTGACATTTTACTGTGCAAGACTGCAGGATGGGGATGTATAGGACACATTAGACAGCCGTTCCCAATGTGAAATGTTAGTTCCAATGAACAAAAAATTTTCTGCTTCTCTAGTAACCAGTTAGATCTGAGCACATTTTTGAATATTGAGAATAACGCTTACCAACCTGCAGTCCCTGTGTGGTTCAAGAGCAAGTTGACTGCTTGTGAACTTGAGCCAAGTAGCGACCTTAAAATTAACCGTTTTGATATACGGTGCAACAGGAAAGTACAAAGATGCCTATATTCTTCATGACAGAAAGATGTGGTTGCAGAGCTGGAAGTGCTCAGAAAATGGGAGGCCTAGGCTCTGATTCCCCCTTTGCCTGAGGGGTATGTAAACCTACGTCTCTGACTCCCTGTAAGAGCATCCCAAACACGCATTAGGCGTATCAGGTCTAATAGAGAACTAGCATCTCCTTCTTCAGCTTTTTTTTATAGCATTTTATTCCAAGCACCATTTTAATTCCAATGAGAAAATGCCAAAGAATGAAAACTAATTAAATACTTTTGGGAAGGATGTGAAGCTATCAGACGAAAAGCTTGATAGCACTGAGATGAATTTTTCTTATATCTCTGAACAGGCAGATGAATCACCCCTAACTTCATAATTTCTGTACATGCTGCTTTTCTCTAGTGGTCAAAATAGGTTAACTTATGCCAGAAATCCAGTTTTCTGTTTCCGGGGGGAACACGCACACTTTGCATTGAGACGTACTTGGTTGAAATAGAGACATGTCAATAAGTCAGAATACAGTTAAACTTCTCAGGGGCAACCTGTGACTCTATAAGATTCCTGGCGACTTCCAAAGTTTGCTTCTAAAGGCTTCAAAGCCTATTGAACTCAATAAAGAGAGCCTCTGGTTGGATTCCATATCAAATGCTTAGTTCGTAAAGCTTTGAATATGTAATTTTCCTCCAAAAGCTGGAGTGAGTTTTTTGTGCATCTAGTGTCTAATGTACTATACTGTATCTTCTGGCTTTCCAGTCTGGGTGTAATAACTCTAGCTCAATAATAATACCTCTACCCAAAGGTAGATGTACTTGGAAGCCAGATGCTTCCAAAGTAAAGATGCACTCCTTTCAACCTAAACAGTAAAAACCCCTTACATCTCTTTAAACCTTATCCTTTGACTGTTTCATGACTCCATTCATTGGCATGACTACAGGAGATCAGTCTTGTAGCATGAGGCATAGATAAGAGAAAGCTTTCTCTGTATGGTTTTACCTTGATTTTAAGTTTATAGCTAGAACATCAGGATACAGCTGATAAATTGCTGTACTTGAGACTTTTCAATATGAACTCAAAGTGAAGAAATAATGAAGAACTTGTGATTAATTGTATTGAATAACTAAGGAATTGCGTGATTTGACTTCTCACAAAGTGTCCAGCTGAGTGATTAAAGACTTAGGAGTGTAAAACTAAATATAAAATCTAATAGGAAAAAAGCGTGATGTAATCAAAGAAAAACGCAGTGTGATGCTTGCTTATATTAACAATGCTTTAGATCAAGACATCACCAGATCTGTGTTTGCTTACATAATTTTTCAAGAGCTGCTCCCGTCCCCAGAATAGCTGTTTAGCAACTTTTTAGTATGATGAAGGCAGTACTTGTGAGAGGTTGGTGTCTAAGCTGGCAAAGTCAAGATGGATGGCAAAGATGCAAAAGGTCAACTCTGATACCATCTTACTTTCAATGCTCCTATTACAAATGTCTGACTAATCCTCTCAGCTAACACTTTGTTTGGTTCGCTCTTCGATGCATAATTTCAGATTTACTAATTTAAGGCAATCTTATTTTGTCTTTATTTTGTACGCAGAATCTCTATAAGAAATGCAATGTCATCATTTTAGGTGATAAGAACAAAAGTGTGTATGTGATACTACTATAGCTCCCGCTGTGTGTTTCCTATCGTGTACATACATGATCATATTTAGAGTATTTTTTGCTTGCAGACCCTGAGGCTGTTTACTTTCAGTTTCCATTTATTCAAATTAAGTTGGAGACTTCGAGCATCTGATGGCAGGCCTTATGTGTAGTTCCTTGTTTAATGTGATCTTTTCTGACTGACTGGTCTGTTATATCAATATAACCATGTCTTATAAACATGTGTGATTGCCTGTCTCTATACTAACATAGGTATATGTAAGTAAGCCTGTAAATAAGATGTGCTTAGGGTAAAATCATCCATTGTTATTTCCTTGGGGTCGACTCAACTACAATATTTTCGGTATTTCTTTTAAATATTATTTAAAAAAAGGGCAAGATGTCCTGAAAAACTTACTGTGTTGCCACAATATCTAACAGAACAACTTTACCTGCTTAGGATAGGTGTATCACTGGATATGACGATTTCTAATAAGGGAAGTTTTGCTATGGATTCCAAATATGTAGTCTGGAAATTTAAATCTCTTGCTGCCTAAGCAAGGAGAATTGTTTGAGCAGCACATCAGACTTCGTGAAGTTCCTTGCTATATGAAAGCTAGGGCCATTGCCCAGCAAGCACTTTAACATGTATGAAATAGTCTTTCTCTGTGGGATCTCACTTGCTGGACTACATGCAGGAAGGAAATTACATCTCTGCCTAAATGGAGGCAACAATGATGCTATATCTTTACTTGTTTTTTGACCTTCTCTTAAGTTCGTCAGTTTTAATCAAAAGAAATTGATTTATAAAAGGCAGCAATTGGAAATGGTACAAATAGGAATTTGTGCTGATTTTTTTACAAACCACGGTTTGTAAATTGGAATGTATTTTGCGGCGCGTAAGATGAGTTTCAGTTGCTTGCTTCTGATGAAATATCCCATTGTAATAGTTATTGTAGTAACCAAAAAATAAACCAGGAGCCTTTACCAGAAAAATAGTGTTGGAACTTCTGTATATGTAACAGTGTGTCAGAAATAAATTACATATTTCAGACCTGAACTGTGCTTTCTTTTTTTAATTGCTTGTCGTTATTATTGTATGATATGTTTTATATAGTTCTTAGAATATAAAAGTATCTGAACTTTGTCAAAATATATTTAGGATTATGCATGGATATTACCTACTAGCAGTATAGAAGAATTAAGATTTTATTCAGCTTGTCAAGGGGAAGAATGTTTTAGTAATGAGTGATATTTAAAGAGATTATTCTGCAGTCTCTGACGGGGAATACTTGGAAGCCCAAAAAGCTGAGAAAGCTAAACACAAACTGGATAGAAGTCACTGGAAAAACATGGTGTTCAACAGCAGCATTAACTGAAAGACAGAGCCAAGGCATGTTTGTGATTTTTAGTGGTGGTGTCCTCCATCCCTTGTGGAAAAGCATGTAACTAAAGCAGGGGGTATTGTCCTGAATATTGTACATTCTGTACCAAACTGATTTCAGGATACCTTGTGTGTATATTATTCCTTTATATTCTGGCAATAGAACCCAGTCAAAACATGCTAACAAATCCAAATTTGTATTTCAAAACTCTTCTTGAGCTTGGGAAGCTCTGGTTCTGCTCTTGAATCTTAAGGTTTGGGAATTCTTGGTGCATTGATTCCTGTCCAAGGATGGCAATTTACTTAAGGAAAACCTGTTTCTTTCTCTACTGTTAATGAATTTTCCTTTTTTTACAACTAATCTGTTACTATTACTCTGATTAAACTTAAACATCAAGCCTTATGAAAAGTCCTGAATTTACTCTTTTTGTAGAAAACACTGATTTTTGTCACTTAGCACTGCTAGCAACATAACAAGTTCTATCCTGATTTCTCTAATTCATTTTTTCAAGCTGAAACTTCTATTCCAAAATAAGAATTAGCATCTGGGTTTTCAGCTGCTAGCAAGAAAATGAAAGAAAAGATAGACGGGGCAAGAAGAAACAGACGGGGCTTTAAGTATTTCTTTGGTTTAATTGATATTGACACTGTAGAAGTAATTTTAAGTATCTACTTAAATAGCTTAAAAAAAAAAAAAAAAGTAATGTCCTGTATCAGTAATTTGGGAAATAAAAGAAGGAAGTCTTACAAGATCTGCAGAATTATCACTGTAGGCTGTTCTGTTTGCTTACTACAATTTTATGAAAATTCCCATGGGCTAAGACAGTGCTACAATAGACTAATATTAGATTTTATGCTCTGTTTTAGAGCTGAGGTGTTCCAGAATGCTCTGCAGAGAAGAGTAGAGAAGGCATTATGACAGGACAAAACACTTGAAACGGCAATTCCCTCTTAACCTTGTGTATGTCAACTAAAACTTTAGTTAAAAGCAAGCACTGGCCTCACAGTTAGTTGAAAGGTGAAGAAGGCACTTAAGGATATGCCACTTGGGCGTTCTTAAACCTTTCCTTCACACTTGTGATCACCAGCTAACTAGTTTTTAGTGTAGTTGCCAAACAGCAGCAGTTTTTCTCTGTTAATATTCTTCATTAAAGGACTGCTCTTGAGTACAAGCTGTTCACTTCCAGTTACGCTAATAACCACTACTTTTATTCAGTTCTGTATATTTAGCTGAAATGTACCAGTTGTTCCAGCTTCACAGCTGATAAAAGTTCCAGCAATTTTCCCCAATTCAGTGTGACAATCTTGCAAGTTCAAGAATGGTATTTTCTGCCGGAAGCATGTGTGCTTTCAGATAGTTACAGCATCTTACTGCTGTGTATAATACAAAACTTCAGTTAAAGCAGTTAAACACAGTATGGTGGAAATTTCTTTACAGTAGAACACCTAATTTGTTTTAAGAGCTCACTGAATTTTGTGAATTGGCAATTAAGCAAACAATATTAGTTTAAAAAAAAAACACCCAACACATAGATCTTGCAGGGGGTTATTCTTACTTGGTTATTTTGACAACGGTACCCTTAAGTTCTCATTGACTTTTGCTGTAGAGCCTGTAGGAAAGAGATAACTTCTTCACCTTTGTTAGGTGACTTGGGAGGGATTTAAACAGTTAGTGGTGCCTCTTTTCAGAGTGAGGGCAAAAAGAAAGACCAGTAGGCTTCAATTGTCTATTTTGAGGTCATTTACCTTACTGTATTTTTAAATTAATTAAATATGTATTCATGGGAGGAATTTTTGAGAGGTGAAGTCCAACAACATCTTTTTCCCCTCACTGCAGGGGTGGCACAGCCATTACCTTATACGGGGCAGAGAATCACTTCTGGTACCACAGTTGCATACAGAAATGGGCATTGAAGCGTTACTGAGGTTGCTGAGGGAACAGCAGCCATCGCAACTGTTGGTATAGCATTTACGAAGACAGAGATCATACCAAAGTGGCCTCAAGCAGTTCAATAGCTCAGAGTTTTCTGTCAGCAAGACTTGGAAAGTTTGGCCCGTGAAGGTTGCATCCTACTTTGTGTAAGCGCCAGGGGCTGCCCTGTTCAGAGCCAGTTGTGTCGCCTGAAAAGGCTTTGCAAATTGAAGTGTTAAAAGCTGTCTTAAATTCGTGGAGTTCAGTATGGTCATCCGATGGTCTTCACGATACCTTTTTGCCTCGTGTCACGACTTGATGGCACCAGGCTTCTGTTTGATGGGCAGAAGAAATTAAACCTGTTCATTTGTACCACTCAATAAAGCCTTTGCGTGCGTCTGCTCTAAGGGGCCACTGATCTTGCACAACACCAAAGCAAGATGTGGAGGTCCTCCCTTTCTGAGAATAAGGCTGGTGGTGCTGGAGCGACTGAGAGTGACATGAAGTTAGTGCCTGTGGATTGAGGGCTTGCTTGTTTTCTATATTTCATCAATATACCACCATATATTGAAACTTGGAAAAGATGTGTCTGTGAGGCATGTAGTAGGTGGAGGGGCAAGGTGACAAGTCAGGAGCCTCCTAATCCCAACTGGTGATCTGCATAACTAAAGGAAAAACAGTGCACATCTGTTTGTCTTGAAGCGTAAGACACTCTTATGGTCCGAAAGTGTTTTGATAATTACATGACCAGGACCAATAGACAAAGCCACATACCTGCTTTCCCCACAAGTTTCTGGTATTTGTGTGGCTCCCTCTCTCCACACCATGTGGTATATATGAACCACCTGTAGGAGTAGCTGGTATATTTTGATGTCTGAAACTGTTCATGGCTGACTGGAGTGCAGAAGGAGCAGTCGTCATGGCTGTAAAGCTTTTTCCTCCTATATTATTTGTTAATAAATCAGTAACTGCAGAGGCAATTGGACCAATGTCATGCCTAGCATTAATTTCTCGAGGGGAAGGGAAAAGAAGTCAGAACAGAGCTTTCTCCGCTTCTAATCTCAACCTTGTTAGTACCCAGCCTGGGCTGGAGATGGAATCTCCATGGATCAGGCCCAAAAGAAAGCAGCTGAAGTCCGAAGTAAGGTACTAGGAATAGTATGATGTTGTTGTTCAATGATGTTTGGATTCCTTAAAGAAAGAGTCTCCCCAGGAAGTTTCTTGAGTTACAAGACTGTTACTTCTTGTCAGCAGGGAAGAGTTTTCAGTCGTTCATTTGGGTGTAGGGACACCTGGCTGAGGAGAGCACAATGGTGAGTTTTGTTAGCTGGGATCACCAGTTTAGGGTGGTAGGACTTGTGTGACAGGAGTCAGCTATTGTCAGACAGCTCTTGATGTATCAATGCAGTAGGAGGCCCCAGAAGCCATGTGTGTCCTCTCACCTGATGTGCATTTTTTCTAAAAAGCTTCCATCTAACCACCCTACTGTATAAGGCCTGTGTAGGTCAAATCTCCTTGTGGAAGAAAATAGCTCTTTCATTTCTGCTCATTTTGAGCAGAGTAGAAGCACCAAGAAGTTCAGTAATGTCTGAAAGGAAGGACTTGAAATTTTTGAATGTGGCTGTACGTTGTGTTTTATGATCATGTCCACTAACTGACAGTACTACTACAGGTTATGTTCATGGCCTGGCAAAAAATCCAGTGTTTTTTCAATACTGTATTTTGCTAAATCTTTGCTGGGAGGAAGAATTCAGCTATGTTACTAAAAAAGGAACAATGTTAAATTTCATGGAAGGCTCATGGCAAAAAAAAATCGAGTCACAGAAAGCACAAAATATTTCAGGTAGCCAATTTTAACTCTGTATTGCTTGTCATAACTGTATACCAATAATGGTATAAAATTGAGCACTGGAAGAGGCTGCCCAGGGAGGTGGTGGAGTCCCCTTCTCTGGAGATTTTCAAGACCCGCCTTGATGCAGTCCTGAGTGATGTGCTCTCGACAACCCTGCTTCAGCAGGGGAGTTGGACTAGATGATCTCTAGAGGTCCCTTCCAACTCTGACAATTCTGTGATGATTTTTTTTCCCCCCGAGCATTCAATTCTTATTAAAATTTCCATTTTACCATAATTTTTTGTATTGCTAAAAGATTTTCAATTCAAGTTATTTATTTAAAGATAATAAAGCCATACTTACTATAGAAAGAGATTTCACCATAGTATTTAAATTTATCTGTAACAATAGATGTTGCAGAGAGAGCTCTTGAATGAAATTAGGAGATAGGTTACAATAATTTTTTAATCCCATTGCAATTTACGTTATTTATCCTTGCTGGATTTAGGGTCTTTTGATGTCATTCTTGTCTGTTGCGCCTGTTTTAAGCATGGGGTAGAAATTTGTACTGTGAAAGTAAGTCATTTGAGTTACTCTGTGAACAGAACTTTCCCTTTTATGCATGTTTTTGAAGTGGGTGCCGCGAAAAGCTAGAAAAGATGAAATTATTTATAATGAATGTCAGTAATTTATGTCTCAAGCAAGACTCGTATTCTGGAATTAACACCTCAATTATTAAGTTCAGTATTTAGATTTAACATACTCTCAAAAAAATAATGTAATCCTTGTAGCTTCTTTGTTTAGAGGTGTGAGAATGATGCTGGCATTGATGCTTGTTTAAAATTAATCTTTTTGGAAATTGCCTTTCAATCTAAGATCTCATTGGATCTTGTACAAAAAGAAAACCTCTCTGCTTTTGAATAAAAACAGTCCTGCTTGTATCTGCATATATGTATGGAATATTGTTGGGCAAAGTTGCTGACTGATAGGTTGGTATGTAGCAATAGCACCATCCTCAGTGGCTCCTTCAGCTACGCTCGTAACCAGAACCAACATTTTGAGGCTGTATGATTTTATAACAAAGCTCTCGTAGTGCAAATAGTTGTGGAGCTGTACAGGTCGGCTTTATCTGTATACTGATTCTCAAAATAAGAAACAAATGAAACTATTTCTATCTCCTGTTCTTGGTGAAAGTGTTTAATATTGTTTATGTGGTGTTAAAAACAATTGTTTCACTTATGTCTTTCCAAAGTATTATGTTAAAGATCTCACTCCCAGTGCTGCTGCTAAAGTTTTCATACCTGAAGACAGCTGGGTTTTTTCTGCTTACTGCAGGGAGCAATATAAAAAAGCCTTTATTTTAGGAAATTGACTTATTGATTTTTACCATCCTCCATGGCTGGCTGAGGTGTTTCCTTTGTTAATGATGTAGTCTCCTCTGCTGTTCCAACTATGTAAGTGTGGCGGTCCTGCTGGAAAATCCAACCTAGCTAGGGAGGGGTTGACTGGTGACCAGAAAAAAACAGCTCAACCGTGAAGGAGCTGAAAGGATTTTGGAGTTGATCTGGGATACCGCTGTTTTGTGTTACTTTGTAAACTCAGATACAAGCCCAGGACAGGCTATAAATACCACTGAGTCTTTTTCTCTTTATATTGATGAAGAGATGATAGCACTCGGTCCATTGGTAATATAGACTTGTTTCCCCCATTGGATTTGTAACCAATTGTTTCAGGTTTCATTAGCATGGAGCAGAAATTCTTTTAGAGCATGTTATTAATACTTCGTTAAGGCTCCTTTTACTGACTATATTTGACCTTTAGAGTCTGCTAACAGGATGCAGATGTTGATAAGGGTTCATGTAATTTGCTCTTTAAAATAACTGCTCAATACATATTTCATTGCTGGGCATCTCAAAAAAAAATGAATAGCAAAAGACAGAGACGTTAAGATACGCAATTTGACAATGATGTGTGATGTTTTTTTGAACTATTAGATTGGGCATGGACACTTTTTCTGTTTAAGAGAATCCTGGCTACGTAAAAGTACACTTAGCTTTGATGCTGTTGTCTTAAAATTACTTGCATACATTTTTACTGCTCATGTCATAGCTTCTTAAGTTGGTATATATTTCTCTCGATCTGTTGGGGGGGGGGTGTTAGTTTTTCCCTGAAGTTAGCAAATTATAGACAAAAATAAGAGGTCAAATGGCTTCTGGGGTAGAATTTATAGTTCTTTTAATTACACAATTAAGTCCAGTTTGTGGAACTTCAGTTAAAATGTTGAGCAATATGGAGTAAAGAAGTTGTGTGATAATCCACTCAAAAACCTTAGCTGCTATACAGTTTTAACATTGCCTATTTTAACTCAAAGGATTTTTAAGGCACACTGAAAATACAAAGGAATGTAAGCTAAAACACATACGCTTGTCAACAGAAGCTTAGCCAGCCAAGGCTTCTAAAATAAATGACTTGATTTACACAGGTGCTGCGTATTTACAGTTTCTTGGTTGGATTTTTTGTTGCCTGGTGGAAATAAAAGTCAGGCAACACTCAATTTATTTTAAAAAAAATAATCAATGTAGGATTGTTAATGTGACTTTTGACTAAAATGTAGCCCAGTCAGATACCCTGTGTCAAAACAATATTGGAGCAGGATAGTGGTGGAATATTCTTTGTCCAAAATGGAATCAAGAATTGTCCTAACAATTCTTCTGGTCAATCAGTACTTAGCTATGCCATTCCAAGAACTGTTCTTGTTCCTTGAATCCTTTTATCTAACTGTGGGGTGAGGATTTACTCTCTCCCATATTAACATTCTGCAGGAGCAAACGGGGGAGAGGGTAAAGGTACACAAATTCACCACTGCTGAGCCAAATTTTAATATGTAGAAGAATGTAAAAACGAGAAAGTTTGTTAAAGACTGGCAGCTTAGAGAATTATGAAAGGAGTCACAACTACGACTATTTCTTCCAGCACATGAAGGGCTGAAAATGTACTGGCTTGTCTGTAGGACAGCTGATGACTGGGATATAAAAGAGAACTCAAGAAAGCTAGAAGAAACTGTGTAGATTCCCAAGCTGTAGTCCTGGATGAGAGGCACGTTGAAAGACACTGTCTGGAGTTGCAGGAATCATGAAGTTACAGCAAAAATGGGCAGGTTAAGCACAAAGAAATTACCAGGACTAACTGGTGTGCATTAAGAGCTCTGAGGAAATTGAGAAGTAAAATAGCTGAATTTCTAACAGCTGCGTGCTGTCATTATTCACTTCTCCCAAGTGAATAATGACAGGACCAGAGGAAATGGTCTGAAGTTGCGGCAGGGGAAGATTAGATTAGATATTGGGAAGAATTACTTTACTGAAAAGAGTGGTCAGGCACTGGAACGGCCTGGCAAGGGAGGTGGTGGAGCCACCATCCCTGGAGGTATTTAAGAAACGTGTAGATGTGCACTTCAGGGCATGCTCTAGTGGCCGAGATTGTAGGGGTTTTTTGTGTGTGTATGGTTGGACTCGGTGATCTCAGAGGTCCTTTCCAACCGTGATGATTCTGCGATTCTGTGCAAGTTTTCAGTTCTGTAGTACTAGAAGGTGCAACTGTGGTGCCAAAACCCAATTTCTCTGGGGACCTTGAGAACTAGAAGCAGGTTAATGTGTTGTCTCTACCAGACAAATGAATAGAAATTGTAATAAAATAAATTTTCTGTAATGTGAATTCTTGCTTTATATATTTCTTGTAGTATTTTTTTGTAAGAGTCAGCAAACTTTATCAAGTCAGTAATTGATTGGGCATGGATGAAAGACTGGCCAAAACCAGACAGTTGGAAAAAACTCATGCTAATGATAAAAAGTATTCAGGGTAGTAAGGAGGAGGGCTAATTGGGAAAAAAATAATGGTGGGGGAAAGGCCTTATGAGATTTAGTAATTATGCAGTAAATTGTCAGACGGTATTCACCGTAGGTAAAAATGAAGCGATGCAAGTGGAAAAAGCAGTCCTATGTTGTCATACAAAATGAGAGGCTTTGAACAGGCTATTAGCACTGAGGAATAAGACCACGCAGTTCCATGATAACATCAACTTGTTGCTAGGCAGCAGATCAAAAAGCAAATGAAATACTGGGAATTATTAGAAAAGGAATAGAGAACAAAACAGGACATAATTATGACAACGCATAATGGTTCACCCACAAGTTGAGTATCATGTGCAGCTCTTCTCCTATCACCTCAAAATAGTTACGTTAAAGCTGGAAAAGGATCAGAAAAGAGCAGTGGGGGTGATGGAGCTGATTCTTTATAAGGCACAATTAAGTAGACTGGAGCTCTTCAAGAAAGAAATTCTGGGAATGAGTAAATCACTAGAAGTGCAGAGGGAGCAGACAGAGATGGAGAATAAGATGAACTGGGGTCTATTAATTGAACCTAGCAGGAGCCAGGTTCAAAACAAACTAGAGGAAGCACTTCATGCAGTGGGTGGTAAAGATATTGCCAAAAGACCCTGAGGGTGCAAGAAGTTGATGATGCCTGGGGCCAGGCTGGATGCGTACTTGGAAAAAAGGTACACTGCATGCTGATACGTAGCCAAATTACTACATAACGAGCCACATGTGGTTAGAAAGTAGAGTATGAAAACGGAGGAAAGTATTGTTTATGCTTGCTCTCTCATCTTTTTTTTTCCTTTTTTTTTTTTTTTTTTTTGTTGCTGTATGTAACTTGTTGCCACTCTTAAGAGTCAGAATGTAGGACTAGGCTGAAATGATAAACTGACTTCAGTTTAGCTTTGTCCCAGTTCTCCAAGGTGCAAAATAAAGTCTGTGACAGAAATGAATATCGTGCTATTTCAGATAAATCCTAAAAACCATTATCCATATTTAAATTCATATTTAAGTTCTCTTATTTTTCATTACAGGCATAACTCTGGTATTCATGTGAATCTTCAGAAATGTCTTTTACTATGAAAACATAACAGCATAACCCTCTAAAAATGTCCCATTCAAACATCTCAAATTAAAAATATTCCTAAAGCATTAAAAAATATGCACCTAAGCAAAAGCACGTCTTTGCTGTAGAGTTTTCTTCCCTTTCAAGAAAATTTATTTCTCGATAGATAAAATCCATCTGTCAGGAAAAAAAATAAAAAAGATTTTTCAGTTACGCTAAAATATGTATGTGAATTATAAAACTGTTAGTTGGAGGAATTATTCTTTGGATGTCAGTTCTGTATTGGCAGTTTGATAACTGTGATTCTGTAGCCCTAATATTCAAAGGACTTTTACAAAAGAAGGTGGAAGGTGTTCTATAAAAGCAAACCTGTTCTTTATGAAAACTTTGTTTCCATATACAGATAGCCATTTGGAAGAATTTCCTACTCTCCTTCACTGTGCAGCCAGATTTGGATTAAAGAACCTTGCAACATTTCTACTGGATTGTCCTGAGGCCACATGGGCTTGCAAAATAACTAACAAATATGGAGATGATCCAGCAAGTATCGCTGAGAAGCACGGACATAGGGAACTAAGAAAATTAATCAAAGAATTGTCAGTAAGTCCATATGCTTTTTCATGTGTCATCTATAACCGGGGGACTATGATGATGTACTACTGAGATCCCATAGCGTCTCCTCTTGTAAAGCCTAATATATTGTATCCTTCTGTCTGAAAATGTTATTATATGCTCCTGTCTCAGAAAGAGAGGCCAAAATGGGGTACAGCCGCTTTCTTTGTGCACTGTCGGAATGGAGATCAGAGTTTTTGCACTGCTTGAATTTCAGGCAGGTAATGGAAGGAAAACGGTGAATCAGAAGTACCTTATGTGGCCTAGTTAGATTGGTGCTTTCAGTGCCCAAACAAGGGTTATTTTGTAAGTAGTCTAGCCCAACCATGTGGAGTAGGAGAAAAGACTGCTTTAAAAGTCGCTTTAAAAGTGACTCTGAACCGTCTTAGCATTGCTTCTCTTCAGCATTCAACAAAGAGTGGTTGTCCTGCCTTGACTGTCCGCTCCACTGTGAAGGAAGGCTATATTTTACCACACTTTGTTCGATGGAGTAAATCTTTCTTCACTTTGGGTATGTGGGATGGGTTCTGGGCAATAGTTGCCTTTCCACGTGAAAGATAAGAGAATAAGGGTCTGTCCATAGTTCTAGCACACAAACTATTGCCAATAAAATCTAACTGAATCAGTACAAAAAGCAATATACTGTAGTAACATTTGAGAGCTTTAACCTATTTTAAGTCTTTATTGTGCTAACTCTGATATGAGCAGAGATGATAATTCTTGCCCCAGAGGTTTTAAAGCCTAGAGAACAAATCAGGTAAAACATATATCGAAAGAAAGACAGTATGTGCATGTTGTGAAGACCTGGCACAGCTTTGCTGATGGTGTAGGGGGGGTGGTTGTTTTGGGGTTTTTTGGTGTTCTTTTTTTTGGTGTTTTTTCTTCTTTTTTGGTGTTTGTTTTTGTTTGGACTCCATGTTCACAGACAAATGGTAACAAGAGACATGTAAGAGGAGAAAATACAAGGAGTAAGAAAGGCAGAAGTTTCGCTTTTCTGTTAACCAACCATCTTGATGTAACCATGGATAGACATAAGACCAAAGATAATATTTGAAGAAATATAAGATAATAGCTGTGTAGATTATGTTGGAGAGAATGTTTTGCATGACTAAGGAGGAAAATGCAAGAAACTTAAGGGTAGTTTAATGTAGAAAGAGATATCATAAAGAATGGAAACACTGGCTGACTGAGAATAGTTATTAAACTTCTGAAGCAAGGGCATAGGGTTTGGTCAAGTTATTCTTTGATAGGATTGGGATCTAATATATAGGTGAAGAAGAGACATTGGGGAAAATGAAGACAAATTTACTGTGATCAGTGTTGAACCATGAAGATGGCTTTAGCAGTGTTTTATGAGTGGATTTTTTTTTTTTGAAATGAGTTCAAGAGGAGGAAAATTGCAGACTCCAGAGCCTGAAAGTAAGGGATTTTGACAGTGGTTAAGATGCTGAATGAGAATATGCTGTTTAACTTTTTGTTGCTGTTGAACAGCTATTGATAAGGCTCTGAAAACACTGAGGGGGGGGAGAATATATGCCAAGCAGGTATTTCTCCTTTCCTAGTACTGTTAAAGAAAGTTCTTGCCTAATTAAGGATGTGATTTGGTGTCTTTTCTGAAATGACGGAATATCTCCTTGCTTGTACTGGATGATTAATCTGATCGGTTCTCAAAAACACTGCAGAGCTTTTTCTATTGGTGGAATGCAAAGGGGTGTTGTGCTACAGAGGTGATGCTTTTACCTCAGGTTTTGATGCTGTGGTTGAGATAAAATTTAACTAAAGAAAACATCATCCTCCTTACCATCCAGCATAAAGCTGTCCACAAAACCAAGCTGTCTTCCTGGATCAACATGTTAGTAATTTCACATTTCACAATTTCTAATTGTTGTAGTTCTCTCACAGTCATCCTTGCACTGGTCAGAGAGCTCCTGCCAGTAGCAGTCTGATGTATAAGGTCAGGCCCCTCAGCTCTTGGAGTTTACCAGTTTGCCTTGAAGAGAATGGAACTGTGTTCTCCAGCATCCCTGCCCGTGGATCTGGCTAGATGCCATCTTTGTATGGTCGGGTACCCCTGGTACATGCTGTGTGTAAAGGATTAGTAAGACTAGGCAGACTGTGAGTAAGGTGATATTTACCTTTCAGTGAGATACCTAGATTTCTTTTCTAACACAGTCATATGAGTCAAAGAGTTGAGCATGGAAACATAGCTTCCATGGTTAATTTATCACATTTACTGATTATGGTTAATTCCATAGAACATGTATTTTTTATGCTAGTGTTGTAGAAACTCATGCCCCTGCACTTCAGATGTATCTTTGTTGTGTACCCCACATGGGACTGGAGGTTTCAGAAAATGGGTAATTTTTTTTTTTCCACTCATATTCAACCTCGTGCTATAGTTTAGGGCCTCTGTAAGAGGAGACATAACTATAGATGGTACAGGCAGACCACAACTGATATGTATTGAGAGAGTACATTGCGATTCTAGAGTCTTTTTACATTTTGGTAGACTGGCAGTGACAGAAGGCAGTGTTTGTGAGGGTGATATATTTCACTCTAAAAAGCATGCAAAGTATGTGCATGCCTGATTAGCTTTTCTTTTTTAGTGAGATTATTAATTGTCCTAATAAAGTCTCAGGATAAAATTATCAGTCTAAAACATGGATTTATAATGGTAACTCTGACTTTATCCAATGTAATTTTTCATTAAAATGGTTCCTTCATGGTACATATCTGCTATTGTTTGCATGTAAACAGTTAGTAATAGTTGTTCTCTGCTCGTGATGACTGCTCTCCCTAGTGTGAATGCTTTTACCAGCAGTGAAGTAAAAACAACTCTACTGCGATCAGCAGCATGTGAAGTCTGGTTGGGACGTGCAGTTGTACTACCCATTTTCAGTTGATTCAAATGGCGTGGCTTACTAATGCAACACAGGTAAAAATTGGAGCATGCTTCAAGTCTGCCAAATGTGTAATATGGTATTTTAGAAATGTTAGCTCCAACTGCTGGAAGAAAAATGGTTTATTTGTGTCCCCTGTAATAGTGCACTTCAGAACAAAAACACTTACTGTACTTCTGTAATTGATGGGAACGTGGAAAAGAAATATTTGCATGGCTCTGAGCCAAGCAGAATTTAGTTTAACCACGTTTTAGGAACTTCCCGTTACAGCTGGAGTATTGAAATTGCTCGTTATTACAGTAGAAGTACTTTTGTACTTGGCTTACCTCTCACTGTTTTAAAATTGTTACCTGTGTTTTGACATTCCTTTAAGGAATAGCCCCAAAATATACACAGTAATTCATCACTTCTGTCATAAAGAGCAATAGGGTTCCAGAAAAATGAGTGTATTAAAACATACATTCAATTTGTCCAAAATTGTGGGAAGTGTCTTTCATTTGTCTTTGTGCCGGAGAATCCCTCGGGGAATAAGAATTCCCTGAGATGGTTAGAGTGAAAGAGAGAACAGCAGCAGCAGAAGTGGCAACACCACAGCTACTATTTCTACCTTCAAGCCCAGGGCTTTGCTGTGCAGCCCTCTTTGGTGGGCAGATGTGTGTTCAAGGGCTTTTTTGGTGATGTGGCTTTGCTGGTAAGGCCCTTCAGCTCCAACGACCAGCAGGCTTAGTGGAAAGGTGCTCAGGGCTCAGGTGAGCTGTAGGAGCTGGCTGACTTGCACACTGGGTCATCCGTATGGCACAAGTTCCCTGTCCTTGTTTAGAGGGAAAATCTCTTTTCTGGAACTGGTCACCAAGAGTGTTGGTGTGGGGAGCGTTACAGCCACAGAAGGCAGATGTACAGTGCCTGGTGGGCACGCTGGGAGCATCTCCTGATTTGCGTCAAAACAAAGCACAAGGGAAGGATCATGTAACGTGTGGCATGCTTCTGTTGATACAGCTGTATGAATGGAGGGGAAGAGATTTTAGTACCAGTGATATATGCAGGGTCATTAATTGCTAAAACATCACACCCTTTAAGAACCTATATAAATGTGTGCTCCCTCCCACAAGTGGTAGTGTCTGCCTTCTCTGTCAGAATCCTGTGTTTCAAACAATGCTTGAAAATGTCTTCTTTGTGCTGAGGGAACATTGCAAGACTTGATCCTTTTGTGTTAAAGGTACTAAATTGACGGATCTGTCCCTAAGAGAGTCTTTAATAGAGACTCTCTAAAGCTCAGTTTCAAATGTGCCAGCGGTTTATGAAGCAAATTGTATTTTTCTTGCACTTTAGCACAAAGCCACCTAAACGGACATTCATTTCCAATTTTTACATGTTTCATTATAGTTTAGATGAAGTAATTCCCACTTCTATAACATAAAAGAGCGATATCGCCTAATATTCTGCGATAACAACCTGAATTGTTACTTTGTCTTGTGATTTTATTCCTTTATAGAATCAAGTACTTGGATATTTTTCATAATTGCTTTTAGGTTGAATTGCTTGAATTAAGCGTGTGAATTTAAAACTAGTAAGAGACATTCAGTAGGAATGTCAGGCAGGAATCCTTGTCTCGGAGCATCTGAACAGGGGAAATGATGAGCCTTTTGAGTTGAGTTGATCCAGCTGGTGGCTCAAATGCCAGTAAGAAAGGCTGGCTTTTCTTTTGCTTTCTGTTAGCCACAGGCTCAAAGCGTATCTGCAGTCAGTTGTTACGGTACCCAGGATACATAGTACCTTGTTAAGCCGCAGTATTTTGCTCAGATATTGGGGCCCAATTTGAAATGTTTGCCTTTTGTGTATGCTCCGTCCCTGAAAGCTGTGACTTGGACACTAACTTGTTGTTCTTGCCCCCAGCTGTGGTCTTCTAAGCCTTTGTAAAAGTTCCACCTCCAGAAAATAAAGAAATAACTTAAATGACGTTCTTATCCAGCACACAAAGGAAAACTTTAAAAAATAAATGAGAGAAAATTTCTAAGCATAAAGTAACTAATGAGGGGAGTATGTTCAATTTGTGACCTAACCATTTAAAATTGGAAGTCGCGCTGATAGCCAGTGTAGGCATTTATGCTTTAGTATGGGCGTAATTCTTTGTTCCGGCACTTTGGGTTGCTAATTTCTCCCTTCTTTTACTAGGAACTGTGCTGCTGAATGTGTCGTAGTCAGGAAGATTACTGTGTACCACTTGTAGTATACATTGCAGTTTCTAAGAAAAATACAATTCAGAAAGTGTTTTATTGGTTGTTTAGTGCAAATAACTTCTGATTGTTGGCTTTGGCCTTTAAAGCAGATTCCTAGGGGTGACATAAATGTTATTTAAATATAAAGATTGAAACAGTCATTTCAAGTTGGCACCACACGGTCAAGACAGCACAAATTCATTTTTATTTTTAAATACCTTCTAACATTTCAGAAGTGTTTGCCTGAAATCTAAGGCAGAAAATGCAGGTTAATTGAGCATTTCTAACCTGCCCAAGATCTGGGGCCAGGCATGTGACAATCCAGTGGACTGATAGAAGAATCTTCTTCCTCTGCCACCAGTAAAACTCTGCCTGGATTTATTGTTTAATATAGAATCATAGAATTCCATAGAAGGAAGGGACCTTTAAGATCATCTAGTCCAACCATCAACCTAACTCTAATAAAAACCATCACTAAACCATGTCACCCCATGTCAACCCATCTTTTAAATACCTCCAGGGATGGTGACTCAACCACTTCCCTGGGCAGCCCATTCCAATGCTTAATAACCCTTTCAGTGTAAAAAATTTTCCTAATATCCAATCTAAACCTCCCCTGGAACAACTTGAGGCCATTTCCTCTTGTCCTATTGTCTGTGACTTGGGAGAAGAGACAGACCCCCACCTCTCTACACCCTCCTTTCAGGTCGTCGTAGAGAGCGATAAGGTCTCCTCTCAGCCTCCTGTTCTCCAGGCTGAACAACCCCAGCTCCCTCAGCCTCTCCTCTTAAGACTTATTCTTCGGATCCCTCACCAGCTTCGTTGCCCTTCTCTGGACCCACTCCAGCCCCTCAGTGTCTTTTTTGTGGTAATATAATTTTCCGTCTGTGTGCTTCGGGCACCTCTTAGGCAGCTATGGTAAATATAATAGGTATTTAATTCTGTACGTATTGGTGAAGTTCCTTTAGAACTGTATAGATTGAGACAGCGCCCTGGATAGGCCTTTCACAAGAAGCTTGGGTTTTTTTTTTCCAGAAGAGAGAGTTACATCAATTCCTTTCTAACTCTGTTGAGGTGCATCCTTCAAAATCTAGATCCATAGTTACTGAGTTCATTGCTGCTAGCAGTTCCCTCAGCAGAGAGAAACATAATCATACAGGTGGTCATAGTTTTCACTCGGAGCTCGTTTTAGGGAAAGCATATGTTTTAGATAAGATGGGGGGTGGAGGAGAGAGTTTTTGTTTCTGAAATGCCAAACTATATTTTTTTATAAATGTTAGCAAACTTAAAGGATGGGCAGGGATGCAGGTTGGCAGGTAATTCATCATGGTGCACCTCTCCCCTCTCATCTCTGTCTTACTTTGAAGTGAATGGTTGAACCAGAATACAGAGTTCCTTCAAGTATCTTCACCTTGATGAAATAGAAAAGAATCTATAAATACACTGTATTGTGGAAATTGAGGGTCCTTTTTCTCCTTGGTTGTTTTATGCGAAAAGCATCTTACCTGGCTTTGTAGCTACTGTCACCAAATGACAATAAATCTTTAGACAGCAGGAATCCCTTTAGTGAGGGATTGTGGATGCCCCATCCCTGGAGGTGTTCAAGGCCAGGCTGGATGGGCTTTGAGCAACCTGCTCTAGTGAGAGGTGTCCCTGCCCACGGCAGTGGTGTTGGAACTAGATGATCTTTAAGCTCCCTTCCAACCCAAACCATTCTGTGATTCTCATGATTTGCTAGGAAGTTCTAGAACCTTATTGGGAATCTGCTTTTTTGAGCACAGAAGTATTATTCTTACATTTATGTTTAGCTTTGTGTTTCTATTTATCGTATATGATATGGCAGCGCTCCCCATCAGGAAACTATTATATTTTTAAAGGTGGTTGCAATATCTTCCTGAGCTATTCATTTTCTGCTGGGGAAGAACCACATGTAGAAAGATGAAGTGGGTATATATTAAAGAATCTTAAATGAAATTAATCTGATTGCTATCAATATTTGTTTAATTACTTTAAATGCTACTGTAGTATTGCACTGGCCCATAGCTCATTACTTTCAAATAGCTGGAAGAGTATGAGAAAGAGGATTAGTCTCATTTCTCAAATTCATGCTAATCCACTAGTGATTCTTCAGTGAAGCCTGCTGGGATTTTACTCTTGCCACAATATTTTAATGTTCAGAAATGTTGGTTACATGCATTTTTTGGTACACTGGAAGTTACTTAACTGAAATGAATAAGTGAATGTGTTCTTTGATACTTTTTAAGTGACTGGATATTCACAAATCAAATTCTTAAACTTCTTGAGGAATTGGAGCTAAGCCCTGTGAGCTTCTGCCAGCTGATATGCAAATATTATCCTATGATTTCCATCAGGTGTTTGTTCACTGAGTTTTTTTCTTTTCCAAAATTGCTGGTGGAGATGCTTCCCATTATCAGTGCTTTGTGTCTTAAGATTTAATTTGGGGAGTTTATTATTTTTATTTTAGCTAGCTGACAAGGTTTCCCTCTTCTTTCATGTGTTCACAGAGGGACATGCTCCCTGTGGTAGTAACTTGCTGGCAAATGCTGCCTTTTGAGATCAGACAGTTTATGTTTTAGTGAAGAGATAAGGTACGAACTGAGCATGGAAAAGCTTGGCTCTAAGGAGAAAAGGCTAGATTTCTCATTTGAAAAAATCACAGTCATCCCTGGCTGTGTTCATGGCCAGGTTGGATGGGCTTTGAGCAACCTGGTCTAGTGAAAGGTGTCCCTGCCCATGCCAGGGGGTTGGAACTAGATGATCTCTAAGGTCGCTTTCAACCCAAACCATTCTATGATTACACTAAAGACATTTTTAAAGTTTCTGTGTAGATTTTTATTCAGGCTAGAACCTTGAACCTTAATTATGATTAAGTCTTCTGTCATGACTATGCAATTGAGTGCAACTTCTTGCAAAAAGAATGATAGATGTAAGTGCAGATGTGGAAACCTTACTTCTGTATGAGATGCCCATTGAAATTGTGTATAATTTAAAATGAACTAAGATAGTTTTTTTCCAAAGAATTGTCTGGTATTTTGTCTCATCTTTTGATATTCTGTAACTATAGAAGTGACGCAGTGGAAGTCAGTTGTTTGCAACTAACCATTTCAAAAAGCCTTTACAATTTTTAAGGGAAACTTGAATGCTACGGGAATTTCAGGCAAAATGCTTGTGAATTAGAAGCAAGGAAAATGAAAAAGGGTTCTGTAATGATACTTATGTTCTTAAATGTATTTAGGATTGTAAAACCAAGGGATTTCCAGAGGCCTTGACTGTTTTGTTGACAGGGCAACATCAGCAAAGATGCTTAGCTAAGGGACTGTTTGGGAGGGTGAGGTGGGAAGTGTCCAGTTTTTCAGTAGTAGTATTTAGGCTGCAAAGAATAATCTGTATCATTCACAGAATCACAGAATGATATGGGGTTGGAAGGGACCTCTGGAGATCATCTAGTCCAACCCCCCTGCCAAAGCACATCCACCTAGAGCAGGTCTTGTCTGCATTATTAGGCTCTGAATCCGTTTGAACATGTGAAAAACATTTGGCTAAGCTCTTTAGGTTAATGAAAAAATGATAACAGAAGTGAGAGAAAATAGAAGTGACCATGCTACGTAGTTGTAGAAATTAACAGCATGCCTATGTCAAGTCTGGCCTCCACATCTTTAAAGTGTGTAAGTAAATATGTTCAGGTAGATGAAGACTCTACACTAGCCTGAGGAGATGTTAGAAGGTATATGGTAAAAATCTGTATATAATTACTGTTTTCAAAGTAAATGAGCTGCTTCTGCTCAACCTCTCTCATTGTAAGTGAACAAACAAATTTGACCTGAAATACTGTTCTGTATAAGAGGTAATTTCTCTCTGCACCTAGTTAAGATATCATTGAAGCCAGGGGCATAGGAAGGATTCAACAGGCTAGAGATTTTTGTGGAGGTTGAGAAATGTTAGTCACTATGTAGTATGTTGTTTTCATCATGAGGGCATGAGTCCTCTACCTGATTTACAAACCAGTTGCATGAGATTAAGGAAGAAATTTTCCCAGGAAGAAGCTACGCCATAGTTGTCCATTAAAACAATTGTTCCTTTCCATCTACTTTCCTGCACTGACTGTTCCAATAACTGTATTATCAGGTGAGAAGGTTGCCTTTTATTTCTTCTTCCTCAAACACAGACATCTCAGAAGCCATTACAATGCAAAGGAAAAGGTGAAATGATCTAAAATCATCTGCTTAGCTTCAGGTTTACTACAGAAGGAAGGATTGCTGGGACATTCCAATGGAAAGCCTACAAGCAACTTTTGGGTCTTACCGCTGTCGGTTGAAGCATATGAAGGTATATAACTGTCAAAAAGCAGGTTTACGTTGATATAGTATATGCTCTCAGTGAGACTATCTTGAGTGTGCCCTTTGGCTGCCTCCCAGTGATCTGGAAGGAATCAAACATAGGATCGTATCTTACAAGCTGTTGAGCACAAAGAAAGATAACATGTCAAAAACGCCTTTTTATGGCCCCTCAGAAGGGAAAAAACAGAAATAAACAAAAAAAAACCACAGAGCAGAACTGTAATAAGGGCTTTTCAGCTTCATGGGGGAAAACGAAAGAAAATTGGGAGGGGAAAGGAGATGCTAAAGTTATTGTGGTAAATATAATCTGTGAGCCAAAACCACCTACCTTCTGAGTGACATTGTGATATCTGAAGGGAGCTTTTTGATCTCAAAACTCTATGAAAAACTAGATTGAGAAGCAAGAATTAATGAGTTAAGTTAGGTAAGAGGCTTGCCATGTCCTTAGCAATCTGAAGTTTCAGAGCTCTGCACAGATCTAATAGTGACTTAGCGGACTTTCCTACAGCTGTAATTTATTACTTAATTAGCAAAATTGTCTTTAGGCTCTACATCAATAGAATGACCATTAGGGAAAGGCATTTCTCAAAGCTACCAAGCCCATTATATGGAAACTGCTTAAGAAAATCCATTTCTGCCCTGCATAGTGTTAGTTCTGTTTAACACAGCCATGCACAGTCTCAATTTATAATTCTGTCTGAGGACCCTGCACAGAAGGCACACTATTTCGCCTTGTATTCTTCCCACGCCCATATATTGTTTTACAATATATGATTCAGTATTTCATTGCCAGGTCTCTAAGGTGTATAGCAATAATAATTTCCTTTTCTTATGCTTGATGTGAACTTAATAATGGTTTCTGATTTCCTACGCTCTACCAAACTCAGAAGAACATGCTGCAATTGGCATATATATGGTGACTTTCATGAAGAAAGCCAACATGTTAATAGATTGCTTTATAATGCATGTTTAATAAGGATCACAATCACTGTAATTGAAATTGTGTGCTGTGTCTGTAACAAACGTGGGCAGCCTTCCTCAACCCCATGAGCTACATGCCAAAATCTTTGTGTGGCTGGCAGCAGAAGTGTACATATGTCAGAGGTTTGGGAGTTATTCTCAGGTAGAAGTTGTTAATAGTTCTCTACAGCTCTTCCTGCGAGTGTGAGGTATATAACTGGATCTTAGCACTCTGATGATGTCAACCCTGGGAGCCACATTGGCTTAACGATTTTACTTGCTCCTGAGATTTCAGGTTATTTTGCTGCTCCAGTATGGTCTTTAGGTGACCTGGGAGCATCCGTGAAATATTAAAGAACTGCTTAAGAGCTGCAGTTCGCCACCTGTGGCCTTCTGAATTCCAGCAGAATTCATCTGTTGTTAATAAATACCACCTTCTGAGAGCCAAAAGAATGAAAGCATAGAGGAAAGTCTCGTATGGAAGACACTAGCAAGTTCCCTTCAGGCTACCTAGGAAACTGCAGAAATTGGTATCTGTACCAGGCATGGAAGTAATATAATAAGTGTGATTCCTAATTGGATCACTTAATCAAACCTTAAAAGGTCTTTTTTTAATGAGGTGGTTTTTTTTTTTTAATGCTGCCACTTGATAGCATGTGCTGTCTTACGTTAATGGGTCAAAGGACTGAACAAAAGTTTCCATGGAGACTTTGTATGACTCCAAGGTGTTTTCCAAATTAATTAAAGTCTTGTGTTGCAAGGAAAAGAGGTTAAAGGTGACAAAATCTAGTACTGGTATATAGACCTGCAGTCAATTCTGACCAGGTTGTCCTAGGGACACCTGTCATCTTTGACAACGTAGTCAGTGAAGTTATAAATGTAAAAATTAGTGATTTTTATAGATTTCTTTGTTCTTCTCTTCAGAAAAGTTAAACAAGACAGACCTAGGTGCAAGCCTGAGCAAATCATGCACATACAGAACAAGAAAAGAAAGTCTCCTTATGGAAAATCCAAAATAAATAATTTCAGAATTCTGAATCATGATTGAGCTCGTTAGTGAGCACTGTTCACCTCTTTTCTTTTTTTTTTTAAAATTATTAAAGAAAGAATAGGTTTTTAATTTTAATTTCTTATTCTTTTGTGCATATTAAATGCACCCATGTAATGCAAAGAGAAAGGTGGCATTTCCTACTAGTTTTTTAGTAAATGGGATGACAAAGAAGCACAGTGTGCTCAGTACATTGGGACTGCATTGCGTTGTGCTGTGGCTCATGAAATATGATGTGTTTAGTTAGAGCTTGGGCACTCGGTGAAACAGGCTTCTGTCAGACCCTTGACTGTGAATCATTACTGAAGAACAAATAACGCACAGTGCCAGGAGCAAAATGCAACACATTGTTCAGGCAGCACTTAACTAGGAGGAGTAGTTAAAAGACTTACTGGAGTTGAAAATCTCCAGAAAGGTGGTAAACAACTGGGTAGGGTTTTAACCATGATTCACTCTGCATTTGCAAGCAGTAGATGCCAGCAAAAAGAGTAGACGGTAGAAGTGCATGAACAGAGCCTTAAACAGCCTTGGAAAAATGCAGAGCCCGGTGTGCTACTGTTGGACAAAAACATCCATTCCACAGAGCAGAAATAACATACCCAGGGCACAAGCGAACAAAACCATACCTTCATAAGAGCTGAAGTTTTAACTACCTACCACATTAGAGGTGAAAAAAAGTAAAGAGATTTGGAACAGAAGAAGATACAGGGATTTGCACTTACTTGGAATTGAGAATTCGTTCTTAGGGAATTATTTCTAATCTGGCTTTTTCCACCAGCAACTGAGGATCACCAGGGGTGAAAACATACAGTGGACAAGGTATGTTGATCTAAGTAGAGATGGAGAAGCTAAAAATGATCACTGAAGTGTCTGGAGTTCTGAGGTACTGTGGCTGTGATCACCAAACTAAGTTATACTGTGTGGCACCATGTTCTCATAAGCATATGTTCAAAATTTGGTGCTTGTGGCTTATGTAACATGGTCACTAGCAAAAATAAATGCCGTTGTACCAAGCAATTGAGAAAGATTTAGCAGGATTCCAAGAATTTTAAAAGATTAATATCCTTTTGAAAAGCTTGTGTTAGATGAAATAGATCACAAATGGCTTTATTGCTGTTGCCTGAGAAGTCCGTGAGGACTAAGGGGAAGGCTAGCTATGGATTCGTGGCCTGAACACCATACGTGGCAGTTTGGTTATAAAATTAAAACATATATGTTAGGTTTGGAGAAAGTGGACTTTGTGATCTGCTGCAAAAAGGGCTATGGGGGGTTTGTGGATAGTAATGATGACAATAGTACAAAGCAACAAATGTTGCATATTCCCAGCAATTACTATAATGAGAAGGTTTTCTGCTACATAGGTGGGATTTCTTCTCTTTTTTAACAGGATGAGACTGGAAACTTTTATACTGTTTGGGATGAATAAATTATAAAGGATACAAAATAATTCAAATGCATTTAAGAACAGAAAAATCTATGGCAGAGGAGGGAGAGATCTTTTATACTCGCATTGAATGAACTATATGGTTGGAGACACAGCTAAGATTTTTCATACATGTCAAAAATATAGGCCAGGTCAAGTGAAAGAATTCATTGTTGATAGTTTATGAAGAATTGCCTCCCTAGAGAAAAGTGGACACAGGTTTGTTTAAGTTGCTGGGGGCAGGGGGAATCATGTATTCGATATTTTTATTCTCATTCCCCTAAGAGAGCTTCAGAAGATCTTTAAATAGCTCTCACAGCAAATGTTGATAAACTAGCGATTGAATATATCAAATCTTGGTTTTGGTGGGTAACACTGTACTTCACCTAATAATACATGAAAATTGACCATATTTACGCAGGCAAGTGAAAGGCTTTGCAAATTAGATACAGATTTAAAAATTGTAGTGCTGCTATTCATTATTTTCATTCTTAAAAGGCTAGTAAAAATGGTATTTAAAAGTACCTATATGCTAACAGGGTGTAGAATTATACTTGGATCTGTATTACATCCTGTAAATTGGCAGAATAATGCAATGAATCATGGATTGTCATTGTCTGTAACCAAAACAGTTGTGCTCTTGGTAGCAGAGGACAGTTGCTGTAAACGTGAAGGGCTACAGCAACAGAAGCCAGTCAGAACTCAACATGAATTTGTGATCTAGCAGTTCCCTGCACAGCATTGAATTTAGAGTGGTCTCAGTGACTGCAGGTAGAAATGTTTTCACAAAAAAAGGCAATGGACTGTTTTGCAGACTAACAGGAGATTTCCGTAATTCCTGAAGCATCAGAACTGCAGGATCTAACCCATCCAGAAGAAAGAAATGGGTTGTTGCTACCTGACAGCTGACGTATTTTAGAAGTCTTGGAAATTTACCCACATTTACAAAGAATCACGTGGAGTAGTTAAATGCTAATAGTTTGTTTAGTTAATAAATTGATTGTTAGAATTTTAATTGCCAAGAATGATGCTAGTTTCAAACATTTTTGCCTGATATTTTGTGAGACTTAAATTCATCATAGCCTCAGTAAGTTTGTGAGTCATTTTTGATATTCAGAATTGTAATGTGACCTTTCTTTTGGATTTCTCTAGTTACAGATATTTCCATTCCTAATACTTAATAGTTGGGAAATTTTATTGTGTTCATTGTAGTTCAGTTAGCAGTTAAATGTTAATTGAATACTGCTAGTTTGTTTAGATAATAGCTCTAGATTAATTTCAGATTTTTCTGATTGGAGGAAGTTTTGTGTTAGATTGGTACACAAGTTATTATAATGGTCTTACAACTGTTACTGATTCTAAATGGTACTACAGCAAGCTCATAGCATGCTAGTGTATAGGATAAGAATGTGGTTACGAATTATTCCTGAGTGGTTTGGGGAGTAAATGCTTCCATGGTTACTGAATTCTTCAATTTTTGGTCTCAGCATTGAGAGGAAATCTATATGAACACCCCTATCTCTAAATTAGTGTCAATAGTGCTATTTAACAAAATTATTCTAGTCTTTGGCGCATAACATTTGCAGTTCTGTGTTTTTAGTGAAACATTTTGTAATTCTAAAGATGTTCTTGATATCCTACAAGTGTTGCCTTAGATGTATTATTCACATATTAGTATAGGTTGTATGTAGAAGTACATGGTGATCTTTCCTAGAGCTCAGACGCACGAAACATCATGCATTAAAATGCATGCTGAGGCTGCACCTCGAATACTGTGTTCAGATTTGGGCCCTACAGGAGGGACACTGAGGTACTGGAGTGTGTCCAGAGAAGAGCAGTGAAGCTGGTGAGGGGTCTGGAGTCCAAGTCTTATGAGGAGCAGCTGGGGAAACTGGGGTTTTTTAGCCTGGAGAAAAGGAGGCTGAGGGAAGGCCTTATCACTCTCTACAACTACCTGAAGGGAGGTCATAGGCAGGTGGGGGTAGGTCTCTTCTCCCCAGTCACAAGTGAAAGGACAAGAGCAAATGGCCTTAAGTTGCACCAGGGGAGGTTTAGATTGGATATGAGGAAAAACTTCTTCCTGCAAGGCTTGTCAAGCACTGGAACAGGCTGCCCAGGGGAGTGGTTGAGTCACCATCCCTGAGGGTATTTAAAAGACGTGTGGATGTGGTGCTTAGGGACATGGTTCAGTGGTGGACTTGGCAGGGTTAGCTTTACGGTTAGACTTGATGATCAGAGTATGCTAACTTTTTTCAAGATTTAAAGCTTGAAGTTTATTTGGTAAATACACGTATTATAAGGATTAGACACCCTCTGTTTCATCACTTTTACTGATCTGCAAAAATGGCTAGAGGTCTAAGTTCAGAAATCCTGACAAAATCATTTCCCCTGGCACATTAAGCTCATAGTCTACATCTGGATACAGAAGAGGGATAGAGGCAAGCTATTTGAGTCACAGACTTTACGTGTGTGTCGTGGTTTAACCCCAGCTGGCAGGTGGGACCATGCAGCTGCTCGTACAGTTGTCCCTCCTTCCCACAAGGGCAGGGAGAAAAGGAGGGGAAAGGAAAAAAACTCATGGGTTGAGATAAAGACAGTTTAATAGAAACAATAACAGGTAAGGAAAATAACAATAAAAATAATAACAATAATAATGACACAAGTTCCTCTCACTGCCCGCTGAGTTGGCATCATCCTAAGCAGTGATTGCAAATTCCCACCTCAGGGCTAACCTCATTTCTATACTGAGCATGACATCTATGGTATGGAATATTTCATTGGCCATTCCGTCTTTCTGTCTGGGCTCCTTCTCAGCTTCTGTGGGAAGCTAAAAAATGTCCTTGAAAGATATAAACATCACCTGGCAACAACTGAAACAATATGCATTATTGACATTCCCTTCATACCAAATCTGAAACACAGCAACCACTAGAAAGAAAATGAATTCTGTCCCAGCTGAAACCAGGACAATGTGTTATTCCACATTTTAGCTGTCTGGAACTACTGAGAGGAGCAAATGTCAGAGCAGTGCCTATGAAGCCATTTATTTACAAGAAATGCACGTACAGAATCTCAGCTTTCCTGGTATTTGCAAGCTTCTGAGTCTAGATCTGGCTCTCTGTTACTCTTGTCACAGCTAGTCTCTGAAAAAGGCTAGAACCATGTGGGTTCAACATGCCTGACCCAACAAAAAGATTCTTTTTGTGATTTTGATCCATTTCTAATTATAATCACATTTTTGGATATGGTGTTGATTAGGAATGAGGTACAATTTCATCACAGGATTTTGCCATTAACACTAGGATTCTGGATATTTTAACATCATAAATAAGGAACTTATTCTACCCAAAGCAATACTAACAATACTTAAAATCGTGATAGGGATGTGCAGCTTTTGAGTAGGGTTTGCAGGAGCACAAAACTGAGTGTCACTTTTGTGATTGTGAATCCTCTTCCCCTTGTTCAGGCTGTACTTAATGGTTAGGCATTATTGCTAAGTAAGGTTGGTTCGACTGAGATGGAAGAGAACTAAATTTTATTCCTAGAGAAGCTCTAAGTTCTGGGAGAGGCCTTTAATAAATACAATTCTGGGTAGCATATATTGTTGAGATCCCAGTTATATCCATGTGAAAAAGCTAACATTTTTCCTCAAACTGCCTCTTGAATATACTAATTTTATCTTTGTCAGTACTTTTCTTCTGTCTTTTTACTCTATTACTTTATCTCTATGTACAGGAAGCTGGTAAAAAAAAATCGTAAATGTGTTGGGCATCTTTAAACCAGCCTCCCACTGGGCTTAGTCTTGCGCTGTGCTTTGCACTCTGGGTCTTGTAGACTTAATCGGTGGATGCCACTAGGCCTTCAGAAAAGAGAAAAGGGCCTTCAAGAAAAGTTCTTCAGTCCTTCTTTGGGAAAAGCTTCTTCTCCTAGACTTTTTATACAAAAAGGGCTGAAGTAAGTAAAAGAATGAAATGGAAGCAAAGCAATATTTAAGTGGGAGTCCTAACATTATTTGCAAAGCATAGGAAAGTGTTGAGCAGATGGTAGAATGTAGACATGACTCTTATCTATGGTCTAAGCAGAGATCAACAGGAGGAGAAAATCAGTGCAGTAATCTAATACTTATTTTATTAATGATTTCTAAGAGATCAACCAGTTCTGCTTCACACAAGTAATGTATTTTACATGTGTAAAATTTAGATTGGTAATCTGATGATTTTGTTTATTTTGTCTTACACCAAAATTTCTGATTCTTTATCCCAAAGGTGCAAATGTAACAGAGATGGGTTTGTGGGCGTCTATCCAATTCTTTACAGTTCTGTCAAGTGACAGTGCTACAATTTGCTCATGACGTGAGTTTATGTCCTTTAGGCCGAGTGTGTAGGTGATTCTGTCCCAGGAATCTCAGTAGGTAGAGAATCGAACCCCTAGTTGAATGCAAAGTTATGAAAATTAACTCTAATTATTGGGTTTTGTTAGACTCAGTTGCTATCTTCATTGCAAACTGTTTAATTGATTATTTTTTTAATATCTGTTCAGTTTATTCTCAGATACTGCATTTTTTTACGGCTTTGTTCCATAGTTCCAAGCCCTCTATAAACATGTTATAGTTCAGGTGCTTTCACTGTCATTTCTTCTTTGTCATTTCTTACCTCAGTCAAAATTGTGTTCTTTTTTCTATTGATCGGAGAAGCACAATGCTAATTAAG
The DNA here is from genome assembly GCF_964106895.1 of Numenius arquata. NCBI lineage: Eukaryota > Metazoa > Chordata > Aves > Charadriiformes > Scolopacidae > Numenius > Numenius arquata. The sequence continues at coordinate 31,438,467 of NC_133580.1, read as the reverse complement.
AGGATGAATGCCATTAGGGCTGTCAGGTTTTATTTTCTACACAGGAGGTTACATAGGAGGTACATTTGCTACATAGGAGGGTGTTTTCTAGGTTTAGAGAAAGATAAAGGGAGTAGAAGTCAGGAAATTTTGTTGAATGTATCTGTGGGGATTTTATGTATGTGCCCTTTTTGTTCTGTGCTACTTAAATTACGTATGCTAATAAAATTATGGTGCTTGTATAAGATGCTTTTGTATTAATTATGTATGACATGGATATGTAAAGAAGGTGTAGAGCTATTTTAATCTAGTGTTAATTTTCTCTGAGCTAGTAGGGCGCTGACTTTTGGACTTGGAACATGATAGAGCTGTTGTTCGGCCTTACGTGTTCTTATTCCACATAGAGAAATGTTTCATACCTTTACATCAGAAGAGCCTCTTTTATTTTGAGGCATGGGTCTCTGACCTCTCTCCCTCTTCCCCATTGTAACTCCGCTTATTGCCCTCGGTGGGGTTCACAGTACATGTAAATGATGATACCCTTGGACAGTACCCCTGAAATAGCTTCTAGGTCTGGATAAAAGCCAGCAAGTCTGCCCTTTTGAAATTACAGGTTACCCTGTGCAGTACTGCTTGTGCTGCTTGTCAGCATACGAAGAGAAGAAAAGAATAACCAGAGCAGACATACGAGCGTAGCTTCGCGTGGCATTTTCAGCGATAGCAAGCCACAGTGATCTGCTACAAGAACAGCTATATTTTTGTCTGGTTTTCCACAGTTTGACGAATATTAGGGCAGCCAGGTTTTTGATGTTCGGATCACGAACAGGGACTTGATAGTTTTTTGACCACAGGAAACTTGACCTAGGCAGTTATCTAATTGGAGGGTAATGCAGGCTAGAGCATTGTTTCTGAGGAGGAGAAGGAATTTGTCTGTATGACACATGCCATGTCTGTCTTTCTGTGGAGAAAAAAGCAGATAATGTTCTGGGGAAAATAATACAGCTAATCTAGAAAAGAAGGAAAAGCAGGGATCCTGAGGTTAATAGTGGTGGGCATAGAAGGGTAAGAGCATTTTTTAGCAGTTTTATATGCCAGTGTGGGAATTGTTAAAAATTTTGAAACTGTATTCATTCTCCAAGCAAATGGATGTGTTCTACATGAAAATGACTAGAAAGATTAACCAAGTTCATAAATAAGGAGACATGACTGCTAAATTCAGAATTTATATTCAAGTATAGCTTGTTTTCCTGTGAATTCATGCAAAAAGTAGCCTTTTTTCCCTGAGATTTTTGTTCGTTGTTGTATACAGATTTCCACCTCTTTGATTGTACTGGTCTTCTGAGTAAAACAGATTATTCTCTAGATAATCAGTAGCTGTTCCACATACAGGCTTTGCCATTAAACATGTGCATTTTCAAATCCTGAATTAGCTGAATAAACATAGTATTCTCATCAAATGATCTCAGCCACATTGTAGCTGGCAGTGCAAGGTATTCCTGTACGTGAACCATGTTAACGTCCTTTAAAAAAACTTGAGCACTTGCATGACAAAACAGAAAATTATTTCTAAGTACTATAGATACATCTGCAATATTAAAAGCTGCCAGATGGGAAGAAATTATTTGGCAATCAGTATTTTTTAAGTGCTTCCAAATCTTAGTCCTACTGTAAGTCTAGTAATAGCCTGGAGATGAACAGGTAGCAGTGAATACAGCTAAAAATGCTTATTTAAACCTCTGTTTACAGATGAAATGTATTATAAAAGAATACATGTGCAGGTGGGCTCAGAGAGATGGAAAGTTTCAAGCTTCTAAGTGGGAAGGACTGAAGAGGTAAAAACTATTTTTTCAGAAGTAAAATTTATTTTGTAACTTAGGAAAAGCTTAGGTTTTGCTTGCTTAGTGTGATTTCTCTTTGTACTTTTCCTGCTACAAAATCTGGACATTTAATTGGGTTAAGGACCTATAGAATGAGATGCTACTGTATATGAAAACATTTTATAGATTAATTCTGCTTTTAAGTGTCTGGTCACAAAATTCACAACCATATTAGTGGAGCAGAGTAAGTCCAGTGACAACTGAGGTATGTTATCCATTTGTTTATATTTAGATGATTCATCATATCACAGAATGATATGGGGTTGGAAGGGACCTCTGGAGATCATCTAGTCCAAGCCCCCTGCCAACCCAGGTCCACCCAGAGAAGGTTGCACAGGAACTTGTCCAGGTGGGTTTTGAATGTCTCCAGAGAAGGAGACTCCACCACCTCTCTGGGCAGCCTGTTCCAGGGCTCTGCCACCCTCAAACTAAAGAAGTTCCTCCTCATGTTTAGATGGGATTTCTTATGTTCAAGTTTGTGCCCATTTCCTCTTGCCCTATCCCTGGGCACCACTGAAAAAAGACCAGCCCCATCCTCTTGGCACCCTCCCTTTAAGTATTTATAGGCATTGATCAGATCCCCCCCTCAGTCTTCTCTTCTCTAGACTAAAAAGACCCAAGTCCCTCAGCGTCTCCTTGTAAGGGAGATGCTCCAGGCCCCTCATCATCTTTGTGGTCCTCTGCTGTACCCTCTCCAACAGTTCCCTGTCTTTCTTGAACTGGGGAGCCCAGAACTGGACACAGTACTCCAGATGGGGCCTTACCAGGGCAGACTAGAGGGACAGGATAACCTCCCTCCACCTGCTGGTCACACTCTTCCTGATGCACCCCAGGATCCCATTGGCCTTCTTGGCCACCAGGGCACATTGTCGGCTCACGGTCATCCTATTGTCCACCAGGTCTTTTTCCTCAGATATAGTCTGTAATTTGCCAAGTCTTTTTCTAACAGCAAAGAATAGATAGATTTAGGTGATGAAAACCAGCAGCAATTTATTAAAAAAAAAAAGTAATAAAGAGCCGGACAAAATATCAGAAGGAAACTCTGCAGAATAGAACTAGTCCTGGAAGCTATATTTGACATCCAGTAGAAACAGCGTGACAAGGCTCCTGCTTGGGTTTTGTGCTGCCATGACCAATAAAATGTAGTCAATAAAGAAGGTAGTGAAAGGTTTGTGCTTTTTTTGGCTTCTGAGTCATGTCCAAAATTGGTTTGTGCATGTTATCTTGCCTCTCGTTTTCATAAGGAACTGTAGGCTGTTCTTCAAAAAACTGGGGGAAGTGGCCAGTGGGCTATGCCATGTATGCAGGGAGATGGCACGTTTTTTTGAGAAGCCAGACTGCGTATGGGGAGCTTGAGGAGAGTTTACGTGTCTGCTATTGCTCTCCGATCTCCATGCTACAAAAGACTTGTATAAGAGGGAAAAATGAAGGCGAAGGAAAGGAGCTGCTTTCCCTGCCACTTCATCTGTCTTGCGCCTCCTTTCTGCTTTTTCTGGATGATTTTGAAGGATCCAGAGACAGCAGATTGTGCAAGCCCAGGGATAATCTAGTTCTGTTTGCAGTTCGCAGAACTTGCAGTATTACCAAGATGTTTTGATCGGGGCTTTCTAAGTGGTGTTTACTGTAGCTGATGATTCATTCACAGCTGTTTCAGTAACTGTTACTGTGTCATTTATACCTTTCATACAAAACAGACAAATTAAGTTTGGCTGGGACTCCTGCAGTAGCAGCTCAAGATTTGTAACTGATGCAGGAGCACTCTCTCTTTGGTGAAAGCGTCAGATAAGGAAGGCCTTTTGACTTGAAGGAATGTTTTTGGTTTTAGCATCTGACACTGTGAATCTGCCATGTCCTCTATGAATGCAGCAACGGAGAGAGGAGTCTCCCTGTCCTTTTCCTGCTTGAGTGTGAGGGAAGAAATGGTTTCCTGTCGATCTATGAGCAGTTGTCCTGCCCAGTTTCCCTTATGTTGTAGTACGCACTCAGAACCTCCTTGTTTTGGGATCATGGGAAAAGGCAAGTATGAAAACATTGAGAGGCATTTAAGTGTGCCTGCAGGCAGGCCAGTGGGATTTTTACCACCCTCTTTTGACACTGGTAAATTGCACAATTCAAATTGTGATTTTTATACTGCAACAGTTTGGAAAAAACTCACAGATTTATATGCAGATGTTTACTGAGGATTTCAGAGTAATTATATGGAATTTGGTAGTAGCAGGATTGCTGGGGCTTGTGCAGAAGGCTCTTTCTTGCTCAATTTTTGCATTCTAGTATATGTATTTTTAATCCAGTTTAGAGACCAGTGCCTGTCTGATTTGCTAATCTGTTGTCTGCTGATCTGTTTTTGGGGTTTGCGATTCCTCACCCTGTTCTAGGTTACCCACTCCACAGACAGAGATGAGTCATACTCTTCTTCTGAGTCTGTTAAGAATCTTTTGGAACTGGAAATGGAACTAAATCCCACAAGAGGTTCTGCAAAGTCATATGATAAGACTGAGTGCATACCGGTTGTCTCTAATTCAATTGCTTGGGGAAAAAGCTGCAGCACTTAGTGGTTCAGAATTGAAGAGGCTGAAAAAAAAGGAAGCCTTGACAAACGTGGTTTTAAAATGCAAATTATTATTTTTTAGCCTAATGGTAAGAATTACTCAGTTTTAGTTCTTAACCCACTAATATAGCACCGTATTATGCTCAATCATTGGTAATATGCTCTAACATTAGTGATGGTGATAATGTATTATCCTTCTGATTTATTATTCATCAAATTAATCCCTTGGATATTTCTTTTAATTTCATTTGCCTTACTCCTGGAGTTAGTCTGTCTTTAGCCCGTTCTGTGCAGAAGATCTGCCCACCTTTTAGCAATTTTTACAGTTACAAAGAATTATTTTTTGCTTTTCCAGTAAGGCCTATGTATTAGTAGAGAACTTCTTTAGAAGATACTTTTTAAGGGACCTGAAATCTTAAGACATACAAACCTGCTACAGATATTTTTTTTGGAAAACATAAAACCCAAAAATCAGTAATCACAAATCATTTGACTGTGGTTCTTGACAAAGTGTTTTGTGTTTACTCCTTTTTTAAAAATTCTTCTTTTCCATGAGTGTTCTAGAAGATGCTAAAACATCAGAAATAGCTAGAACTTGATGCAAGCAGAGTAAGACTTTCGGAGAGTGAAATATCCCATTCTGGAACCATCAGCACTATTTGTTGTGGCACTTTCATGACAGATCTTAGTATATTTACCCATATAAGAGATTATACCCATATAAAAGATTACAACCAAGGCAAACGTGGCTAGCCAGGAGTGTCTACTCTGTAAAGCCCTCTTCTTCTCTACTATATAGCAATATTTAATGAAATATCCTTTCTCTGGATATTTTAATAATTGCTAGTTTAGAAACATCGCTTCTAGGCCATGCATATTTGTTTATTTTAACTGTTGCACGTTTATTTATTTGTCTTTAGCTTTGAGCAAAACAGTGCAGGGCTTCAATAAACAAATGAGAAGATGAAGGTGAGCTTTTAAGGAAAAGAAAGGCTATGTTAATGGTGTTCAAATTTTAAAGCTATTTGGCATTTTTTTAAATACTTTTGATGATTAGAGAATAGTTTCTTATTTACAGTTCTGTGTGTGCTTATGCATGCCTATTAGCTGTGATTTTGAAGATGGCTTCAGCTAAAAATATTCGATGCTGACTGTCAAAATACTGTTGAGGAACAGAGTCTGAGTTCACAGGACTTGGTGACGTTTTTCTAAGCAGATGTTTCCAGTTTTTATGATACTATTGATCTTAGTTCTAGCAACACAGTCTGAACTGGTGCAAATGTCTTCAGATGGCATATGTATGTGGGAAGTAGTTTTGTCAGAATGTCTCAAGCATGATTGTTCTAGAGATGTATATGACAGCAGGTCACTATTTCGCCGTCAGTATTCATGGCTGAAGTGTATTTTACAGCATGGATTTAATTTGACTTGACACGAGGCAGAAGACATCTGTCATCTGTTGTTTTTATCACTTCCCTCTACTTGTATATTTTTAAAATAATAGAAGAATAGGGAAAAATGTATATTAAATTTTTCTGACGAGAAAATGTTGTCATTTAGCCTTTTCGCTAAACCTTTTAGCCCTAGTGCTGATTTCACAGAATTTCAGTTTTAAGATCTTTTTATTTTATTTATTTTTATTTTATTTTTATATGTTATTGCAAATAATTGTCTCTTTTTTTGCATCTCAAGTGTTGATTAATTTGATCCTAATTTGTGGAACTAATGCCTGTAATGCAGTTCTTTTCATTCCATCAGACAGGCTAAATAATTACCTTTTTCTGCACTCTCTTTATTGTTCTAGTAAAAAAGTGCTGTTACTACATTTTGTCTATTTTTAGAAGTAAAAGGATTGCATAGCAACTTTCAACATTAGCTGAGACATTTTTCATTTGAAGATGAGGAAGTTCCTAACTGGGGTCAAAAGTTACCTGAATAATAAGATAGTTTCCTCTAACCTCTGCAGAAGTTGCAGTATGAAAAAAAACCCTTTCATAATTCTAATACATATCTAACACAGTATTGAAGTGCAGATAGAATCTTTATGCATGTCTCATCTTGTTAAGCTGGGTCCTGTTCATATACATATATATATGGATTTATCCTAAATATTCTGTATACATAGCCGAGGAGGTAAGCTTGTGTCACGTTTGCTTTGTTACAGTACTTCGTATACAGCAATGCATACAGTTAAAGAGCATCAGGTTGTACACCACTTTACATCCTCTTTCTGCTACGACAATGCCAAAAGATAAGACTAGAGAGTCTGTTTCCTGGAAAAAAAAGTTTGCTTTGGTGGCATTAGACCTAGGACTAGGAGGTCTCTAGAGAGTCCTAGAGGAGAGGTTAGATATCCTCCAACGTTTGGAATCGGATACTGTTTAGGTTCAGAGCCATGCATCCATCAGGCTACAGCGCAGTTCTCTTGAGCCTCCATGGACACACTTAACGCAGAGGTTTACATGTGCCCTCTGTCCACGGACTTGTGGGCCGCTCAGTCTAGTTCATGCTTTGAGGTTCTTTCTTCAGGAATCTGTAGGTGATCTGTTTTACAGATGCCAATACTTTCTGGGAAACATTGATACAACCATCAGGGAACCATAGGCAATGTACTGTAGGAAAGGAGGAGACTCGCCTCCCTCCTCCCCACAGTGGATACGAGTCCAACACAACATCCAGTTAAGGCAGTAACTTCATGGTTTGTGTTGTAGTGGGTTTTGTATGTATGACTGTACAGCCTGCGTTCACATTTGAAGGTCAGAAGATACAGAGTTCATTATGTAAGTAGCCTGTATTGTTTATACATCTTACGTTTGTGCTGCTGTGCTGACCTTTCAGCTCTGGAACTGATACGGCCCACAGGGTTTAAGGCAATATACTTTCTCCAAATTCAATTGTGTCTTACAAAAATATTTGTGCTAAGACAGTGCTTCTCATAGAGCCTGTGGGTAGAAGGGGAAGATCAAGGTTTTATGAAACTATGTATTTATTCCCCTTCTCCTCTCCTGAGACCCATAGAGGACTGAGTAGGTCCCAGCTGTGGCATAAAGGAAATCCTCTAAAATCAGAAGATACAAAAGACAAAGGGTGGGACAGAAAGAAACATCATAGATGCTTTGGATATTTTTCAGATTTCATTCCTCTGAAGTCTGAAAATGGATGCTGGCAGGAAGTTTCTCTTTCTTCTTCACTTTTGAGTTTGTAGGAGGAGAAGGAACAGATGATGGACAGCAGCAGCTCAAATCTCTGTACTAGCTAAGCCATACAGCACCATGCTGGGCACTCATCAGCAGTGTTGACAGCAGCAGAGATGGGGGTGGACAAATGATTACTAGAATAGCATGTATATCACCAGGAGGATGTAGTCCACCAAATGCGGGAGCTATTCCTGCTTTTTGAGACACTAACCAGTTCCTTGCTTTTAATAGAGATTGGCTGTGCCTTACCCAAGGGGTTAAGCTGTTCTGCGTTCAAGCCATCCTTTTACACTATTGTAGGAGAGTAATACATTGCAAGGTACTTAATTTCCTTGCCTAATTAAACTAGAAGGAAAATGAGTGCTGTTGTACAAACAGTAAATTCCTTAGTGATTTACTTCATGTTAAGTAGGTTTGTGTAGAAATTCTTCTTTGTTGTATGGAAACTAGGTGGTTCCTACCTGCAGTGCCATCTGTCTAGATTAGCCATTCAGATCTAGCCCTTGTCAGCAGAGACTGAAAGGTGGCAGCTAAAATTTAATTTAGCTCTTGTCCTTTGCCTTAGTTTTGCAGAATGAATGCTGTCACCACTGCAGTTACTTGAGAATGTCTCGGTGGAAAGGCCAAATCATGTTCTCTTGGATGATGGACTTCGAAGCCATAGTTTATAGGCAGAGCAGGGTGGGAAATCTCTACAGTTTCTCTTTCCTAGCTGAACAAACAAACAAATAAATCAGCCTTCAACTGACAATTTACCATCTTTATGAGAAATACACTAGATGTTTTTTAAATGTAAAAAGAATAAAGTCTACAACTCTTTCTGGAAACCGTCAGAATACTAGAACAGATTACAAGCAGAGCTACATTGGGATGCTGTAATTAATTCTTATTAATATAAGAATGTATAGAGCAGATTTTTAGAATATTAATTGCCTAGTAACTTGACTGAAAGAAAAAATGCAGTCATATTGCAGAATTGTAGGGGAAGACGAGAACCAACACTGAGCTGGAGAAATAGCCCTGTATGGACTTGTGGATTCAAGAGCAGAGAAATGTTTTTAGTCTGTGACAGCATGTAGGGCACTAGAGTTCTTGGAAATAGTGAGGGCTTTGCAGTAATACATGTTAACAGTTTGGCCTAATTTTTTACTAATTTTATTGGGATTCTTGCTGTTCAGTCCCTGATATAAGGCAGAAAAGGGCTTTCCTCCTGTTTTGATTTCCTTCACTGGAAATTTCTGTACTGGTTTCAGGCCTTTATTTACGTAAAGATGGTCCACAGTTGCACACTCACTTCTGTTTTTAAATGTTTTTGGGGTATATTAAAGAAGTAGTAATAAATACAATTGTGTAGAACTTAGCCTCAAATGGGTTTATGTTTGCTAACAAAAACAGAAAGAAAAAGTTTCTTGCAGCTCAGGGTGGCGGGGGGAGAAGCAAGAGGGAAGGAGTTTTGATACCTACATTGTTTTCAGCATGTGCCAGAAGAGAGAGACTGTGATGTATCCAAATACAGCATTATTGCTAATTAGCCAGTGATGTAAAAGGAGAAATCAATGGTGTCAAAATGTGGACTGACTACTGTGTTCAGAGGAGCTACTGTGCTACTCCTTGAAGACCGTAATTAGATGACTCCGATACAGAGTATGATACTGTTTGGGCAGATGGACCCTATGAATTATTCCCAAAAAGACTCAGTACAGAACTTCACTAGAAGAACTCCATGGTGGCCAAGTGAAGCAACTGTACCTGAAAGGTAATTGTGTGCTTGTCTGTTCCAATTAGTCTCTAGCTGGAGGTGATTAGATTAACCAGTTCCAGTCAACATTCACGTAGTTGTTCAGAATTTACTTGGTGTTGTAAAGCGATCAAATGAAGAGACTTGCATTGCCTCCACCTACTAGATTAAGAGAAAAGCACATTGAACTGCAAAGACTAGCAGATTTAGAAGAATGTAAAGCATCGATTGGCAAATGGGGTAAGGGAACAATGTTTGAGACCATAGTTTGTTTAAAAACCGTTGCTTTTGGCCATGGAGGTGATTTCAGCTTGCCAGAGTTATCTTTTCGCTTCCAGAGTCCCCCAAAACTACCACTGCTTGACAAAATGACAATGATATGATGATTCCAGCATTTAATTGTGTCTGGCAAACTTTAGTATTAGTTATACTAGTGTGCTTTAACATATTAAAAGTAATGTTCTTCAAATCAGAAGGATGTGAGTCAGATTTCAGGATGATACATTTCACTTGCATGCGATTGGGATTTAAATGTCAGGCTCGTCTTTAATTTTCCCTTCCGTATATTTGGAATGCTTTTGGGCATTGGCTTTTATGCACAAGCACTGAACAATAAGCTGGCTGCTGGAATCTGGCTATTCCTATTGTTCACTGACCACCAAACTCTCAGTATGTCCTAGTTCTGTGTACAGGCTGGGGTTTGATTACATTGATTTATTTTTTTCAGTATTTCGTTCTGTCTTTACATCAGGTGAAACGAAAAACTGCTAACAGTAAAAATATGAAGTTGACGGTGTAAACAACTCTTTAGCAATCCCAATGGATCCCCATACTGCTATCTCAAAGGTAACAGGAAAAGAAGGAAAAGTAAAAAGAATAAAGTTCTGATCATTGGTTAATAAAAATGATACATTCATAACAACACAGTTTAGTGTGCAGAAGAGTATAGATTTGGCTTTTGAGCTTGGACCTTTGTCCCCTGCATCCTCTTTATTTCCGTCTTTGTCTAGGATGTTAATTATCCGTTAATTATTCATATACTAGTCCAGAACAAGGTATGCATTTTTAAAAGAAAGAAAAAATATATGAATATGCATAATATGTGCTTGCCATTTTTCATTTGTTGGCTCTTTTTTTTTGTTTCTTCTGTGAGCTATGTTCTAAAATATGAATTGAAGTGCTTCCAGTCATAGTTAAACAAATTAACCATAAATTTAGAATTTAACCACTCACAGAATGCATACAATCTTTTCTTTATAATCTGTGTTAAAGGCTCATTCAAGAACAGCCTAGAAGACCACACATCCATTTGGTTGGATTTCCTAATGTTTATAGATAATTCCTTTGGCCTGTATACAGTAGGTAGCAGTAAAGGATCTGTGAATGGAAGGAGAACACTTCCATCTAGATCTGCATTTTGAATACCGTGTTGTGATTTTTATGTGTTTGCTGAGTGTCGATGGGGCAGGTGAGCATACTTGACAAGCAATCTGCCTCTCCTACACCTCTCTAATAGGACAAGAATTGGTAACTTTGAGATATTTGTCCATTGATAAACTGCATTCTTTAGGTTTTTACCTTTGCGTGTTATTGAGGAGTGATAGATCTAAGTTTAAGATAAGATTTAAAATAAATTCTAAGTCTGTAGAATTTAGTTGAAGGCTGTGTGGAAAACAACCTGACGTGAAGCCCATGTGTATATCATAAACACAACCCGCCTTTTGCTCTGCTTAGTGAGAACTAACACTTCTACTAGTGTTAGTTTAATTGCGTTGTTATAAGCCATTGAGCTATCAACACATTTTAGGTGTGACTTATGTGAAAGATGCAAACAAGATATAGGCATTCAACATCTTTCTTTCCCTTAAGCACCAAGTACTTAGTTTTCAGTGGAGCTAGGTTTCCATGTCAGGTGCTTATAGACTGTAGCTGTGTGGCTTACTTGGAATCTGAAAGATAGAAGAATAAAGTCTTGAGAGGTTCAAACAAGTGTTTTTAATGACATGTTCCAAAGAGTAGGTATTGTACAAAAATAGCAAGCTTGCAGATAACAAGGAAAATAGTATCTATAGATGGATTTTCTCAGAACTGTTTCTGGTAATTATTATGTAGAAAGACAAATGCAAATCTAAAAAAATAGACTTTTCAACAAAATTACATCTTACATGTTTTACACTTACTTGGCAAGTAGTTTGGTTGCACAATGCATAGGAGAAAAGCAAATCCATCTTGGATTGACACCGCAAGAACAAGTTAAAAATGACAGACCATCTTTAAGGACTTGTGTAATGAAACTATATATTAGAGAAGCAATGCTGGCCTATCCAAAAAGCTAGAATTGCGTCTTCCTTTTTAATATACCTGAAGCGTCAGCATTGTGAATTAAATTCTTCCACAGTGTACAGCGTGATAGTTTTCCATGTCAAAGTGAATCCTAAAAGCCAGGCCTGAAGAAGGACTTACTGTTTTGACGTGTCTCTTTGTGCTTAGCTGCTTGGAAGAGTGCCGCAGCACACCTAACCAGTTGTGACAGGGGAAAGCTAATGTGGCATGCGTTATTTGCCTTGATAGTGTGATAAGTGTTTTCTCCTTTTATAAAATGCAAAGCTAAAAAACATGGAAAATGACCTGCCACTAAAACCACTTTTACATGCAGACTTGCATCTTACATTTGTTATTGTCTAATACCACCACGTTTAAGACATCAGTTTAGAGAAAGAAATTCAAACAACTGAGCTATACAGTAGCTCAGGTATTTGTGAAGGCAGCGTAGTAAGAACATAGCATAAGATGTTGGTTTTATTCGCAATATTGTAACACAGCTCCAGGGAATATGTATTTCAGGAACCTTACTGCATTCGGCTGGAATACATAATGGATTGAAACCGCTTTTCTTGTATTATGTCTGTTTCTTAGGGGTCTTCAGGATGTTCAGTACAAAGTACTTTTTCTGATCGTTTGCAATAGTTTACGTAGAAGTTTTGGTAATCCCCAGTAAGTGCCTAAGCATGATCTTTTCCATATGAGTTTTGTCATAACTAGAAAAGCAAACCTGGGCTTAGGTTTATGGGTCCGTTTCCGATTCACTGTGATAAAAGGTTTAGTATTTGGTGGAAAGGAATTTAACTACTGTTACCTTTTAAAGATGTTTGCTTTCGGCAGATTTTTTTAAGAAGAGATGACAAGTGTGGAGGAGAGACCACACTTGGGATTGTGCTCTGGGGGCGGAAATAGCCTGTGAGAGCTAATGCCCTGTTACTTCGCACTCTCACAAGTTGTTACACGCAAGCGAGGACAAAGTGTTGTTTGGAGTTTGACCACACCAGATAACAGAAAGTTCACTCCTCGATCTGGCTTTCTGGTTCCTGTGGTGTGTGGCCAGTGCTGGGAGAACTCAGGTTGCAGACTTAGTATTGGTGTGATAAACAATATCTTTAGGAGCAGAGACCACAAGTAAATCCATTTCCATTAGTATGATGCAGGTAGTCATGTACAATAAATAGATCACATGCCTTAGATGAGATCAAGGCACACCCAAAAAAAGGGGAAAAAAAAAAAAGAGCAGTACTTCCTGCTTCTCTCAGTCTCTAGTAAATACAATCTCCAATTAAAGACAGCTAAAATCAAATGTATTTACTGTAAGACGTAACAGAGAAAACAGAATATAAAATATGTTAAAAAGGAGCTGTACTGAAATACATTTTGCTAAGACGACCTTTTTTTTTCTGATTTATGACCTGTTGAGGAAAGTACGTTCTAGTTTGTACTCATTTAGCTATCTTGCGACAGTCATTTCCTTAGAAGTAGTAAGACAGTTTTGTACATTTTTATATGGTTCATTATCTAAGTTTATTTCAGAGTCCTTTGATTTTTAGACATTTCATAAAATGTGTAATTAGTCTATACAGTGTCTCCATAGGTTAACTCCAGCAGTGTGTACCTTAAAACTTTTCAGTGGAGCAAAGTTTAGGTTCAAAAGTCAGAGAAATGTTGGGCCTGTTCAGTGGTGATTTAAATAGTAGTTTGTGCTGTTAATTAGGTCTGAGTTGGTCAAAACCAAATGTAATAGACAGGTGGTGTGACTAGAACTGATTTTTGCATTTAGTATGTGTGTGCAAAATAAGTATCTTAGGTGGGGAATCAAACTCAAGCTCTGAAGTGAGCAGTGTTCCCTGTGAGTGGGTGATGCAAACATGGAAGTTGCTCACAAATACATCTCATCTCCTCTTCTACCTCATTGCCCTCTGAATGTTTAATCAGCTCAAGACTACTCATCTCACATCTATCTCCCACTCAGGTCTGGCCCGTACTGATTTTAGCCCAGTTATTTTCGCAACAGTTTCTTTTGCTGGACCCTGTGCTTTCAGCAAAGTGGCTCAAATCAGGTGCAGCTTCAAAATGTAAATAGTGAAATTACCATGATTAAAAGCGAAGTTGATGTCAGAGCAAGTTTGCAATTGTAATGCTTCTGAAGTGATAGAATCATAGAATAGAATCATGGAATCATTTAGATTGGAAAAGACCTTTAAGACCATCAAGTCTAACCATAAACGTACCACTACCAAGTCCACCACTGAACCATGTCCCTAAGCACCACGTCCACACGTCTTTTAAATACCCTCAGGGATGGTGACTCAACCCCTTCCCTGGGCAGCCTGTTCCAGTGCTTGACAAGCCTTGCAGGGAAGAAGTTTTTCCTCATATCCAATCTAAACCTCCCCTGGTGCAACTTAAGGCCTTTTGCTCTTGTCCTTTCACTTGTGACTGGGGAGAAGAGACCTACCCCCACCTATGACCTCCCTTCAGGTAGTTGTGGAGAGCGATAAGGTCTCCCCTCAGCCTCCTTTTCTCCAGGCTAAAAAAACCCACTTCCCTCAGCTGCTCCTCATAAGACTTGTGGTCTAGACCCTTCACAGGCTTCATTGCCCTTTTCTGGACACGCTCCAGCATCTCAACGTCTTTCTTGTAGTGGAGGACCCAAAACTGAACACAGTATTCAAGGTGCGGCCTCACCAGTGCTGAGTACAGGGGGACAATTGCTTCCCTAGTCCTGCTGGCTGCACTATTTCTGATACAAGCCAGGATACTGTTGGCCGCCTTGGCCACCTGGGCACACTGCTGGCTCATACTTAGATGGCTGTTGACCAACACCCAGTTGGCTAAAATAAAAAAAATAGAGAATAATCAAGTACTTACATTTCCAGACCAAAGATTAATTCAGATGGCCAAATCTGTCAAGTGTTGTGGTCACGGTGACTGCGTATGTTGTCAGCCTGAAATGGTATTTCTACCGTAACAGTCTAGTTAAGTCTATCAGAAAACTGTGTAACAACTGGAAAGCTTTGAATAGTCCACTCCTAATTCTTATGTGGTTACTTTATGGATTTGGTATTCCGGGAAATAGCACAATGGGAAAGTTTAATAGACCATAATGTATAATAATTTGGAATAAACATTCAGAATCATCACCAGTGTCATGACATACGGTTAGGATATTTTTTCATTACACCCTTTTCCTGAAAATACACTCTAGTCTAAGTAGTGGGAAGCCACGCACTCATTCTTTTAGTTGCAAGAACAAAGGCAGTTGTCAGAGATTAAAACTAACAGCATTTCTATTTTAAATGGGGACTAGCTCTGAAAGCCCTTTTACTCTTCCTACTCCTCACAATGCTTGTCCTCGCCTCCATTCTTCTGTTGATTTCTGAGCTCATTATATATCACAGTGCTTGACTTCTTTGAAGGATGGCAAAGACTTGGACTTCCGATTTTCTGGATTCAGGGAGCTCCTAGCTATTAAAACCATTTGCTGATTGTTCTGCCCTCCTGGGCCAAAATGTAGTAAATGTATTCTTGCTGGGTGTGATTTCTCAACAAAACGCTCAATTAACGCAGTGCTCTGTTCTGGTGGAATGGTACTTAATATTGTTTTGTGTGCTTCAGGAGAAAAATGAATTGGGAACGTGCTAGCACCAAAACACAGCTGCATTGCCTACAGAATTTTTTAATAATGAAGCTCCCTTGCATTGGCTAAGGGTCACAGCAGGGCTCACTGTGGCAGGTATTTGATGGGGCTGGTATCAAGAAGTGTGGACAGTGCTATGAGAAAATGAAAACTTGATTGCCAGCTTGCACTGAGCTCATTTGCAACCTTTTGACTGTCAGGCATGTTTTAATCTTTTGCTCTCAAAACCTTGATTTGATGCAGGAAGCAGTTGGCCATCTAAATATAACTTTTTTTATGATATTTGGAACAAGATAAATTGTGTCCGTTTAAATGAAGTTATTGTACCTTGCTTAGTGCCAGCTCTAAAAGTATTTGTTCCTGCAAAACGATGAGCCCTGACTCAGCAAATGGTCTCTGTCCTGATTTCATTGCAGCACTGGCTGCTGAAATTGAACACAAAGCATGCAAAATTCAGCTGAATGCAGTGGATTTGGATTTGCAAAAGCATCTATGCCTCTAAAAATCATAAGCTATTTTGATGGGACTTGGGTATAGAAGTTCTTCGGATGATAGTGTTTTCCTCGATTTCGTCACTATAGCTGATCTATAACCTTCGTATTCTTTTTAACTGTTAGACTGCCAATAGAAGTGAAATCAGAATTATTTGGGTGTTTTCCCTTAAAATTAACTCCTGAATTTTCAGAGTGGTTTAGAGAAGTCCATTGATTTTTACACACAATGATGGTGACTGTGGTGGCGATGTTCCTGATTTATTTAATTCTAATTTATGGGGAAAATCAGGTCTAGAGGGTTTGCTACATTTCCTGGACTTTCAAAGGTGAAGAAGCAGAAACTGATACAGCATGACAGCTCAATGATGTTAATCGTTAGGGACTGCTGTTGATTTCATTACAGCCCCTTGGTCTGCAGTGGAATTGTCCCTGACCTACACTGTGTATAAATCAGCTGAGAATCTGGCTGAAAGAACACAGACAAGGTAAAGCCACAAGTTTTGTTTGATAATATAAGCAAGTGCAGTCTGCCACAGTATTTGTAGAGAAATGTTGAAATGATTTGAGCCCTAGGAGTAATGCCAGGAGCTTTCCAAAGATTTTTCCTCCTTGAAACCTGAATTTCACTAATGCCATGGAGATACTAAGATACAGATTCCAACTACAGCATGAGAGGGCAAAGCAACCAAAAGTAATTCTGTGTTTGGT
Organism: Numenius arquata; assembly: GCF_964106895.1. Taxonomy (NCBI): domain Eukaryota; kingdom Metazoa; phylum Chordata; class Aves; order Charadriiformes; family Scolopacidae; genus Numenius; species Numenius arquata. The sequence goes on along the minus strand of NC_133580.1, from coordinate 31,421,961 downwards.
TTGAATTACTAGACATCACCCTATTAAAATAAGAAGCAGAATTTTCTAAGCAGTGTGTGGCATAATGCGATAGATTTAGCGCTGTGTATAATGAGAAAATTTTCAGTTAGGTGAATTTTAGTGACCAAAGACTGTCATGTTGACAAAAGTTATTCCATGATTTCAGGACTGTTAGAAATAAGTTGCTTTATAATTCCAGTCCCAGGAAAATATTTTCTTAAATCTTTTGAACAAGAATTTTTAATGTGTGTAGAACTGAAGAATGTTGTTTTATATTTTATAATTCAGAAACAGTCAGGAGGATTTTTATGACACTTTTTTGAAGTTCAGAAGAATAAAATACAGTTCTGTCAAGAACTTGACACTTCTGTCAAGAACAGGTTTTAGCTGTAGTAGTATTTTTACAGATCTTTGAGTTGCTTGGTGCAATTTCCTTGGGAAAGGAGCAGCTCTCAGAGCAGGATATTTGTGTCAGTGAAAGAGCTGGTAGTTTATTTTGGAAAAAGAGGTACTATTACATGAGCACTGAGGCAGATCTTTTAATTAATTTTTAATCACAGTAAAACCAGCAAGTATAGGTAAAATTAGGATTCCTTTGTCAGTCTTGGGTCAAGACTGATGCAATTCTGTCAGAATATATGCTTATGGGAGATCTTGCTTTACATAAGTAGTGCTCTTCAGCAGTGCATCAGTAGGTGGAGAATATCAGACGGGAGGGATAGAGGCATCTTGAGGGGGCAGTAAATGGGGAGAAGATCCCTCCATCAGCGTCTCTCCTGGTGCAAGCATTAGGGAGCACTGGGTGAAAATGGTAAGAGCTGAGTTCAAGTCAGATTATTTTTCACAGAGCAGGCGATACTCCTGGAAATCATTGCCACAGGGTGCTGTGAATGCTCAGAGTTTAAAAGCGTGTCCCTTAGCCCAAGGAAAGATTGGGTTAGTACTTGGAAGAGAAAATCATGGTGGGTGAACAAGTAGAGGGAAACCATATTTGGCTCAGGAAATTTCTTGAGCTGAAAATAGTTGATATGGAGAGCGTTGAAGGTGTTTTGCCCTATGTCTACTCTTGGGACTGGGTTGTCCCAGAATATTCATTTTTGTTTTCTAATGGAATGAAATGTTGTAAGGCAGTTTGTTTGCCCTGGGGTTCCAGTTGAGTTGGTACGTAGTAATAGTGGCTAATGTGGCAATCCTTTCTAACAGAGCAGGGCATGGGGGGGACACATCAGGCTGTTACAAAAAGGACATGCAGCTGGAGCTGATAGAAACCCCTGTCTAGCATTGGCCCGTGACTGACTTGTTGGATGGAAAAGGAAAGTGGGTTCTAGACTCACTAATATTCTTTATTTGACATGCTCTAGCAGCAGAATTTGCCTGTTTAGTTTTACCTCCATAAACGTGATCGCTTGATCACCAGACTAAAAAAAAGCAAAGACACTTGGCAGCATTTAGATCTCAAAGAGAAGAGCAGAATTATGGTTCCTTTTGTAAGATATCATTGCAATATTTACAGCAGTGTTCTTTGAGAGTCATCCAGAGATGAGTGCTAGTTATGGATTTTCATAAACTACTATGTTTATAGTCCCCCATGGTTAAAGTTTCTTCCTGTTTTATTCAGGTGGCTGTGTAAATTCTGTAACTGGGCAAATTTGCTGTGTATTTTAAGATCTGTGGCTTTTTTCATTTGCATAGGTACCAGAACAAGATGTGAAAGATAACCTTATAGGTAGTCAATTTTTTGCTCAAGAAATTTTGGTGCACAGTTCTAGTCACAGCATTATCTTTCGAAAGACATGGTTTGTTATATGTTATCATTATTGTGATTATACCTTTGCCATTGTTTCTTCTTGTCTGCTATTTTTATGGAACTGTTAGTCTCCCAGATTAGTCTATTTTGGTTAGAACCCTCCTATTAATCTTCTTTTACTACTTGTTGTATTTTTTCTGTTAATTTATCATGGAATTTATTGTTATTGAGATCAGAAAACTTAATTTAGGCTCACGTCTTTTAGTATATGTCTTTCTTGTTAAGTTTATATTAAAAATTATTCCCGCCTTAAGGAAATATGTGCATAAAATTATAAACATGAAAGCAATTAAAATAATTGTAGAAGTCGTCGTTATCGGTAGATGACACAAGCTTTTGCATTACTTGTACAGAATTCCGTTTTGGGTCTCATTGTGTCAAGGCAGAGATTTGCATTTTAATGGGGAAAGCATGAAACACAGGCCCTGTAGCTGTTGGATTGTTATTTAACAAAGGGGCACTGTTCAGAATGTAAAGTGTATTGTTTTAAAGAGCTGGTGGTGAAGTAGTGCAGGGCAGGTCTGTACTTTCTGTTACTGCAAAATAGGGTACGTGGGTATATGTGTGCTTGACACACAAACGCACCTCTTAAGCTTTACTGTTTTCTTCGTTTGCTTTAGGAAAGCTGAATTGGACTATGGTGCGTTGAATAGGAATTGCTTCAGTCCGTGAGAGGAAGGGAAAATGCAGCTTCCATTGCACATCAAAGTGGGCGCGGAGGCAGCTAGAATACCCTGCAGAAAGGCACCCCGGGAGCTACTATTTCATTCCTCTCAACCTCCAAACGAGGGAATAGCTTTTAATTCCCACTTCTTCTTTTAACAGTCCCCAGATTCTTCCCTGTAGGCTTCAGTCTTTGATGTGTGTCTACCCTTATCTGGATTTTACTCTTCTGTAGAGGGCAATGTTTTTAGGGAAAGGAGGCAGTTCCATTTTAGGGAAATGAGGCAAACCTCCTACATTGGCGTGGCTTTGGGAATGCTGTGTGAGTCTTCCACTCCTGGTCACCAGCTGGACAGGGAAAGAACGCTGGCTGTGTGTTTTGGACTGTGCTGCACATATACTTCCATTGACCTGCACAAGTCTGTGGTTACTTCATATTGATTTTGAAGTTCTAAGTTGCCTTAATTGTAGACAAAGCAAGAGCATAGTAATGTCTGCTTAATATAGCGTGGGAAATAATATTTGCAGTTTCTTTGGATGTTGAGAGAAAAAAGATTATTGCTACTTTCTTGCTTTAACTATGATGTCACTTTTCCTCCCAATATACTGAATTAATATTTTGGTAAGAAGAGAATCTTAAGTGTGTAACATATCTTAATAAATAGGCTGAATACAAAGAAAATCTGAGACCAGAAACTAATGCGTTCAGAACTTTGAAGTGACTTTTGTTGGTCAAAACCTGTAAAAACTGAACGCAAGGCAAGTGCTTGACTGCAGCTCTGAGACTACCTACTCCCAAGAAGATACACATACCAGTCTTTCATGGAGAAATTGCATTTGTTTCTCCTTGTTTTCCCTAATATAAAAAGTAATTAAGGATAAAAGTGCATTTTTCAAAGGTAACAGAAAAACACTGTGTCAGAATTAGCAGTCTGTGTGTGTGTCGGGGGAATTAACGTAACCAGTTGAGAAAATAATAATGCATTGGGACAGTGGATTATGCGGTTCCTTGTAGAAGTTACGTTATGCATCACAGTATAAAAACAGTTAAAATAGAACACTGAACAGTATCAGTAGTCATGAGTATAGTCCATTAAATCCCTTGAATAATATTTGGCCCTCTAGTCAAGAGGTACAGAAGTAAATAAGCGTATTGGTATTCTCAGTTTAATATAAGCTTCAGACTCTCATAAGGCAGCTCCTTAGCTGACATCAATTGATTTCTGGACTCCAGATCGCTATCTGAGGATCTTCACCACATAGTATAATACAGTCAAGGGTTGTGTGCTCAGTCACAAATATTCAACAACTTTAAGCTATAATTGTTGCTTAGAGAGAGCTTTCTATTTTAGGTTTGTATATTATCACTCCTTACCATATTATCTTCCAGCTTTCAGCGTAAGAATTGATAGCAATAGTAAGAGCCCTTGTGGAACCTTTATCTCTTTTCAATGAAAATATTGATTTATTTTTTTTTTAATGAATTATTACAATTTCATCATTGTTTCACAATGCTAAGTGAGGTTGGATTTTGAGGGGTGGAAGCACAGGTACAACGGAGACATAATGCAGGTATGTCAAATACCACAATATAAACACTAGAAGGACTTTGATTGGGTTTGGAAGGAGAGTAAACTCTGTACTTAGCATAAGCTGAGCTTCATAGTTTGTTGCATCCTGCTACCCTTTTTAATGTCATCACCTAGTTGATAATCTGTGAGAATTTTAACAACGCTTCTAGGGAAACACATCCCAGCCTTGTCCCGAGTTCCCACCTGGCACACAGGTCCTGCTGATGGCAGTGCTGGTGTGCCTGGGCGCACAGAACACAGCGCCTCACGGCCCTTTGCTTCTGGGCAATAAATGTTTTTTCTGTCAACCTGCAGGCCCCGTTCTCTTCTGCGACTGTAAAGACATTAATGGCAAATACATGGCCTCCAGAATAAGAGCCTCTTGCAAGACAGCATCTGAAAAATACGTAAAGGCTGTATTTACATTAAGAGGGCAGACACCCTGCAGGGTGTCTCTTAGTCTGGATTCCCAGGCAGGGTCTCTGGAAGGTCCCTCTGTGGGAAATGTGGACATGCATGTGGGAGGGGAGCAATTGTGTTTTCTGGGAGGTCACCTCTGTGGTCATTGACAGAGGTGTAGGCAGGCAATAAGAACTGCTTTCCAGAACAAAAATGACCCCTAGAACAGCAATCTTGAAACAATTTCCTGCATAAGCTTATTCTGTTTCCTTCCAGCTTTCTAGCTATTTTAAGTTACTTTTGTGTACCTTTACCAGCTAGCTGATTTTTAACCCTCTTGAGGCCAGAGTTTTCATGCCTTCATTCATGGTCAGTAGTCCTTTATCTTGCATGCATTTGTACTGCACAGGAATATAATGCTATCTAATGAAAATAAGGCTGTTGGAAATAGTTACTACAGTAAACATAATAATTTTTGAACCTAGCACTAATATTATGGCACAACTGATTGCTAAATTCATTTTCTTTTCCTGCTGTTTAAATTGTCATTTTTATTTAAGGTCCTGATGTTGTTATTTTCTTCTAAATTGTCTACAAAATTCAGCTCCCGATGCAGTAGGAATGACATGGAATTCCTGCTGAAGGCAGTGGAAGTATTCCTATTAACTTATTTGGTAGATGGGGGCAGGAGGAAGATTTTGCCACAGATCTTTGTCAGTACATCTCCCACAAGCAGCCTCCTGTCTTTGTTTCATAAGCTATTCGTGTGCTTAGTTGGAGAAAAGGTAGTGACTCGTGAGGAATGTGTGTTTTGGGTGGTGTATCTGCGAGGTAAACTGCCATGTTAATGGCCAACACTCTTCTTACCACCTGGAGCTAGGAAAAAAAACGTTGAGGAATCCACAACGTAAGCAAAACAGCATTTTGTATTGCAGTTGTGAAATTCATGGCTGGGCATAGGGAGGAGTTTGAGAAGTGTTTGGTGGCAGTCTGGAACCACCAGCAACCTCTCTAAGAACACAGGCTGAGGTGCAAGTCTAGTGCTAATCAAATCTCATGTTGTAGATGGTTCAGGAATCGAGGAAGGGAAAAACTTTAGTCTCGTTTTCTTTCAAATGCTTGAATCTTTCCTCATGGATGCTTAGGGAATCTCGACTAGTTCAGCAGAGGTAGAGGGAATTAGTGTGACTTACAACTGACCACTGGGAAATAAGAACCAGGCAGGTAACTGCAGATTTTGAGGAAAAAAAGAGGTATGATCTGGGGAAATTTGAAAGATGCCGTGTAAGAAGGTCAAACTGTAATGGATTTGAGTTCTAATGGAAACAGCAGAACAAGTTCATACATCACGTAGCAGCACAGGGTGTTAGCATATTTTAAGTGGATTTCTGCACTTTATTACAGCAAAATACAGCTGGCACAACTAGCTCCATGTAGAACAAAACCACGTGTTTTGAGCATGTTCTCCAGGTTTGTCTGATGCTATTAAAATATGGGTGGTTTTGTTTCAGTTTTTGTGTAGCATAGGACTTCTCTTCCATGCTGGAAAGAGAGTCTGCATCAAGCTGCAAATCCCACTTTGAACTTGGAGCTGGGTTTCTTTCTTGGCAGCCTCTGTTTCTGTATTGTTACAAAATCTACCAGGGAGAAGAGGGAGCGTATCTGCAGTGCCAGAAAGCAAAAATAACAGGTCATTTTAACTACAATGAACATGTATTTAAATAGAGTGATATTTTACAAAAAGTTGGCTATTGCCCCAGACAGATCATTTTTGAGTCTGAAACACAGAGAAGTAGTAACTAAGCAACAGATTGGCTGGTGGGAATTGGATCACCTAAGGAGGCTGATGGAAGAGTCCCTAGGTGAAGAGGGTGGGGGTTACAAAACAAAAGTGCTTGCAATATGGAGGTTTTGGAGAGGAGAAAAAAAGGAAACAGATTGTTTTAAAAAGGGGAAACTGGTTCCCTTTTCTCAAGAAAAGCTGTGTTGAACCTCTGACCTAGGCCCAAGGACTGCTGAAATAACGGCAAGGAATTTGAAGTGTAGTAGGGCACGTGAGCATCTGTGTTTCGCAGATAACTGTATTTTTTATGCTACTACTTTAGGTGAAGAGTCTGGACTCCTTGAAAAATTTAGAGACCGTACCAGCATCAGCTTGTCCCCTATGCACAAGGTTGGAGCTGTTGACAAATTAATGTCTAAGGAATTATGGGGTCTCAGGAGCCAACGCTGCTCCAATAGCCCTCGTACTGCATACCTCAGAAGGTTGTAGTAACCAGTCTCTGCCCAGCAAGAGCGCTAGAGAAAGGAATGGGAGTTTTGGCAGAGATCTAAGAAAAATGAAACCAAACAGCCTAAGCGTTATAGGACATCAAAGCAGAGATGTGGCTATCCAGCAGGCAGGATATACTCAAGGCCATATAGCACTTTGTGTTGGTATTTAAGAGCTCTAAATTTCAGAAAAGCAGATTTTGATTATTCTTTTAAATAACACACATTTCAGTTTCAGCCTTTTTTTTTTTTTTTTAATCATCTTGGAATACAAGAGAAGTAGAAAAAGCCATTTTATGTCTATATTTGCCAGAACCTTTTTCTACAGGTCTGCTATGATAAAAACACAGCAAGATGTTCTCTGTACTGTGAGACTGAGTAGAAGATAACATGCTTTTCTTCACAACTGTAGAAATTGTACAGTGCTAAAATTGTTGGGTTTTGAAGAGGAAGTTTAAGGGGTGGTGTTTGTGGTTGACAGGAGGTAAAAATGGCATCGGTGCTATGAGATCCACCAAAGCCAGTGCAAAACTTGTTTGCTTCAGTGGGTGTTGGGTCATGGCTTGCATACTTCTCCTCTGTTTTGGTAGGAAGTTCACTTTGTTGATCAAGGAAGGTCAGCTGCTGCCCTTTCTTTGCATGCACAGTGTTGTTCTTCTGCATCAAGTTTAATCAGTGTATCAGGATGGTTCTTCTACCACTCGCTTACTGGAGCTCCCAGAGGATCTTCTCATTTCCGTTGTTTCCAATTCTTTCACAAGAGTCACTGCAGTTCTCTCCAGATAATCCCAATTTCTTTTTTCTTTTTGAACCCCACAAAAGAAATAAAAAAACCCTTATCTTCAGATGGGTCTGCTAAGTGTAAGACGAGTTGGCTGTGCTGCTCCACTGATGTTTAAGGAATTGCTATATTTGCAAAGCAGTGCTTGTAATGTTAACGACTGTTTACCTTCCATCACAGTTGTCATAACTGGTTTCATAAATACCGTGTGTGTGTACATACAAAACCCTCTTTTCATATAAAGAACATCAACTAAATTATTTGGTAAATTTGAGTTATGAGAGTTACCTCTTCTTCTACCTGAAGAGAAGGCATAATATTCTGACTATTCTGTTGAAAAGCTTGATTTAATGTTATTTTCCCTTTCTTTATTACTTACTTTCTCTTTCTTTCTCACTCTTCTTTTCTGTCTCTCTTTCATTTTATCTCCTTTTGGTGACTATATATAATTTTGTGGTACATTCTTTGGAGGTTTGGGGAGGGGTGTTGGTTTTTTTTAAATGTCTTTCAAGTATTGAATTTTGAACTTAAACATTGCAACAGTTGATAACATTGACACCTTTACTACTGTAAATAGAAGAGAATTAGGCTGCTCAATTAATTTCTGCCTTGTAATTCAGTGAAGGCCTGTTTGCATTTAGACCCTACAAAGACTTGAGTGTGACTCAGGTCTTCCACTAGATGTGCTGGTGTAGGTGAACTTCTGTAATTATATTGCATTCATACATTAATACATTCTGTGTGTTATTTTGGGGTATGTCTGAAGATGCACAGTATTTTAGACTGTTGTATCTATATTCACGTGGATTAATTTGACAGAAAACTATAATGAAAAGCATAATGTATTTCAGAGATTGGCACCCTTAGTTAGATGCTTTGTGAAACAAAAGGTTTGCACAAAGAAATTCTCTGACTAGTTTTTCTTTTCTGGCTATATAGAACATTGCCTGAAAATCTGCTGGGCTGGTAAACAGTCTTCTGGTACATTGGTTAGATAAGAGACCTTCAAAGTATTAAACATGAGAGAAGAGTTAGCTCATTTCCTAAAATTTCTCTCTCTTGTTTGTAATAGGTTTTTCCCAGTTACTTGCTTGCTTTTTAATTCAATGGGTGCGTAGTTGGGCATGAGTTTTGGGTTACACAATCCTGCACGCAGAACTATGAGGACAAATTCTTTATTTAAGCTTCCCAAGCTGTTTGGTGGCACATGAGCCCCTCCCCGAGCTCTTCCTGTGCCAATACTTTGGGGCTCTGCAGAGCTCTAGTTTTTCATGGGTTTCTCTTTGTTTTTCTTATACTAACAAAAGCAATTTGAATGTTGCATATTTTTTCTAAACTGGGCATTTGCATCTTAAACATTGGCAGTGTTTTATTATATAAGGCAATCAAAAAGTTAAACTGTCAAAAAAGGGAAATCTAAATGTCTTGACTGGTTAAACAGCCAAACATGTAGAGCAAAACAAAGTTAAATATAAAAATGTAAATGAAAGCTTTCCATAAAGCTTGTAAATTGCCTATTTCACTAAATTAGGATGAAAAGTCATAGTGACTATTTCAGTATGTGGAGATGGGTTGTGACGAAGAACACCATAATATTTCCTTGAAATAATCTCTTCAGGTAACATTTATTTTCCCTTTGAAATATGGATCTTTTGTGTTAACCTTGCTAATTCATTTGGTCTACTACAATGTAAAAGTTGTCTTACTTTAAGTATTAAAACTTCCTCTCCCTCAAAGTATCAATGCCTTGTCATAGACACAAAGTTGTCATTCATCTATTAAGATTTTAATTGAGTCGATAAATAACCATCCAAAGTTTCTATACTGGAGGACTGATAAAGTATAAAAACCTCAATTCAGTCTCTTGTGGTTAATCACTTGTTATTAGACAGTGAGTTTGGTAGCGTGTGTTCTCTCGTCCTTCTCTTAAACAACTTATTGCCTTTTCTCTGCTCACTCACTTCAAAGACAAATCTAAGGCAAAGAGGACCCCATGGTTTCTAAAACTGTGCAGCTTGAACTGCATGGGAGAGAGGTATGATTTCATTATTTTTTTTCCTACTTTGTCTTCTCTTGTGGGAAGGGAAAATGACATGAGGTGTGCGTCCCTTGGGCTATGGAATCCAGTTCCATAACTTGCTTTCTGGCAGCATGTTGGGGGTTTATGAGTCTTGTACAGATCTTGGGAAAAAGCTCCCAAGCAAGAGAATCTGCTTGCATTTCAGTTCTTTTTCCCTTCCTTCGGATGTGCCAAACCACCATCATCATTAGTGAAATGGTTTTTAGTGAAGTATCAAAATTTAACTGATCTTTTTGCTGGAAAATGTAGGTAGTGTTTGAATTCCTTTGGTATTTCCATTGTATCAGTGATACAAAGCCCGTGTATGACCACGGAATCTCCTGTGCTGAAGGGAAGGCATCCCATTTGAATTGATAGTAAATAAATAATGAAATCAGCTGGGGTCTGCTCAGTACTTGTGAGCTGGTTTTCATTTATGAAAAATGAACTCATCTAAAATATAATAAACACGAGTGCAATAGTCTGCAACCACCCTAAGGTATGACGCATTAACAAGTTACCCATGAAATACTGAACTGCAGCCATGACCAAGTGTTAAAGCCACGTGTCTTCTGTACTGATGATATCTGTTCCTGAGCGTTTTTTTCTGCTTGTTGTTTCCTGAGGGAAGATTTAGATAGATATTAGGAAGAAGTTTTTCACTATGAGGGTGCTGAGACACTGGAACAGGTTGCCCAGGAAAGTTGTGGATGCCCCATCCCTGGAGGTGTTCAAGGCCAGGCTGGATGGGGCTTTGAGCAATCTGGTCTAGTGGGAGGTGTCCCTGCCCATGGAACTAGATGATCTTTAAGGTCACTTCCGACCCAAACCATTCTATGATTCAGCATGAGCTAGCTACAGCGTGATGTTCCACAGTGTAGTAAATCAATGAATTCATGACTGGGGCCCCAAGGTCCTTGCTCATCTGTCCATCTCTGGCTCTTTCTTCTGTCAGTCTATCCTGTCTGCCTAGCTGCTGAAGTAAAGACAGGCTGGAAATTGAGCAAAATTGCAAATTTGATAGTAATCTACCATGTGACTGCCTGTTTTTCAGAAATGCTTGGGTATTTTTAACTAGTTTGTTAAAGCTAGATATTTGGTATTGTATATCCTTCCTGCCCCTTAGTTGTTAGGGGGTTTTTTTTGTTATTCTTGGGTTCCTCAGCACTCAGCAGTACAACAGTCCATCCAGCATTCATGGGGAAATTAAACTTCCAAGCATTTTAGGCAGGAATGGAAATACTAATATGAAATACACCTGGCTTATGCTGGTTTTCATATTCTTTAAAGGGTATTTCTCCTGCAATAGCATTGTCTCTTCTTTATGGTGTCTGCTAAAGCTTTTGAATTTAAAAATATATTGAATTTTAAGGTTTCCTATTCACCCATTCCTCCTCAACCAGAAAAGTTATATCTCTCCACAATTGCCTTCTGTGACAATAACGTCCCTTCAGTATTAGAGGTTATTTAAAAATAGTTTCCACCCTCCACAGTAAATCCAATTTCTAAACTTCCTCAGTATCATATGCTGCTGTATGAAGTTACACATACTGTGAGTTTGTTCAGTGAAACGTGACCATCAAAGATATGCCTATCACAGAGTTGTGTGTCAGTGTTTATACGCATTATTAGATTTTCACAAAAGGGAATTTACACTATAACAGGGAAACAAAAAGACAAGGCAGGATGTTCAACAGTCCATTGAAGAACAGTGCCAGAGTGCTATGGGCAACAGGTTATACTGCTACTGTTCTCATCATCTGCTGGGGTCCCTCCAGCTCCTGAGCTCTTGGGAAGTTACCCATTTACACTCAATAGCTGCTTTCTGGCTGGTGCTGGGGGGAGAGGAGAAGGAGGGCAATGAATTAGTTAAAAACTACTCTACGTCCTGTTAGTGAAAAACAGAAACTCTCTTAAGAAAACTCAAGTGAAAGGTAGAATCCAATTGCTTAGTAACTCCAATATCTCTACTTGCTTATATTGCTTTTCTGTTATATAGTGTTGTATTATTGATAGTAGTGGCTACAAGGTGTCTGAGAGAGAGATGGGAGCAGGAAAAAAACAATCCACTAATGTATTGCATCCCAGGTTCATTAGCATCTTTTTTTCTTCTAATGCAGCAGGTATGTCTGCCAAATGCAAAACCTGGCCCTCTGCTCTAAATTATAAAGCTGAGTAACTAAGCTTCTGGATCCTGACTGTGAATTTAAAAAATGTAAGCAACAGCAAAGGTAATTAGAGTAGACTAACACTACTGGTATTAAATAAGAACATGATGCTGTAGGAAGCCACACTGAGTGTCAGATGTAAGTTGCTTTCCCCTTTTTCTCTCTTGCTTTATAGTCTCTTTCTGCCTTGGCTTTTATTTTGCTCTTTGCTCCTTCTTTGTGGCCTTGAGAACCGAAAGTGCTCACTGAAAAGGTAATATTTGAGATCCATATTCATATCAAATTCTAATCTAGTAGCAGCTGCCTTTAAAATGGCTATCAAACACATTTTTAGTGAGCTGTGCTTGCTAAGCATTTTCTAATACTGATGTCATTAGCATAAAAGAAGGCTGATTACCTAAGTTTGATTGGTTCCATCCTCTTAAATTGAGAAGAAAAAATATTACAGACTTTTTTTAACAGAAATTACATAGATTGGTGTCTTAAAGTTATAAATTGTCTTCACGTCTCTCTTGCCTCCTGAAGCAGAAGTAGGCCTCAACATGTGTCATGCTATCAAAAATAATTTTTATGACTTTCAGCAGGTTTCTTCTTGCAAGCAGCAACTAATTGCATTTCAGTCATCAGTCAGGGAATGTATTTCTTTCAGATTTATGAAAAACACTCATATTTGTTTAACCTTTCCTCAGCTGTGACAGATTTTATTAAATACATCATACAATTTAGCGCATTGTGCTGTTCAACCCTTACTTGTTTGTACAAAATTCTGAGGGGATACAGTGCCACAGGTAATATCCGTTTAGATGTATTTATCTGGTTGATATGGACAGCAGTTACAGCCGATGGCAGGCTGTGGTAAACACGGAACAAATGCAACACCGTAGATCAAGAAGGATGCTCCCGTCTAGAGGCGGAGACCACGTACCACAGCAGGTTTCACAATAGGTCGCCGAGAGGCAAAGTACATATGGCGAAGTGCATAGATCTACTCTCGGAAAGACTGTCAAAGCACAGGTGACTGCTCACTGTTGATTTGCTGCTGTTCATAGAACAAACAAAGCCAAGAGGGCTACGTATTTTCCTTAAGATACGGGAACATGCCATACAGAAATACCTTATAAAATTAGGACAAATAAACCTTTATTTCTTTCAGTAGCATCTTCTGTGAACTTATGTTCCATGTTGTATAACTTTTTTTGCTCAAACGCTAGAGTTTCTCTCCACAGAAATATTCAAGTGAAACACAATAATACTTTATGTTACATAACAGATGATTGAAAATAATTTTGTTTTGCTAAGTTGCAAGTATATTCATTTGACTTTTTCAAAAGTATCTTGGTATTCTCTTTCTCTATTGCAAACTTCTCTCCTCTGTTTGGAGGTCTGGATTATCAGAGGGCTTGTAGAAGTCATGTAGATGAACTTCATATTGTTTGCATGCTGTATGCAAAATGGACCCAAATGAGACTGGATTTTTTGCGTCTTCTGGCTGTTTTCTGTACATCCAGATGTATTTCTAAAACAATGGATTACAGTTTGAAAGTAGTAAATATGTAGCCATCAAATAAAGCCAACCGTTGGTGAAATATGTGAAAGCAACAAAGCACCTTAAAGGGAAATGATTAGTCTGAAGACAGTAGTGTAGAGGTCACTGATGAAATGCATAGATTGTCTTTTTGGGAGACAGAGAAGAGCTTTCACTTAAATTGATGTCCAAAGGTTTGTTACTAAGTCCTGAAACTTGCTTACAGAATGAAAACATTTGACAAAAAGAGAAGGAGATGAAGTCTCTAGCAGAGCCTGTCTTCTGATTTGCTTTCTATTGCTTTGACTACAGTGTCACCGTCCTTCAGTTGAGACGTGAAACTGTACCTGAACTAAAACAATAATGCAGAATGGCCAGGATACTAGCAACAATTTTATAATATTTGAATCTGAAAGCCTATACATGCGCCAAGTTTGGATCCGTTCAGAGTTAAGCAAAATTAAGAGGAGGACCTTGGTTGGCCTTTGAAAACTAAATTCTACAGAGGCTAATTATTTATCTGATTGACTAGGGGGGTAATTTACATGATACATGTTTCAAAGGGGAAATTGTGTTTTACCTTTTTTCCTGCCTTTATTTCTCATAAAGTGCCTAATTTTACCACATGCTGTACCAATGTTTTTTCCACAGAAGAAATGTTTTCGTTAGCTAATTTTTGCTGGTATGTATATGCACAGCCTGAGAACAGCAGCTTTTTATTTGACGCAGTTGAATGCGGTACAGATAATAGCTGCTATTTCAACTGCTGTTCTCATTCTTTAACTTAGCTGTTGTTTAGGAATGTAAAGATGATTTTAAGAACCTGAATGTAAAAGCCTGTATCTAAAAACTCTGACTATTGCTAGCACATGTATGTGGAACATATTCTAGAAATAACATGGCATTTCACAGATTTAGGCAGTTTATCCCACTCCCCTTTAATTTGGTATTAAAAAAAGTGTTGGCTAGACAGAGAAAAACTCTAAATGGTTTCTGTGAAAGGAGAAAAATTTCTGGGCATGCAGCAGGATCAGAGGGAAAGAGCTGAATCTCAGAGGTCAGCAGGGAGCCTAGAAATTTCTGTTACTTGAGTGCAAATGACAAACAATATTGTGATTATCAGCATCTAAAATGTAGTTCATCTGTGCAAAATAAAGCATCTGCTTAAGAAGTTAGAGTAGCACTGTGCAGTGTATACATAGCATACTGATAAATCATAAATGTTCTGCCAGTAGCATATATGCACCTATCTTTGACTCTGGAGCATGACATACTTTTAAGTAATCTGGAGCACAGGGCTTTGAAACACACTGTGCTGAAAGACCGCGCGTTCTTTTCCTCAGCCAGGCCGTGTTTGCCCTCATTACACTGGGAAGGGGTTGAAGGACTAGTGGCCTGTAGGCCTGTTTGATGCATTTACTTAATGCCTTCTCCATCCTCTTCTTTCCCTTCCAGGTAGAGTCACTGATTTTTTTCAGTGGTCAGAAACCTTGCTAAATACCAGTTATTTGCTCTTCTTCTTTAAGCATAAGCTTTTCAAACGTGCTAATCTGAAGTTTTCCACAAATATTGCTCTTCCACTACCTAGTTACCCTTTCAGGTGCATTTCTATCTACCTGTTCTTTAGCTGCTCTGTCCCTGCAGTGTTTGAAACATTTCACAGGCCTAGCTGATATTGTGGTCATCTGAAACATAATTATGATTTACAAAGCCAAAATTGTTCCCTTTAAATGTTATTGCTAAGAGAATCAAAGAGCTCTTTGGAGCTAATGAACTTTTTCTTGCTTTGGATGAAAACAATGTTTTAATATGTACCATCTAGGAGAAACAAAAGCAGAAATAAATAGGTATGAGATATAAAATTCTGTCTTATTCCCTATCTGTCAGGCACTGCAGGTGCTCTCTTTCTCTTAAGCTGAGGAACCTCTACAGTAGGTATAGCATTTTTGTTCTATTCCAGGGTGAGTTTTGGAGGTGTGAGGAGTCTGGAAGAAGCTATGCCAGAGCAGTTTTGAGCTGGGCAGTGGCTTCTTGGGAACTGTCAGGAACTGTCGGGAGGAAGCATTCACTGCACAGTGGCTGATGCTGAAGTTGGCATAGCCTGAAAAGCTTTAGAAATTAATGTTATGCCACACCATGTCCCTTCATACAGGGGTATACTTATCTAATGTGGTGAGTTGACCATAGTCAGCAGCTAAGCACCCACACAGCTGCTCACTCGCCCCCTCTGCCCTACCACCAGTGGGATGAGAGAGAGAATAGGAAGAGCAAAAGCAAGAAAACTCGTGGGCCGAAATAAATACACTTTAGTATGTGAAGGAAAGAGGGGGGAAAAAACAAGTGAAGCAAAGGAAATCGTTCACCACCTCCCACAGCCAGACCGATGCCCAGTCAGTCTCTGAACAACAGCAACCTTGGAAGCCAAAAAGCCCACCCTCTTCTTCCTCCACCCATTTTTATTGCTGAGCATGACATTATATGGCATGGAATTTCCACTGGGCTGAGTCCCCTCCCAACTTCTTGCCCACCTCAGGCTACTTGCTGGGAGGGGGACAGAGGAGGAAAAAAAGGCAGCCTCCAGGCTGTACAAGCACTTTTCAGTAGTAACCAAAACATGGATGTGTTATCAACACTGTTTTAGTGCCCAATCCACAATACAGCATCATAAGGTCTGCTATGAAGAAAGTTAACTCCATCCCAGCCAGACCCAGTACGTCTATATTTATAAATCCTGCTCAGATTCCCACAGGGAATGCTTATGAAAAGGATTCTTCTTCTCATGGCATCCACAAACCCTAGATACTACTTAGTGAATCTTCCACCTCCTCTCTCTACTACCTGTTGGTCTGCTAAGGGAGCAGTAATTCACTAACTGCACTGAAAGTTCAAACAGTGTAATTGTCATCAAGTGAAAGAGCAGCTCTCTGGAGAATGTTATTATTTTACCTAGAAAAAAATAAGAAAAACCAAGTAGAATTTTTATCATGCTATATTGAAAAATTAACCTGTTGGCGAGATGGGAGTGCTTTTGTGGAGTTTGCATTGATTATACAGCCTGTCAAACAGCAGTGGATATTTTGTTGAGCAGAATCAGTAGTCTACAAGATTTGAAAGTCTTTCAAGAAGTCGTGTGGGTGTGTGAAAAGTGAAGTAACAAGAATTGTTGTTAAAGGAGAAATGAGCTAAAATGAGTCTGAGGAGGAATTTTATTTTTGAATGCTCAGAAGAAAAATCCCTTGATATACTCAGTAGTTAGATTAGAGCGCAGCACAAATGCTTAGAAGAGAGAAAGTGAGCACAAGTTCTTCAAATAGAGACCGCAGTGATTTGATTTAAAAAAAAAAAAAAAGCATTTTTGTATGTACCAGTAAATTAAGTTCTGTGATTAAAAGTCCCTTCCCTTTTTTTTTCCTCCTGCAGTAATGTTTTTTCTCTCAAATCTGTAGTCATGAAGGCTGTGTAATAATAAATGGACAGTTAAAACACAAAGAGGTATACGGTTACAGATTGACACACCAAGCTTTTACTTAGTTTGTTTTTTGTTTATTGCTCGTTTCTCAGTGGTGGTGAATTTGTACAAAGGGAAGGCTGTTTTTTTTCCAGAAATTCAGTTAAAAGCAGGAGTTAAGAAAAAGTTGCAGAAAGTTCGCTATGATTTGATAGACAGGCACACAAAGTAAGTGTGAAGTTATACAGAATAATGATGCAAATAGGAATCAGTTCAGGGATGCTGGTAGGCTGATACACAGTGCAGTAAATCTGCTTGTAATGAAGTTAAAGGCAGATATGCAAATGAAATTGCAAATGAAATGGTTTAATAAGAGAGCCCAGAAGGAAATTACTTAAGATCACAATAGATTATTTCAAACGAAGCAATTCTTTTTGCTCTTATTAAAATATCTGAGCCAGAAGTTGGGTGTTCATTGATGTTTTAATTTGTTTAGTTTCTTAATATACTGCAAGTCATCTGTTCCAGTCATACTTTTACTCCAAACTGATTTTGGCAGTGGGGTTTGTCATGTCTCATTTCTTTTATTCTATGTAATTGTCTATCTTTGGTAGTTTTGTACATTTATATACTTTCAGCACATTGCAATGAGAATTCTAACACTTTGTTATTTTTTAGCATTGCAGAAAATATGATAGCTGTTGGGACTTCTGGCAAACTACGTGCAGAAGGAATTTTACAAATTACTGTGAATGTCACAATATTATTTTTACTGTCATTCTGTTTCCTTACTTGGTTTTCTACCTAATTTAGTATGTGGGGGTTTTGTTCTAATTTGTTAGGATTAGTTTAATCAGAACATAAGAAGAGTGTAGACCCATTAGATCATGAGATACTCCTGATTTGAACTAATATGTACAAAACAGAAACTGGCCAATTAAGCTGAAATGCATACAGATAAATAAAGCAATTATACGCACCTATGACCCAAAATGAGAAATCTGTGCTCTGAGAAACATGATGCTGCAGTTGTACACAATGGGAACGTACCTTTGAAAGAAAATTGTGTGTATTGCTGAGGTAGAATCAGAGAATGGTTTGGGTCAGAAGGGAATTCTAAAGATCATCTAATCCAGCCCCCCTGCCATGGCCAGGAACATCTTCCACTAGATCAGGTTGCTCAAAGCCTCATCCAGCTTGGCCTTGAACACCTCCAAGTGTTAGGAGCTAAAGGCATAACAGATGTATGTTAAAGGCATAACTCGGGTAGGGGTCATATATTTAAGAAACGGCAGCACTGCTGCATCTGGACACCTGATAAAAAGCCACGTGGTGTAAGCTGCTGCATGAGAAACTAGAAAGGCATGAGTGGGTTGCAATAAACTATGATTGCTTGCTACTCCTGAGAAGTCATTTTGAGTAATGGAGCAGTCATTGCCATTTGTTCATAGAATTAGCAGCTTTATTCAAAAATACAGTTACTGATCTTAAATACTGCCTCTTTTTGCTGTTTGACTTCTGTGGCACAGACAGGTTTGGGTCAGTTGTTTCTCCCTCAGCTGGCTAATGGATGTTAATGCAGTGTGGATGCTGTCGTCATGTATTGATATCACAAATCCTCTGGAAATTGGAAATATGGAAAACATAGCTCTGAACAACATCAGTGAGAAAAATCCCAGGAACTTTTTGTGCCCTTGCTCTTTCCCTGTAAACGAGTAGAGCAGAGCAGAGTCGTCTAACTCATTTCTGGGTGTTGGATACGCTGATCTCTCTGGCTCAGCAATGCTGCACGTGCAGCTCTTGGGCACAGCCCAAGATGTGCATGAGTCAAAGGTGTGGTTCAGAGCTGAGGCACTGGGGCACACACACTCCTTCATCCGTGGTGAAGCAGAGGAGGAGGAAGCTGAGGGCCCACCTTGGACAGGAGCATGGCATACATTGGGGATGGCTCAGCCGTGCTCTTTGAGAAGTCAGAGTGCATTGCACATCACACAGCTTCCTCTGATGGAGGGGGAGCCAGCAGGAGAAGGCAGCAGTTTTGGCTGGCAGGATCATATATGCTGCTCTTGGCTTTCTCTAAGACAAGTCTTGCTTAGGTGAGGAGGCCAAGTTCAAGTGTTTCGAAGGGTAGATGGAGCCCCCAGGCCCTCACTGCTTTAAAACTGCTCTCTGTTTTAGCATTTCATGGTAGAACACGTGCAGCAAAACTTCTCTCCACCCCCTTTCTTCCCACCTGCCCAGCTTTAAAACCAGGTTAGATTCCCAAGTGTGTTGTTTTTTTCTTTCATTATAACACTGTATTGAATGTTTTAATGTGCTCATGTTGTGGGTTTTTTTTGCAAGTGTGAGTTATCAAGCAACGAAATAGGGTAGTAAAAGTGCTTAACGTTAATAAAGCTAATGAACAGCAATGTTGGATCTGTCCTCATGCATGCAATCAATTTTATGAAGCTGGCTTCTTCAGTCATTTCTCCAGGTGCACATACAGGGCCCTGGGAAAAATGAGTAATAAATACTTAAACACTTCCAATACTTTGATGAATATTTTACATTGTAGAATATGTGAATATTAGTAACATTAATGCAGACTTGAGAGTTAGAAAAATTTTTATAACCAGAGTGCCTGGTCACTAGACTGTAGCTCGGGGACAGGGGTGGAACTGAATGAAAGTGTTTGTCAAATTGTCTGCTTGCGTTTCGTGAAGTACTGAGAGTGCAAATGGAAAATATCTCCTAGGGTATATCTAGTTCTCACCTTTGCATTCTGGAAAGCTCTGGCAGGCCCAGTGACAAAGGGTATAGTATAGGCTAGACCATAGCAAGGGTGAGACAAAAGGAGCGATAACTGTGAAGATGGATGCCAAATGGCAGTATATTTGAGGTCCCTTCTGCTTCGGTTGCTGTATCTAGGATCTAACGGCATCCTGGCCTCTATCAGGAATTGCGTGGCCAGCAGGAGTAGGGCAGTGATGGTGCCTCTGTACTCGGCCCTGGTGAGGCCTCACCTCGAGTGCTGTGTTCAGTTCTGGGCCCCTCACTACAGGAAGGACATTGAGCTGCTGGAGCGTGTCCAGAGGAGAGCCACCAAGCTGGTGAGGGGTCTGGAGAACAAGTCATAGGAAGAGAAGCTGAGGGAACTGTGCGTGTTTAGTTTGGAGAAGAGGAGGCTGAGGGGAGACCTCATTGCCCTCTACAACTGCCTGAAAGGAGATTGTAGAGAGGTGGGTGTTGGCCTCTTCTCCCAAGGGAATAGTGACAGGACCAGAGGAAATGGTCTGAAGTTGTGGCCGGGGAAGTTTAGATTAGATATTAGGAAGAATGACTTTACTGAGAGGGTGGTCAGGCACTGGAACGGCCTGCCCAGGGAGGTGGTAGAGTCGTCATCCCTGGAGGTGTTTAAGAAACATGTAGACATGGCACTTCAGGGCATGCTCTAGTGCCCGAGACTGTTGGTTTGTGTCTGTTTGTGGGTGGGTGTGGGGTGTGGTTGTGGGTGTTTGTTTTGTGTGGGTTTTGTTTTGGTTTTGGTTTTGGTGTTTGGTTTTTTTGGGTTTTTTGTTGTTGTGGGGGGGCTTTTTGGTTTTTTTGTTGTTGTTGCTTTGGTTTTTGGGGGGGGGGTTTGGTTTTTTTGTGGTTGGACTCGATGATCTCAAAGCTCCCTTCCAACCAAGAAGATTCTGTGATTCTGTGTAAGTGGACAGTGCTGGCACGTCTGAGGAGCTGTATGAGCAAACCACCTGGGGCTGGAAAAGAAGTCTACCTACTGTGTTTCAATACAGTTTCTCCGAAAGCAAGAACAAATACTTTAGAAAGCAAGTCTGATGTACCTATGACAGGGAAATATAGGAAACATCCAGCTAAGGAAAACAATTTTTTTTTGTGTTGAGGCTCTGAGGTGACTTAACCTATTTCCATCCCATTTTCCTCTGTGCTTAAGTTTACTCCCGGTGAGAGGATGCTATAGCTATTGTTGCAGTCTGTTAAGTGATGCAAGTTTCCCACCTCTGTAGTCCCTGCCTGGTGAAGTCTGTATCTATGTCAGCCAGAAATGCACTGAAGCCTGCTGGTTAATGAAGCTTTCAGAGCGCAGGAGAGGACTCCTTCCCTTGGGAGGCACCCAGCACCCTGCTTGGGCTACAGGACTGAGCTTTTGGTTTTGCCAGCACAGTTCACCACCCATGGAAATAAAAAACCTGCCGAGTATGCCACTTGATACCTAGTAACAGAGACAAGGGTGGTTTATTGTTGCTACTGCCTTCTGGGAGCAGATGCCATAGAGTTGGCCAGAAGGACAGCCCTTTTGGGAAGGGCTCTCCACGCTCATCCCAACATCAGTTCTTACTGGAAGGCAAGGTTGTCTTCATTGTCACCAAAGTGAGAATGCTTGTCCATCAGAAACTACCGTGAAGTACTCCATAAAGTTAGCCTTAAAATTGTTATTATGATAGGACTTAGAGATTTGGAGTCCAGTCCTGCTTTTGCGGAATTTAAGTCCTTTCTAAAAGAAATGTGGATGTGTCACCCATCCAAAACCAGCTAACATTAAAATGCAGACAAATCTGGCAGTGTAGAAGGCACTTGGAAGCGGTGTAAGGGTAAGAAATGTATTATGTTGATGCTTTAGTGCTATGTAAGGAAGAAAGCTGAGTTTCCGAGTAAGGGTGCTGGGGTCAAAACCGGCAAATGATTCAGTAGTGAAACATGAACTGATGGAATAATTTGAGAGAATAGTTTTCTGCTCCTAAGATCAGAAACACCAACACAGGGCATAGAATGTGAAGTGTGGCAGTATTTTGAATGATGTTTAATTTGTTTCTACATCTTTACAGCATATGTGAAAGTAGATTTTTGTGGGAAGACCAACTGAATTTTTTCTATGAGGTTTTTTTTTTATCTGAGGCCTGATTTTCAGTTGTGCAGTTTGTGAAGAGATCAGTAAGGTTTCCATTAGGTCAGGAAGTCACGTGTAAAAGGACATGAAATTACTGAACAGTTACGTCACTTAGAAAAAAAAGTTTTGTAGTTTTCTTTTTAAATTATTTGGAAGGGACTTTGCAGTGAGGGTGTAGAAACTTGGGGGGGTTTGTTTGCTTATTTGTGGGTTTGAGGTTTTTTTTTTAAAACAAGTGGACCTTTTTTAGAAGAATCCAGCATACTTTTTTAGAAGAAAGACAGCATATCTTCTGTTGGTGTTCCTGCCATTGCTTTGAATTGAACAGAGGAAAAACACATCCCGCTCTAGGAGTAGAGAACTTCAGATGTGTGTATGAGAGCTTGTTGTTCTCAAAAATTAATTGAGACAGGTGGCTTAGGCTATCTGCCTTTTCTAGAATCTTAAATGCTGATCAGTAGTGATTTATGTTGTGGCCTGCAAACTGAGAAGGCAGAATTTTCTTTACAATTTCATTTGGAGGGTATTTTTAGCCTAAAGAAGTAATAAGGAATAGAAAAGTAGGCCAGTGCTCAAAACACTTCGGTACTTGTATAAAAATTCAAAAAAATACAGGAATTAAGATAAGGATACAGTTCTTTTATGTGAGCAAACTTGCATTAGTTTGTGTAATAGGTAGCTGATGGAATAATTTACATGATTTATATGGAAGAGTATAGCTTGTTCAGGAAATACAGCCAAGGGTAGACAGGAAAAAGTGCTGTGTTTGTGTACCAGTGATGTGTAGGCTTGCTCTGAGGTTCAGATCACCAGCGTCTGCCTGGAAAGGAATAGAACAGGAGGCATTATCCAGCAAGTTTTTAAATGCATTTGTACGGTTTTGACATTTGAGGTGAAGGAAATAGTTAGAGGACTGTTTTCTTTGTAAACAAGGAAGAGAAGGTCCTTGAGGATGTCCAGACAGGGTAATACTGGTGAGAGCAATCTAAGATATATTACTATATTCAGTTCCTGCGATGGGAATGAGAGCAAACAACATAATAGCAGTAGATTTAAAAAAAAAAAAAAAGAAAAAAGAAAAAAAAAACTAAAAAAGAGCATATCTAAGTGCAAACTTACCTCATTGTGTAGGAAAAATTGAAAGTGTAGTAAGAGAACAACCCCAAATAGGAGAATGAAGTCCATAGGAAGTAGAAACTGTGTCAGGTTACTAAGGTCAAAAGCAGAAGTGTGTAGCACAGGCATTTAAGGACATTAGGAGAAAGACCAAGGCACAAAATGAAATGCAACTAACAAGAGAAATCAGAAGTAATAAGAAATATTTTTATAAGGCTAGTTTCCAGCTATTCATTGTCAAAATGGAAAGGTTTATTGATTAGAGTTGTCCTGGTTCCTGTACTACTTAGTGCCCTATTAGCAATTTAGATAATAGGAAGATTTTTCAAATTCCTTCCAACTCCACGATCCAGTGTAGTGATTTTTGGGTGGACATACTCATAGCCCGTTACTTGAAGTTTTGAAATGTTTCCAGTTCACATCTACTTCCAGGTTTTCAAAGCTGTTGATTTTACTTTTAAGAAAAAGGACTGCATGCAGTATTGAGGTCTGCACTGAAGAGAAAAAAAAAGAAAGAAAAGACACTGAAAGTATAATTGCAAATGAGTCTATGTCTGCTTCGTTTTCTTTTATAATGATTTTTACAGAAAATAGTGATTGTTTCCTTAGGATTCACTGACCCCAAAGACATAGGCGTCTATGTACCTGCATAATTGGTATCAGATCATTTTAAAAGCACTACTGTACTTACTCCTGCACTCTACCTGCCCTCACAGCCTGTCTAGCAAGCCCATGTAGAATGTGATAGCTTTAACCAGCATTTGGGGTCTTGTTCCTCAGAGTCCAAGGAGAATCAGGGTTCCAAATCAGCAGAGGGAGAGGGCAGCTGTAGAGTTTTTCAGACTGGTACATCACAAGGAAGCCACACAGTAGAAACCATTTCTCTTCTGGTGTTCGACACAGGTTCAACTCCAGGTGACTGGCAATGTTATCTTGTTGCTTAATAGTCAGAAGAAGATGCCTAAAGCTGTGCCCATAGGACAGCCATAACAAGGTTGTCCTCTGATCTGAAATGCTGAGCTACAGAGTAGTGGGAGACAGATGAATGAGCAACACTCCTCTTGGCAGAGCTGCAGACTTCGAATGTCAGGAGTGGGATAAGAAGGAATGTTGTGGTGCCGTGCTATAAACAAATCAAGCAACCAGATCTGTCTCAGCTCTGAAAGAATGGTCCTTAGTGTGACTGGATAATATTTTTGAGATGTCTGATAGCAAGCGTGAATGCTGTCCAACAGTCAGCTGGAAATGCCCCAGAGTCCAGAAGAAGATCAGATAGTCTTTGCCCTAAACAAATTAAAGGCAGCACCTTGAGTTTAATCTAAGTTGATGTCTTGCTTCTCCCAGAAAAAGGCTTAATGAAGAAAACTGTTAGGCATGTGGACTGATAGGGTGTGAAAATTGAATTAGAATTAAGATTAGAATTAAAATTTAGATGTAGCCTGTGGTAATCCTATAAATTATGGGCTTTGCGAGACTGGCTGCATGGAGCTGCCTTTTTTCTGCTCTCCTACTGGATATACTAGCTACAAGAAGATAATTTGTACGAAAAAGGAGAAGGGAATCGCCTAGCTCAGCCAGGAATGCACTGACTTTCAGGAAAGAAAATCTCATCTCAAGGAAGGAACACATGATAATCTCCAAGCATCTTTTATACAGGATGCAAAATCATCATTCCATCCTGAAGCAGAGGATATCTGGGGAGAATGCTGTGAAGTATATCCTGGTAGGCCTGGCAGAGTCTGACTTACATGTAGGGAAGAAAATAATCTTAAATTCCAGTGTTTAATGGAAAGATTCACTGCAGAGCCCTGCAGAATATGCACTTCATTTAGCGTTTTAAGTGGTTCTGCAATAATGTGCCTTGTTCAGATTTAAGGAGTTGGCCAAGGCAGCATGTGAGCTATCAGATACAATGACACTGGACAGCAGAGAGCTGTGACTTGAGAAGACAAAGTCTGCAAGAAAGGGGAGGATGATTAACAGAAAGGATGACAGTTGTCAAGTCAGAGGCATAAAACTGATGAGTTCATGTCAGCATTTTAATGCACCTGATATTTAAACCTAAAAAAGCAACTCTTTGTTAGTCCATACAACAATTTGTATATATCATGTCTAATCCTACATCACATCAGGGAGCTAACTTCCATGGAATAATAATTCTTTTTTAATTCAGCCTTAACTAAAGAGAATGTGTTGTCAAAAGACTCTATGAGAATTTTACAAGCAATGGTAAGGATTTTCTCCAGCAGTTTTCCTAATTGCTGCAGTCCAGAAAAACTGAGGATGTAGGAGAAAGCACGAGTTCCCAAACTACAGCACACACATGGAAGCCTCTGTTACATAAATTTAATTTTTTTTAAGAAATACCAGTACAATAAGATGAAATAGAGATGGGAGCCAGAATATAGACTTGCAAGTGATGTAATTATTCAATGTAAAAATGAGAGAGAGAGATACACAGTTGAATTTCAACTTATTAAGGGCCAATTTTCTGGAAGAAAAGGACAACTAATAAAGAGACAATTGGAAAACAGTGGAATCAAGCACGTAAGAATCACATGAATTATTAAATTATTACCCTAAGCATTGTCCCAGGCCCAATTTAAACATGAAGATCTGATTTTGAGCGCTGTTGAGCAACGTACCATAAGGACTTCTATGTTACTTTGTTTCTAGGGATATAAGGTATGGATATATTTTTATATCTTATATATAAAAGAATGTGAGCTGTGATCGATATACTCACATGTGAGTTACCATGAGTTTACAAGTGAGGTGCTTCTCACTCTTGCCATTACTTGATACAATATCGCTGTTGTGTTAGATTCCTCTGAATTCTTTAATGTTTCGCTCCTTGCTGTACGAGAATGTACAAGGCACCAAATTTCAATGGCGTGGGTCCTTGCCGGAGGGGGGGAGAGGATTCCCTTTCAGTACATATTCTCTGGAGAGAAATACTTTTGAGGGGTAAGAAAATCCTTTGTATAAGGAGGAAATCTTTAGAAAACGTGCCTTAAAAAGGATGGCTTTTCAGAAGAGCATTGCAAAAAATGCTGACAAAATGGTTATAATAATCTTGCTAATGGCATTCCTGAGTAAATAGCTGAGGTAAATCAATTCAGGCTTTGTATAAGAGGGACAGCTTTGAAGCTATTCAAAAACTCGGTGGTTTTGAAAGTCTTCAGTTTGACAAAAAGCTTAATCAAGACAGTTAAAATACATAACTGAAAGAAAATTAAGTATCTACCTTTTGATGTTGAGAGGTGGCATTTAATGTTAGAACTTGAAACATCATCAGTCTCTCAGAGGACTTTCAACTCATTCCAACATTCCTGTTGCGTCTTGAGGTAAGAACATTTTATTGCTAACTCGCAAACTAGAGTTTCAAACGTTCAGAGCCCTTTTCAGTACTCTGTTGTGAGCAGTTCTGTGCTGACAACAACTTTTTAATACCTTTTGGTTTTTTGTAATACTGGTTTCCAATAAAGCTAGTTCTTCCTTTGGAAGATGGCTTGACATCCATAAGAAATCTCAGTGTAAATCAAAGAGCCGTTTTCAGCCAAACAGACTCAAAAGACTTTAAAGTTCAGGCTTGTGTGCATTTTGCACACCACACCCTAAATTCTACCGTAGAAAGATAATACTGGCTATGCTGTTACTTTCAAATTACTTGACCCAGCCCATATAAAAGACACTCCAAACCTAAAAGTAATGGGCGTTCATTCAGGGCATCATGGTGAGGTTTGCAAGCTGAGCTGTGGCATTGTTCTGATTTAGCTACGCTGCTTCAGATTCTCAAATAAGGATAATCTCCACTGTCTTTGGAGATGCTGCACCATTTTCAGTTGCACGGTGTTGTCATGCCAAGTGTCACAGGAGACTTTTATCAATAATTTATGTATTATACAGAATCTTTTTCTAGTGTAAACATATTTAGTTAAAGACTGTTTCCATCTATTCAGTTTTTTTCTGTCTCCCAGGTCTAGGAGACTTTTAGGAATTGTAGTCAGGGGATAAACTTCTGAATTGCATCCTGAATTCTCTAAGATTCAGCATTATCAGAGGAGCCATCATAAGCTAGCAGGGCAGGCTGACCTTCAATCATCTGAAACATTTAGGCTTCAAAGATGCATATTAATCATATGTATTCTACTGGTTTCCTGTGAGTCACCAGGTTTCCTTCAGCTGAGAAATGTCTATGCTGAAAAAGAAAATCAGAAAGTAACATTTGTTTCCTCCACTTACCCTGACACCTCATTGTACCAGCTATATATCTATGCGTACTTCAAGTTTGCAAAGATAAAAGTGAACACCTGGAAAGAATTTCTCTGTTGTGGTACTCCACTGTAGTAGTGGGAGACCTTAATACATCCAGATCCCTGCTTGCTCGATTTCTTTAGAACCCATCCTCTGTTCACAGGAGAAATACAGAACTAGTCAGAGGGCCCTTTTTTCCCCCAACTATACAGTTACATTTAGCACATGCAGGCCTGAACCTTTTTCAAAATAAATATTCTGAAAAGCTCTAACTTAAGGGCTTTTAAGAGGCATCCTGTTTCTGTGAAGAATGGGGGATAAACAACAGGGAAGTTCAAACGAAACTGAGGGTTCTCTCACTGATGTATACATTATATGGGCATAGAAGATGGAGATTAATACTTTATTGTTGGAGGCAAGTATAGCTTTAGAAATCATAGAATCATAGAAAAGTTTGGCTTGCAAGGGACCTTTAAAGGTCATGTAGGTCAACGCCCCTGCAATGAGCAAGGACATCTTCAACTAGATAGGGTTGCTCAGAGCCCCGTCCAACCTGACCTGGAATGTTTCCAGGGGTAGGGCATCTACCCCCTCTCTGGGCAACCTGCCCCAGTGTTTCACCACCCTCCTTGTAAAAAATTTCTTCCTTAGAGCTAGTCTGAATCTGCCCTCTTTTAGTTTAAAACCATTACTCCTTGCCCTGTCCCTACAGGCCCTGCTAAAAAGTTTGTCCTCATCTTTCCTCTAGGCCCTCTTTACGTACTGAAAGGCTGCTATAAGGTCTCCCCGGAGCCTTCTCCAGGCTGAACAACCCCAACTCTAAGCCTGTCCTCACAGGACAGGTGCTCCAGACCCCAGTTCATTTTTGTGACCCTTCTCTGGACCTGGTGCAACAGGTCCATGTCTTTCCTGTGCTGAAGGCTCCAGAGGTAGACACAGTACTCCAGGTGGGGTCTCACCAGAGCAGAGTAGAGAGGGGCAGAATCACATCCCTTGGCGTGCTGGCCACACTCCTTTTGATGCAGCCCAGGATACAGTTGGGTTTCTGGGCTGCAAGCGCACATTGTTGGCTCATGTCCAGTTTTTTATCCACCAGTACCCCCAAGTCCTTGGCTGGGCTGCTCTCAATCCCTTCATTCCCCAGCCCATATTGATACCAGGGGTTGCCCCAATCCAGGTGTAGAACCCTCATGAGGTTCACACAGCCCCACTTACTGAGTTTGTCCAGGTCCTTCTGGCTGGCATCCCATCCCTCAAGCACGTGAACTGCTCCACTCAGCTTGGTGTTGTCTGCAAACTTGCTGAGGGTGCACTTGATCCCGCTGTCTACAACATTGATGAAGACATTGAACAATACTGGTCCCAATAGGGACCCCTGAGGAACACAACTTGTCTCTGATCTCCATCTGGACATAGAGCTGTTGCTGCTACACTCTGGATGCAACCATCCAACCAATTCCTCATCCACCAAACAGTCTACCTGTCAAATCCATATCTCTCCAATTTAGAGAGAAGAATGTTGGGAGGGACTGTGTCAAAGGCCTTGCAGAAGTGCAGATAGATGACATCTGTAGCTTTTCCCTTTTCCACTGATGTAGTCACTCCACCATAGAAGGCCAATGGGTTGGTCAGGCAGGACTTGCCCTTGGTGAAGCCATGCTGGCTGTCTCAAATCACCTCTCTATCCTTCATGTGCCTTAGCGTAGCTTCTAGAAGAATCTGTTCCATGATCTTCCCAGGCACAGAGGTGAGACTGAGAGGTCGGAAGTTCCCAGGGTCTTCCTTTCTATCCTTTTTTAAAATGGATGCAATCTTTCCCTTTTTCCAGTCACCAGGGACTTAACCTGACTGCCGTGACTTTTCAAATATCATGGAGAGTGGCTTGGCAACTACATCAGCCAATTCCCTCAGGACTCTGGGATGCATCTCATCAGGTCCCATAGACTTCTGTATGTCCAGGTTTCTCAGGTGGTCACGAACCTGATCTTCTCTTACGGTGGGAGGGACTTTGCTTCCCCAGTCCCTGCCTTGCAGTCCTTACACTCAAGCGGTGTGGGAAGAGAGGTTGCCAGTGAAGACTGAGGCAAAAAAAGTTAGTGAGTACCTAAGCCTTCTCCTTGTCCATCATCTCTGGATCTCCTTTCTGGAGATCCAGGTGTATTCTTAAAGCAGAAAAGTGGGCCTGGGAAGCACCTGATGCGCAGTCTGATGGCTGTACTGTCTTAACACTGGCATTCATGAGATGGCTGCATACAAGAGCAGCAGGGAAGAAGGCATTCTCAGTTCCCCAGAAAAAAAAAACTATTTCTCCAAATTTTTTCTCCTTTCACACAGTGATACTAATTTAAGGCCTGAGAACTTTGTCCCTGAGACAGTGGCTGTGGATGCCAGGAGGCAGCAGGGTACTAGGAACAAACTTCTTGAGAGTCTGGCATAAGCTCATGGGAATCAGTTTCTGCACCACGCTGCCTGCTTTGGGGTTGGTGTGGTCAAACTCCCAGAGTTAACATTTTGTGATTCAAAATTCCTGAATGATTATTGAGGGCTGCGTTGTGCCTCTGCAGGATAGTTTCGTATTACACTTGCATGGGAATCAAAGTCCTGCTGGGTTCCTTGGAAAAAACTGTCACCTTTGGAAATTCCAGTTGTTTCTGAAAATCAGCAATTAACAAGTGTTTGTTGCATATTTTAAGACAACAGAACTGTCTGTAGCTGTGTTACGAGTTTGCTGTTAGCGGCTACAGATGAGCAGAAGTTTGTACCTCTTCTGCTTGAAGAAATACATTGATAATGTTTTAGGGAACTGATTGTTCTGACCCTTGTGAGGCTAGTTTTGAATAGCGCTGTGTGAACCTAAGAGGTTTCTAGAGGAACAAGAAACACTTTGCCACCTTTTGGGCACTGAGGTGGAACTACTAACATGCTGTGCAGTCCTGTTTCTGGTTTTTTGGTGCGCGGGTGGCTTTTGGTACTAACCACGAAGATACAGGAACTGTTTGTAATGAGCTCTCCAGTTTTCTTGCACTCTGTGCACCCTTGCACTATTCAGTAATGTCCTATAGACTTTCTGGTTTTCTGTTAGCGATCTTTCTCATTACCTATGAGTGCTTCACAGTTGGGAGCAGAGTTGGGAGCTGTCTGGACAGCCCAGTGCAGTGCTAAGGGAAGATCAATTAGCTTCAGTCCTTGCTGTGCAAACTTGGATATCGCTTAATGGCAGAACCTTGTGTCCTTTATATTTATCCAGATATATGCACTCCTTTTGCCTATAGTACGTATACCACTAGGTAGTTGCAAATGCATGATGTTTCTGTCTCCACTTTCCCCTTAGTAGAATATTGAACATTATATCAATAGCAGAGTATGAAGGTATGAGAGATGTCACCAAAAAAAATGTTCTCCTTTATTTTTCTTTCTAGATTAATACAGCAGATAATTTCAGCAGTTGCGAGGAAGCAGAGGACGATGACATTTACGTGCTTATGTCAGGCTCAGAAACTCAACCAGCCGTGAGTAAGTTACGTTGTTAGACAGCTTTGTCGGTAACAAAGCATGTGCTGTATTGAGTGAGTGGGACTATGGACAAACAGAGGAGGCAAATTATTTTAATGCTTTCAGTTTCCACGTTACTGCAATTTCCAGGGAGGGGAGATGCCCGAAGAGAAGGGGAAAGGCAGGTGAGGGATTCAGTTGCGATAACGAAATCATCACTCAGTAAGGCAGACCTCAGTAAAACCAGCCCTTCTGGTAAATTCTGGAAATTTGTGATCTCTGCTCTGAATCTAGAAAACAGCTGAATTCTCCAAGTTCTCAGAGAACAGCCTTCATGTAAGGGGAGGCACAGATAGTAAACATTTTGCAGATTGATGTCCATAAATCTAAGTGCAGATTGATGACAAGTTAGTTGATAATCTGTGTGGTCACATGCATTCCCCTTGAAAACTGCAAATGAAGTTGCTTGTTTGCATTTACTGATGGCATATATTTGGCATATGTTTTATAGTATCAAGGATCTATAATGCTAAACTTTATCCTGTTTCTATCTAATCTGTCTGTTGACAATTTTATCTTTTCAACTGTCTCATATTCTGTATGAAAAGGTTGTTACTTATTTGCTAAGTTTAAACCGGTTGCTTTAGCACATCTAGGTAGATGATAGACACTCTGAAAATGTGAGCTAGAAACCTGGTTAGCCCTGATACGTTTTCACTGTCACGCTATATATGGGCACACCTTTACATGGAAGAAGAACACAGATTGTAACAGCTGGCCACGTTAGGCAGCTAAATGTCCCAACCTCCCATTTGAATGAGTAGTGACAGAAAGGCATCACCAAAGGATAGCTCAGAATGGAAGCCTACCTCAAGGCCTAGATATTATCTGCTATGCATTGACCTTAGGTCTGCTGACAGACTTGTGTAGTTTGCTCCTCTGTTACTGAGGTTGACTACTCAAATCTCAATGCTGTATGTAGTAATTAAAATGTACGCTTTCACATCCCTCCACCATATTCTTGGTCTGTGTGCCACTAAAGACAGAAGAGCTCTGTTTCCACAGGAGTACAGCCGTGTCTCCCAGGGGCAATGTTTATTTCGTTTTAGAGAGATTTAAATAAGCACCCAAACCCCATTGTACAAAAACAAGTTGCACAGCTATGTGAGCTACGGCTTTGTTTTACTAAGTGTTGCGCTGTGCTGCACTGAAAGTCACGTCATACCAATTACAGAAGCAAGGTAAGTGTGTGTGATTTCATCCTGACAGCAACTCTAGAAAAGTTTAACATTGTGTGCACCAAGATGGTGTGTATTAGAGCAGCAAGATAAAATAAAAACTTCCACTGTTGATTTGGTAAATATTTAAAAAGCTATTCACTGACAGTATGTATTTGACAGCTTTCCTACTGTATCAGTTCGTAAAAGTTTTATTAGGCATTGTCTTGCTTCCGTGGGAATTCTTGAAACGGGAAATGTTTCCAGATGGCAAATTTTAAATAAAATAATACATTCTTTAGCATTAAAAGCCAAGCAGAACCCAGGAGATCAATATGGAATTGGATCAAGATGCCATCAAGAAGCTGAGGTGGAAGAGGAAAAGAAAGATGATGTAGGAGACAGCAGAAAGGAGACAGAACATGAAGATCAAGAGGAAGATTCATACAGCTTTCACAACAGTCCTGACAATTTGTATGCCAGCATACCTGATGATCTCGAAGAGAACAGAAGCAGCTGCTTCATCTGTAAGAGGCCACCACCTCCTCCCCCTCGAAATCTGCCTGGCATCCTAAGACAGGACAATCTGCACAATTTATCACAAGGTACAGTCTTGGGAGGAAAGTACTCCCAGATGCAAACATGTGCAAGTGCAGACCAGGTGCTGCTGTAGAGATTATGTACGATCGCTTCTTCTAACAGCAGTAGCTGGGCAGCTTTACCCTAATTCTGCAAAGCAAGCATGTGCATATGAACTTTGCTGCATTGAGATATTCGTGACCATCCCTGGAGGTATTTAAAAGACCGGTAGATGTGGTGCTTAGGGACACACAGACTCCCCCACCTGGTGTACTGTGTCCAGCTCTGGAGACCTCAGCACAGGAAGGACATGGACCTGTTGGAACAGGTCCAGCAGAGGGCCATGAAGATGATCAGAGGGCTGGAGCACTTGTCCTATGAAGACAGGCTGGGAATTGGGGTTGTTCAGCCTGGAGAAGAGAAGGCTCTAGGGAGACCTTATAGCGGCCTTCCAGTACCTAAAGGGGGCTACAGGAGAGCTGGGGAGGGACTCTTTTATCAGGCAGTGTATCGATAAGACAATGGGTAACGATTTTAAACTGAAAGAGGGGAGGTTTAGATTAGATCTCAGGAAGAAATTCTTTACTGTGAGGGTGGTGAGACACTGGAACAGGTTGCCCAGGGAAGCTGTGGATGCCCCATCCCTGGAAGTTTTCAAGGCCAGGCTGGATGGGACTTTGAGCAACCTGGTCTAGTGGGAGGTGTCCCTGCCCATGGCAGGGGGGTTGGAACTCAATGATCTTTAAGGTCCCTTCCAACCTGAACCATTCTATGATTCTATGGTTTATGGTGGTTTTGGCAGTGTTAGGTTAATGGTTGGACTTGATGATCTTAAAAGTCCTTTCCAATGTAGATGATTCTATGATTCTGTGACCAGGTATGTCAGCTAATACTGTGGTATGGGCTGCAGAATTCAGGTTTTCCTCACTCTGCCCATCTCGGAGAGCTGCCAAATACATTCCAAGAGAGGCTTGAAACAAAAGATTGAGCTTGTATTTTTGTCAAGTTGTTTTAAGTATTTAACATTTGAAAATATTAAATACTATCTTGATTTAATACAGCTTGGAATTTCACAGGTAGAATTAATAGAAAGTGACTGTGTGGAGAGAAGTAACATAGTATTTGATTACAGTTTAGGCAATGTTGAGGTTAGAAATAAAAAAAAAATATATTGCATTGCAGATTGAAAAGAGAGGGAGAAATGTAATGAAATGCTTCTCCTTTTTTTTCTTTTTTTTTTTTTTAATACTTCTGTCCCAGAGTAAAAATCTAAAATTTAATGTTTTAGTTTGACTCAAGTGATGAGAAGCCCAAAATACTATTTGCCTGTATTTCAGAAGGGATGATTATCACTTTTTCTCATTAGGAAAAATGAGTATGGAAAAGAATTCAAGCTTAAATACTAGTCTTAAATAGTCACATAGAGAAAAAAAAAAACAAACTTCTTATTTGTCACAGACACTACTGATAAGCGTGCACACAAATTGCTTCTCAGTTTCTCTACTGCTTATTACTGCTAACTTTGTTTTCAAATGTGGCATAACCTATTAGAGTCTTAAATGGCCATCACTGAGCACTCTGAAGTTCACATAAGTAGATAGAAATAGCTTTCTAGCCTTATAGCCTGCTATAGGTAGTTTTTCATCCTGTTTTCTGCTGTGAAAGAAAAGCTGGCTATGTGCAGGAAGTCATAGGTGGATTCTAAGAGAAAGAGGGGGAGAATAAAATTAATGTTAAAGATGTGTTTTGCCTCCCACAAAATACTCAGCTCCACCTATATGTGTGCATAAATGAGGGGTCAGGTTTGGCGTACAGGATTTGTTAGTGTAGTTTGATATAAATGCCTGTCTTGGAATAGTTCTCCATGTGGCTGTACCATCAAGTGGTAATGGGACCCTCTCTGCCAAATGCTGGGTGTCGGTTTGTGGGTACCAGCAGAGACAGTTTCTTGAATATGTAGTGTCCTGTGCTGGTGAGGCAGAGTTCGTCTCAAAAAAAGCTCCTGTGTGAATAGATCATGCTGTGCATTTTCCTGAAGTGTTGTTAGCCTTGCTTTCTTCATTGGGGAATGGGCCGGGGGGTATCAATTCCTCTAAATGGCGATGATGCTTGCTTTCAAAGAGGAGCCCTAACGAGTCGTTGCTACGTATTTTCAGTCAGCCACTTGCTTTAGATATTGCTGTGGAATACCTAAAAGGCAAGTCCCCTCTTCTTGATGTCTTTACTTTGGCAGTGGCATGAGAGTGCCCCCTGTGGGAGTCAAAAGAAAGAATATCCTACAGAGAAAGAAACAGAACTTCTCTAGTAACATGGAAAAAAAATATTTTTCATACTAAATATGGCAGGTATATTAATCCCACTTGTTGCTCTAAAACATTTAAATATCTTAGCCAGAATACATGTTGATAGTACATATTAATAATATGTCTCATTTATAAATTACACATCCCACTTATAAATATATCCCACTGGCAAAGATTCTTTAGCTCCTCTGAACCCATAAACGGATAAAACAATTCTTTAAATAGCAGCCAAAGTATTGAAACCACCAGTAGTGACCACAGCCCAGTTTAGCACATACACATGTACAGGCAGTAAATTATAAGAAGAGGAAACCATGACTCAGTACAGGAATTCCAGGCAGGAAGGTTCCTGTTTTTGCAGGAAAGATGGGTAATCAGCACAAGGAAGTTATAAACATTTATGGAACACTAGCTTCAGTAACAGCTTCCAACTCTTAGCAGTTTGTGCTAAGAGTGTTTGTGGGTCTTTTTTAAAGACAAATCAAAACAAACCCAGGTATCAGGAAACTCAGCAATTCCTTTTAATGCTGTAACATTTTAATGCTAAAGGAAAGCAAGTTTTGAGTAGTTGTATGAAATATATGAGTAATATGAAGTATATTGAAATTTTGGGAGTACAGAGAGTCAGGGAAGTTATTGGGGTGGGAGGTTTGGAAAGTCTTAGCATAGATTATAGGAGGTCATAAATTTCATCTCCTCTGTAAGGGGCTTTTTAAAATTTTTTCACCTTGTCCTTCAGGACATCTTAGTAAAGCCCTCAAAACCAAATGGGACAGAGAAGGTGTCCAACATTTCAAAAATAAGTTTCAATTCTTAAGCCATTGTCGCAACAGCTAACAAGTAGCCTGACTTTCCAAAATCCCAGGGGCCACAGGTACCACTTACTTGGCTTCACCATTAAAGAACATGTTTGTGTGCCTCTTGTGAGAGCAACTGGGGCACTCAGTATTTCTTTTAAATAAGCTCATTTATTTTGGGACTAATAGCTAACCATCTATTTTTGATAATCTGATGTGGAATCATGAGGAGGCCCTGAAGTTGGGATTATTCCTTTGGGACATCCTCTCTACTGATTTAGATGATCAGAAGCCTCTGAAAATCAGAGCGCTTTAGTTTAGAAGTGAAATTAGGTCTCTGAGATACTTTAGGAAACTCCAAAGCTTTAAATTAAATCCTAATCTCCTTCCTTTACCCTATATATGGAACACAATTCCTTGCTGTTTCAGAGAGGAATTTTGTGGAGGACAGAAGTGAAAGAGAACGCGGTGATGGACTCATAACAGCATGCTATAGAGAAGAGCAAGATACATGTGAGGAAGACGATGAGGAGGAACACCCGTACACTTTTGCAAAGCTGGATGAATCTGTGTACGATTTAATACTGGCTGAGAAGGAGGAGGAGAAAAGGAAAGAACGCAGGTCTTTTATCGTGAACAGGCCACCAGCCCCTGCCCCTCGTCCTGTATGTTCGCCGGTCAGAGAGGAGAATACTCCCTATATTGTACAAGGTTAGTGCTGCTGCTTTGTAAATATTTGCTGGTAGAATACAGACGTGCCTCTTCTATTCAGCGAATAATATATTTTTTTAAAAGATCCTTGTTCAGTTACTTTCAAGCCAATAAATTGGTTGATTCAGTCAACCTATTCTCACCTTTCAAATGAGCTGAAAACATCTCTGACTAATGTTAATTTTCAATTTGCATCTCAGCATCACTTTTTTGGTTTAATTTTACAAAAATTATGACAATATGATGGAAAATTACGAGTCACTGGGCTAGCTGTGAGTGTGTCTGTTTTAATGGTGTAATACAGAATGTGGTATTTGAATCGCCTTTCCTTTCAATTTCTTTATCAAAATGTTTTTACTTAACTCTAAGAGAGAGATTTTAGCCATATTTTATTTTTTCTGATCAGAGCAGCAGGGAGAAATGCCTGTGTGAGAACTCTTTCAAATATCTTTTCTCCAGTGTAAGATGCTAGAAATGGCCACCTGAGGAAGGGTTATGTCCTTTTACCATATCTGTGGAAACTGGGGGACCTTTTTGAGCTTATTCATGGAAATGTAAGACTGGAAGAGATTTCAGGTGTCTTGTAGTCCACTTCAGACGGAAGCCAAATACCAAAATAACAAAAGGAATTTCTGTGAACCTACTGCAGAGATCTCTGTGTAAGCCCCAAAATCCATACTGCCTGCGTTTCCAGCTTCCTCTATAAAACCCTGCCAATGTATAAGAACATGCATAAGAATAAATGGTAGGAAAACAGGCTGAGAAAGGACAGAGGAACAGCAAATTGCTTACTCCGCCCGGTGCGTGTTTGGCACTAAAACAGGATTAATACTGCCCGAATCATCCTATCAAATACAGAGGAACACCTCCCTTTCCGTGCCTATTTTGGTCAGTGATTTATTTTATTCTCCCTAGCTGGCTGTCTTCCTTCAGGCTGTATAACTCCAGGTGAGGGCCAGAATGCGTGGGCTAACGCGTTCATCATTTAGTTGCTCTTTCTTCAGCATGTTCAGGAGGTATAAGGATGAATCATTACAGTAGTTAAAGCGTACTCCAAGAATGGATGTGTATAGGGGCCTGTTACAACTACAAAAGTCCTGAAATGGCTGCTTTTACTGAGATTGCTAGAGCAGTGTCTCAAATCTTGGCCCTCCATCATCATAGAGAGGCCGGTGACTTGAAAACCCTTACTGTGAAGATGCATTATTTGGGAGATTGCTTTCACTGTCTTTTATTGCAGTAGAGTGTTTCTGCTTTGTCTACCCTAACTGTTCAGTAAGGAAGAGACTATCAGAGGAGCTGCTTTGATGGGACTGTGGTTCTTTTATTATATATATATATATATATATATATATACACACATCTATGCACACACACACCCCCCAAGGTGTTTTAGCTTTGCTTTTATAAGCAGGTAGTGGTAGACAAATTAGTTTCCTGTTGTTCTGTGGAATCAGCCTCTGGCTCAAGTTCATTTACTTCTATAAAAAATGAGAAAAGTGGAAGTGCTTCACAAACACTTCAATTGAACCCTCAGGCCTCTGTTTCCCCTGGCTGTCCTGCTAGTTCCAGCCCTGGGGTTTCTCACTCTCCTGTTTTGTGCAGGGATTCCTGAGATCATAGAATCATAGAATGGTTAGGGTTGGAAGGGACCTTAAAGATCATCGAGTTCCAACCCCCCTGCCATGGGCAGGGACACCTCTCACTAGATCAGGTTGCTCAAAGCCCCATCCAACCTGGTAGATAGATCGTGACATTTTAGTCAGAAGTGATATATCTTCAGCTGAAAGATTTTTCTTGCTACTTGGATTGGCAATTTTTGTCCTTCTCCACAGTGGTTAAAAAATTCTTCAGCCAGTCCAGCGATATCCCAGTTTCCAGTTTATTATATTAAAACTGCTTATAATAGGAAAAAAAAGATTGTTTCGGCTGTAAGAACCAGAAAATTTCATTCCAGTACATCATTAAAATCTGCATGTTTGCAGCCATTGCTTTATAATTTAATCTAATCAGTGTAAAATAAAATTACTCTGGCTAGTGCATATAAACATTTTTCATCCCCCAAATAAATTGGTGATAGTTTCAGGTTTTGTTTTCATATATTATGTTAAAAAGAGCACTACAGAAGTTGCAAAGTCAAATAATCAAAAAGTTAGAATTGAGGTAGTTTTACTTCTTTCTCCCTGCCACAAACATTTCAATACAGTCCTTAAATATATAGCCCTGTGCTGCTGTTTATCCCAGATATTTTGTTTCATCTAGTGTTTAAAGTGGGTGAGCATAATTTGCAAAACTCTTCAGTGTTTTTCATTCCCATTTTTGTTTAAAGTATAATTCGTGCCTGCCTTAGGTCCAGTGTGTTGATTCACACCCTCCTGTGATAAACCCTTGGATTTGTCCTGTATCCATTGACTTTTTGGATGCCCAGTATGAAGTAACTAAGATGTCATTCTTGAGATTAACAGCCATATGTGTTATTTTACTCATTCGAAGCAGAGATTCCATTGCTTTCAGTGGCCACTTTGAGCACTCAGAACCTCAAATTAAATCATTAGTGTGTCTACTCAGCACCCTAATGTCAGGGACTCACGAGCCCGCCTGCTGTCGTACATGACTTGTCTGGGGTTAGGCTGGGGCTTTGTTGGAGAGAGAAGTCCTGTTCCGCAGAGCAACTTTTAGTTAATTAACTGAGGCATTCTTCCCTCCTCTGTATTCGCTTGCCATTTGCTAAATACCTTTTAACTTCTAAAAAAAATTATATAATATTCCTGTAAGAAACGGGTTGTCTTCACTGCACGGTTCTGTTGGATCTTCAGAACCATTCCCTTCTGGTGTTCAGTAAAACACGGGTCCTGTGGGAAAAACGGGATTAGAGAACGGAGCATGCTGCACAGAGGAGGGCTGTGGTAAAGCTGCACAGTCTCCCACAACAGGATCCCCATGTACTGTGGGAGTTTATGGGAAGAGCAATCTTCATGCTCCAGGGATTACAGGGGCTGTTGGGATAGTGCCAGGCAGAGATGCAAGAGGCAGATTTCTTTTTGCCCTTTCTGTACCCGCAGAGGTGGGCTCATTTATTGGCAAAAAAAAAGTGTAAGCATTGCATAGCAGAAATGCCTTTTGCCTCGGATTGCATGCTGGTGCCTCCTTTTTAATTTATTTTTTTTGTATCCATCAGGACAAATTGAGTGGCTGAATTCTCATGAGGGCTTTCACCACACAGCGAAGTCCATGAAGTTAGGAAAGAGTATCTCCTCCTTTAAGCAAAAGTAGTGGTGTTTCCATGAGAATAGCAACAAAGAAAGTGAGCAAATAGCCCTCTTTGTAATAAGTAGCTTTCAAATCCATGGAAGCTGAAGTTGACACTAAGCAGAAAGCCTGCTCCATGTAGATTATCACTTGGTGCTCTGCAGAAAAGGATAGTGGAACTGTTGATCTCTAGAAAACAAACATGGGACTTCACAAGCCCTTTTTTAGAATCTTTTTCAGAGCAGGACCTACGCTTCGAAACCTAGGCAGTAGACACTCGGTGATGCAAGTTGCCATAAGCGAACTACCACAGTTTACAGTTTGAGCATCTGACCTGAATTTGCTGACAAATTAATTCTGGGAAACATGAGTGAGCTGAAAGATTTAAAACATAAGTGTTGAAATCACTTTTACTCAGTTTCACTTATTCTATTTTCAAATTTTAAGGAAAGTGCAAACTACCGTATGGCACACTGCTAAACGTACTGCATCTTTAACAAACGGAGAGTATGTTTGCTCTTTAATTTCGACCACTGCAAGAATTCTGCCTTCTGTGTGAAAGGCTCATCAACCAATGGAGCTGCAAATTGGTGCCAAATAGCTTGGTGTCCAGATGGTGTGCACTCCTAGTGTGCTCCCTTCCATTTCCTCCAAGTGCTTAGTATTCCTTTGTAGGTTATGTCAGTGTTTTTTCAATTGTGTGCTGCCAAAACAACTGTTAAATAAATGTATGAAGGTGTTGTGTTTTCAGTTTACGCTGCAATTTTAATGTTCCCTATAGATACCAGCTTTGATTGAGCTGGAAACCGAAGTCCCCTGCGTATTCGTAGGACAGGTGCATGAGTTTCTGTAATGCCTCCCTACCATGTCTGAAGTCTGACCTACCAGGACTGCTTCCGGGCTTAGGAATTACGTTACCGGCCTGGTTTGATCATTTACGTTTTATCAGAGACCACCAGTACAAGAGGGGTTCTCTGCAGCAAGGACACCTGTCCTACAACAGCATAAATAAAAATACGCTGTAGCCTTTGTTCCTTTGCAAACATCTCACAAACCGCTGAAGGAATGCCCTTCCCCTCTGTGCACTGGAAACGTTCTACTATTTCAAGATAGCCGTCTGTGGGACTTCGTATTAGGGTTAGAAGTGGAAAAATATGTTTCCCAGTTACTATCCCAGAAGAAAATAACATTCTCCTTGCTCATCAAAATCACAGGGTGTACAGAAAAAAGCAGGAGCCAGTGGATATTTTTAGGGAGGCAGAATATCTCGTGTACAGAATAGACAACATAAACCCAAATGAAATGCAAAAAAACAAAATCCAAAACTGAACTGTTAGTGTCTTGAAAACTTATCAGGCTGATTACTGGGAACTATACTGATCGCATCCTGAGTTCGTAATTCTTATTATGCAGATTGTTTAAATGCTCTAAAGCAGGGGTTTCCAAAGTGAAGCCTCGGAGCCCATTCAAAACATTTATGTCCCACAGAGGGATGTTTTAGTACTTTCCTACAGTGAGTATAAAGTACTGCACTGCAGATGAATTTCATTACGTATCCCCAACTTAAGGGTGTTTTTCCATGAATAAAATACTAGGAACCGCTGTTCAGCTGTCTTAGAGCACTTAGACTGGTTTTACAGACCTGGTTGGGAAATGGTATGCTGGCCTCACCCACTGTGTTCATTCAATGAGATTTTTTTTTGCTATCTTAACTTTGGTAGATTGAAACATGTACTGAATAAGGTACACAGAGAGAAAATATTTATAGGATGCTGCCTGGTTGAAAACCAAACTGTTCTAACTAGCATATTTCTGGGGAAAAAAAAGACAGATGCAGAGTCTTCGCCTTTTTGTGACTTTTCTCTGCTGAAGAAAAGTGGGACAGCAGCAGCGTGCTCAGGTTTTACATGCTGGAGCACATATTCTTGCGTATATCGCTAGAGTCCTCCCAATTTCCATAATCCACTTAAATTTCTGACAAGAAAGCAACAGTGGGAGAGTTCTCTTTGTTGTGTGTGGCAGGGCAAGTACACGGACACCACCTTCTGAATGGCATCTCCCACTAACCACCAGTACCTGCTCTTCTCACTTGCTCTTTACCCCTTCTGTAAGAATGCGTAGTGGTATTACTGTTGTTATCTTGCCTCAGTGTAGGGGAGTCATCTCTGGGTACTCTCCTGAGGTCCCTCCCTGACCAAGGCTGCTGGGATTCTGAAGGATTTCAGCTCCTATTTGACAGACTCAGAACCTCAGTGCAAATTGGGAAGAGAACTGCTGGGGAGCGCGTGTTTATTTTTGGATTAATGTTTTCACATTGTCATTACACTGTGATTCTTTTTAAAGTCGTTTTACTTTTGATCTGAGAAAACTGGGTTTTTTCAATCTCGGCTGACTAATTATGTGGCTGTGGAAGGTGGAGGCTGACAACAGCCGGTAGAAGTTGTGATGAGCAGATGCGATGCTGTAGCTGAAAAGCTCAGGCAGCGTGCATTGGGCCACTGAATTAATGGAGTGGCAGGGCAATTTGGTATTTCTGCAAGCGTGTTTGGCATCACCTAGGCTTTATTCTGATGAAATGACAGTTGGGTGTTCTCATAAATCTCTCGAGTGTCAGGCAGTACATTTAGAACAGATCAGAACTTCTGTGCCGGTTTAGATTTGGCCACTGGTTTTCTCATACCAGTGCAGTTAAAACTGGACAGTTTTTTTCCCCTTGCCTTCTGACAGTGTAAGTGCATTCAGACACCTATGGTGCTATGACAGGACAGCTTCTGGGACTTGAGCTTTTGTCACCTTGCACAGCACAGCACAGCCATCCCTTCTCCACAAGGCTTGGACCTAACCAGACCAGAGCCGTGCAGCTTTTGTTCTGTGCTCAGGTACGTTGCCTCGGAAAAATAGAAAAGGCCATACTGTTTACAGAGTCCCATTTCCTTAGTTGATTTCATGTTATGAATCACTGGAATTTTTTGTTTTAATCTTAAATATGTGAGATATTTTGTATAAATTCTGGGAGCGGCCCTTAATCATCTCTTCCAAAACTTACTGGTTAGCATTGCACTGATGACCTCTGTCTAGTCCTCATGCTGATACGCGTTAGCAAACAAAAAGACAAAAGGAAAATGAGACCTAAAAGGATGTGAACAAACATCTGCAGAGTTCTCATCTCCTGAATAATAAGCATCATTCTACTATATTCCTTCCTTAGTATTCTCTGTGTATTTGTCATCCCTTGCTGTGCTACATCTAATTTACAGTCTAATCCCTACCAGAAAAAGAACTTGCAAGTTTTATTTGCCTAGGTACTATGCACATACAGTTTAAATGTTAAAATGTTTAAATAATAGGAAAAAAATTGAGTGGGCAAAGATAGGAGTCTCTCCCTGCAACATATCCCAACTAGCAATTCACCCCTCCTTCTCCATTCTTCCGTTAATCGTGAGTTAATTGCATGACAATTCTAAAATGAATGAAGCAAAAACGTACTAAGACCAAGGAGGAAGCTTACAAACTCACTGTAATTTGCGACTGAGTTGAGATGTGTTAATAAGCGCAACCCTAGTGTATTAATTAATTTGCATTATCACTTAGCCTTGTGTTTCTATAAAGATTTTGT
This sequence comes from Numenius arquata, assembly GCF_964106895.1. NCBI lineage: Eukaryota > Metazoa > Chordata > Aves > Charadriiformes > Scolopacidae > Numenius > Numenius arquata. The sequence goes on along the minus strand of NC_133580.1, from coordinate 31,379,041 downwards.
TCCCCTGGATTTTAATTTTGAATGTTTCCTAAATAAAACAGTCACGGTGATAGATAATTTTGTTTGGAACATCAGCTCAGTGGACCTGATGAACAAATGCAGCTTGAATTTCTCTAAGCAAACCGAATTCAAATTAGTGATATTTATATATTTAGTGATTATTTTTTTAAATTTTATTTTTGCTGTGTCTTTTCTCCTTTGTGTTTGTTCTGCTGAAAGTGTTGAGTAAGTAGGTTAGTATTAAGTATGATTAGCTCACATGTTCTTCCAGAGGGTGGGTTCCTCGGTCTAGCTTTAGTTGAATCACTAGTGTGGTTGTGGTTTAAGCCCAGCTGAATGACCACACAGTCATTCGGTCACTCCCACCACCCACCACCCGCCTTCAGTAGGGTAGGGAGAGGAGGGAGGAAAAAAAAAAACCACCAACAAAACAATTTGTGGGTTGTGATATAGGCAGTTTAATAGAACAGTAATGAAAGAGAAAATAATAATATACCCAAAGAAGTGATGCAATACAGTTGCTCACCACCCGAGGGTCAGTCGCCCAGCCGGTCCTGAGCAGCGATTGCTGATTTCTCCCCCGCCCCAGCTAACCCCCATTTATACACTGAGCATGGTGTCTGTGGCATGGAGTATTCCTTTGGCCAGCTGGTCCTGTCTATACTCCCTCTCAGCTTCTTTGGGAAGCTGAAAAAGTCTTTGACTAATGTAAAAGTCACTTAGCAACACCTAAAGCAGTATGCATTATCAACAGTATTCTCATACTCAATCCAAAACCAGGACAGCTACTAGGAAGAAAATTAACTCTATGCCAGCTGAAACTAGGACAAGCGTATAGTGGCACACTGGTGTTTGATTTTTAGAAGTAATGTTGCTAGTACAACAAATTAGGCGACATCCCTCATAGTTTAGATGGGTAAAGTAAAATGTAAATTAGAAACCGTATCTTGGTTGATCATTGTCTCTTAACTGGTATGAGTTGTCCCCTCTCATAATGTAAAGCTTTCCACCTTTTGATTGCCCGTGTTTCTAATTGTATCATTTCTTACTGGTCTATCGCTAAGCAATTTTTAAAATGTGATAGTGCAGCTATGATTCCTTACCATCCCAGCTTTGTGTTAGAACCTCAATTAATTCTGAAAAACCAAATGCCTGTTCTTTTTGTCAACCTGCAGCTATTGTAAAAAATTTCATTCTCTTTCTAGACCCTTTATACTCATCACAGTTTCTTGACTATAACATGTTCTTCTTGGTACAGAATTATACACGAGACTTAGATTTCAAATGTTTCTAGCCCTTCTATTGGTGTTGATAACCATATTAACCACGTTTTAAGCCTTATGACGTTATTGACCTGCAGACAGCCTGAAACAACATCTGTAGCTAGTCTGATAGAAAAGAGATAAAAAAGGCAATTCAGAGTTCCTTGGATCCCACTCACTTTCCAAGCCTTCTGTTAGGAATTTTCCCAGAGTTCTGTGTATTTGCCACAAAATTTGCGGTTTGTCACACTTGAAATGTTGTTTTCTGGTTTCATGTCCTACTAGAAAATATTGTGGTACTTTCTTACTCTCTGAGTTTGCTTTTCTGGAGAAATATTGAGGTTACATTACATTCCTAAAAAGCGATCTTACTACCTAAGACATAAAAATGTATTTAGGGCATGCAAAGAACTTCATCTGTGTCCTGTAGCAACTGAAGAGATGAGAGAGAATAAAGTGGAATTACTTATTAGTTCTCTCAGCCTCCTTTAATTCTGAGAAACTGAGAGGAGATACATCGTAGACAAAAATTATAAAAATTATATAGCAAATATCAGGTCGGGACGTATAATCTGTAGATTTTGACTAACAAGCATCTGTAGGTACTTTAGCCAGTCACAGTGCGATTAAAAATTCAAAAGGACTGTCCTTCTGATCATACAGATATTATTGAAGGGTGCACATTATGTAAAAAAGCATAATAGAACTACTGCAACTTTCTAATGGGATTATTTATGGCAGAGGCTGTGAAAATATAAAAATATATATTCTTCCACAGTTGAAGGACTGTGGCATTCTGACCCTTTAAAAAATTGCTATATTAATATGGCTTTACTGAAGGAATATTCACTTTATCTTCCATAAGAAATAATGGAATATATCCCTGTGCAAGATGACCTGTTTCTTTCACTCCGCTACTGTATTCAAGCAGTTGAGAAGTAATTAGAATGTGGGAATGAAAGAGTAAATTGCTGAAGTCTTCCCTAAGCCTGTGGCAGTCGTACAGCGGTGTGTGCGTACGTCTTTCCAGGCATTCCAGAAACAGGAATTTGTTTTCATTGACCTCACCCACACTGAATACTTGCTGCCAACTAAAATAATTTCGGCAAGATGCAGCATGTAAAGCGGTTTTAACAATTTTACTTTGAACTGGAAGAGTAATTCCATTTCTGATTACTCCAACGCTGCAAAACTCAGCAGAAATTTTAAAGCCTATCAATTAAAGTGCTTTCCAATCAGGGACATGGTTGAGTGTATCCCTTCTCCTCCTCATGCAGTAAAATTCAGGCTGCCTGCATTACCTCTGCATTCTGGCTACTTTCATTTCTTCTTTAAAGAGAGAATACTATTTCCACTGTAGAAGAGAACACTGCAACCATATTTAGCAGGATTCTTTGAGAATTACAGAGAAGAGCATTGCAACAGTTAAAATCTGTCAGCGTTAGGCTGAAGTTAGGGACATAACATCGGCAGATTGTGCTGCCTGTAGAGTTCTTTTACTCTCTTCATTTAGCCTGAGAACATTTTAAGGAACATCAAGTCCCCAGCTGTTTTCATTCATCATCACCTTCCATACAAGCCTACTCAGGAGCTAGCGTAAAGACTTTATTCTGCACTGTAGAAAATGCAGCCTTAGGAATTGCTCCTTTCTCACCTCTGCATGTAGCATGCGCAGAGCTTAGATGTCACAGTGCTCTTGATCATTTGTTTTTAAAGTTTCCCTGAGAGAAGTGGACGCATCATACAAGGCAGCCTGAGCGGGCACACAAGGAGCAAACCAAGGTCCACTGGGTTTCCCTGGTCAGCAGGAGCGAGAAGCCGGGACGCTGGGGTACCACGCAGAGCGTGGCTGCTCCGCCACTGGAGCAGAGCTCCCCTGTACTGGGCCTTGGTCCCCAAGCAAATATTCGCTCCATTGGCACGTTGGCTGCATTGCAGTGATGTCAGGAAGATTACTTAATGGGTAGGAATTATTCTAGATTATCAATTTGTTTAGCTAAAATCAGAAGTGAGACTTAAAAGGGAAAGCCTGTGTGGCAGTAGCCACGTGGGCACTAAGTCAGGAACCAAGGAATTCCCACCTTCTGGGTTTTACATGTGCTGCCAACAAAAGTTTGACTGAAGCATTTTGGGATGTATCCAGGCTGGCTGTACTCTGGGCACCTTACAGGAATGAGGATGATGGGCTACGCTAATGGAATAAGTGATGATGCGTTGCTGTTCCTAATGCTTGAATAAAGCAGACAAAAATATACAGGTATTCTTTCTTAAGCATTGTCGTTATTCTCACTTAGTACTATTGGGGTTTTCTGCCTTAGCGTTCCCCATGAAATAAGAAACGGGCTACAGTAGGTGTCTGTACTGTGTGAAGAACGCCGGGATGAGCTGTTTTTTCTAAACAAGCAATATGTTAATGTGATATGTCTATTTTATTTTCTTCAAAGCTTCTTGTCATGATATCTGTAATATCAGTAATCCTCCCTTTCTGTGCAACTGAACAATTTTTCAAGTAATTAGCATTAGACTGACAAGTGAGTTGAGTACTCCTAGGCTAGAAAAAGAAATTTATTCCAGCCTGCTTTCATGAGCCTCCTTTCGTTCAGAACGTGTGATGTTCTTTTATTGCCATTTTTCACTAACTTCCTCGTCTTCTTATTTTTGTTGTAGTGTTTCAGCAAAAGGCCACTCGAGTGCCCAGTGACCACGACAGGACATACTGCGATGCCAGGAAACCCGGTACGGAATTTAATTTAGGTCTTTAACTGCCTCGATGCTTTTCAGTAGAACTAGTAGAGATTTGCTGGGACTTGATTTTGACTGATTTAGCATCTGTGTTCCCACATATGATTTATATCCTTAACGGTATTGCAGCATTAAGAGATCAGATTAAAGAAAGAAAAATAAAAGTTCCAGTCTTCTGGGAAAGATTTGTAGAGTCAGAGTTACTTTACGCTTTTCTGTTTCCTTCCCCCATTGTGATTAAAACCAAGAAAAGAAAGGACAGGAGGGCTCAGCTGTGCCCTAATGCCAGCCGTGGAAAGACAGCAGTGTGGGAAGCAAGAGTTCTCTCCTGGGTATCCCAGCATCCATGTAAAATTAATTCCTCGTGGCAGTCCAGTTGTTATTTGAGTTGTAGCACATCAGAATGTTGCTACCATAAATTCCATTAATGGTACCCTAAAATAATTGACAATGTTATGTACAAAATGTATGAACACCGACTGATGACCTTTCCTCCCTCTTCTACTAACAAGCAGCAGGTCAGGATCAAAGCATACAGAGCAGCACGTAACCTCCTCTTTATTTCTGCAGCGGGGAACTGCACTCCCCAGCGCTACTGACATTGCTTTTCATGAACGCTAAACCACTTAGGAAAAGAATACAGGGCCTTCTACATCTTACTATGTTGGAATATCAGTAGCATGCCTGCCTTGCAAAGCAACCTAGTGGCTTCCTATGATGGAGTGACTACATTAGTGGACAAGGGAAAAGCTACAGATGTCATTTCCCTTCGGTTCTGCACCTCTACCGTCATCTCTGGGAGGACTCGGTTGCAATGTTTTCATGTCACTGCACTGTATTTAATAATTTGGGGGAAGGAAATCACGTGAAATTTTAAAATGCTTTCTGACCAAATTTCAGCCCCAGCTTTTGAAAAACTTAATGTGTGAAGTTGGAGACGGAAGGAGAAAAAAGGCACTGTGGGTATTTGTTGTCTTAACATAGCAATATTTTCCTTGAAAATGTCAGTACTGTACCTTCAGCGCTAGGAGGAAATTCTTACTTGATCTGACACTAATGGAGACTCCATGGATCAGGGCAATGAATGAAATGTTTAATTAAAAATGTGCCGCTCTGCTGCCAAAGAGTAATGGTAGAATCCTCATTGATCTGTTACATGTCTAGCATTGAAAAAACAAAACCAAAAAAAACCCCACAAACAAACAAAAGGAAACAGAAAGAAGAGAAGGGGCGCGGGAGGAACCACCCTAAAGACAGTTTCTTTTTATTAATGCCAGATTATAAAATCACTGCTTACACGGCTTTATTGAAAAAAGTGCTTGCATCATAAAGAGAAAGGAATTAAATGGGTTAATAGTATTTTCTACCTTTATCTTTCTACTTTTTGTAGCAGCACACAGAGGCCACCCTGACACAGTGAGTGATAGCGCTGTGAAACACAACAGCCGTGCTCAACAGGAAGAACTCATCTACTTGCAGGAACAGGTGAAAAAGGGGGCAATTTCTGTGGATGATGCTCTTGACAGATTTAAACAGTGGCAGAATGAAAAACAGAGACTACAGCCTACTCAACAGGTATGAGTCTGAAATTTATGTTTCTTGATGGGGATTCTTGATGAGAAGTTCCAAAGAAACAAACTTGTATTTTGGCTCCTACATGTGAGGTCAAAAATAAGAGTAATGATTTATGGGCCCATCAGCTCCCAAGGAACTTGCTGCTTATGGTTCTGAATCTTCTAGGTACCTGTTTCCACTGTTGTTTGATGACTTGAGAGGCTTCCTGAATTTATTTTGCCTAACTTCAGGTGCTGTTGCATTTTGTTAAAATCCTGAGTTAAATATGTTCATCTTCTAAGACTTTTGTTCTAAACTGCCTGGTGATGCTTAGGTCTATGCATCTTTTATGAAACCACAAACCTTGTATAGCTGAACAAACTGAATGTGCTGTTGAATAGTGTCAGCTAACAGAAACATAACTATTTCAAGCATACATTGTTAATATATATTGATTTACATCAGGCTTTACGCCGATCTCAAAGTGTTGAATCTACTCAGAGAAATTCACAATTGTCAGCAGTGCTCTTCAGCTCCTTTATATTCAATGTATGGAGTAAATTGAGGTGCACGAAACCAGGATTTAGAAAAGCCCACACACTGAGTCACTGAAAGAACTGCATCCAAGGTAGAGGCCAAGGAGAAAGGCAGGGTGAGGAGGTTTGTTTATTCCTTCTAACAAGACAGCTGGAGGAAGAGGTTCTGCCCTCATCTTATCTGAGGTCGTGCATTAACAAAAATACTTTCTTCTTGTCCTTAAAGTGCATTTAGCAGAAAGAGGAAAACCAAAGCTAGTCTGCTAGTCTACAGCGCGGCAGAGCTATTGAATGCTGCCAACAAGCAAGAGATTAAATGTTTGCGTTTCCATTTGCTGAAGAACCAGCATGAGCTTTGTCATCACAGGGGAACGCTTTGCAGCAGAGGCGCAAGGGCCTTAGCAGGGTTTAGGAGCCCCGTTCCCAGGCTGGGCAGCAGCAGCACAGCACGAGCTGGTCGGCAGCAGCACCACACTATGGTGGATGCCCCCTTCCCAATCTGTCTGCGGCCAAGCGCGCAGATGGGAATTGCTGGTATTGCTCTGTCAGTCAGGGGAATTACTTGCGGAGGAAGGTGATATCTAACCTGTGCAAAGATAGCAGCCCTAAGTCATAAACCTGTATTCCGAGGAGGATTTACTTGGCCTGTTTTAACTGCTTCAGGGAAAAAGCTGCTTTCTAGTGGCGGTTTATACCTTGCGTTGCCTGTCTGACTTGTCTTTGGCTTTGTACAGTAGAAAGGTCTCTCACCGTTACCCCAACTTGAACATGGTGAATTTACTTCATGATATCACTGCAGTTGTCTGGTCTTCACTGGGACTTTTGAGGAAAAATCACTTGTCCCAAGGAGAAAAATAAAGTCCTAAGCCTCTGTAATCTAACCGCAGAATCGATATAACTTACTGATATGAAAAAATCCACAAGACTCTTAGGTCTAAATGCTAAAATTAGCATCTGCTTTTAGAATCATAGAATGGTTTGCATTGGAAGGGACCTTAAAAGTCATCTTGTTCCAACCCCCCTGCCATCGTGGACTTTTTTCAGTCTTTTAAAATTATTTTTCTGGAGAGAGAAAAACTTGGTGTTCGGGATGCTAAAGACTCCAACTTTTTATAGTTATTCATTATTCCTACAGTAAATTTCCATTACTGATTTTTCTGATGCTGGTTTTATGCTTGTTTTTTGCTTAAAGGAAAAAGGGCACCACCTTAGAGACACCAATATCGGCAACAGACGGGAAAAGGAAAATCTGAATGGTAAGTTGCACTCTCTTTACCTCCCAGAACACTGTAGCCTTGAACTGTACGTGTACTGCACAGGTCTGGTCCAAAGCATAAGCAGATTTTTGGATGGGGCATTGAATTTGTAATGAGCTTTTTCTGTATCTGACCACACTTAAGTTATTTTAGTGTAATCAGGCCTTCAGCAGGGTCGAGATTTCATCCCAAAGATGAGCTCACTGAGAGTTAATGGGGCAGAAAATTTACCAAGTCTTTGTGGCTCAGCTTTTCTGTAGCCCGTTTCCCACTGCTTCATCACAATTAGGGTAGATGATTTCTTTAGAACAATTTACTTGATGGCTTCAATATTTTATTTGTAAATCAGCTATCAATTTGCACTTGCAAATTCTTGATGAATTTTTCACTGCCACGGCATTTTAGTGTTGTGAGTCATTAATAAAAGCTGTACCGTTGGTCATTTAAGATGCTTTGTTCTCTTTGTCATTGAATGTCATCTGCAGCAGTATAAATCACCCGCATTTCCTGCAGATGATTTTCTCTTGTTATTATGAAAAGATTGTATTAGATGGTATTGACTTTAGGCCCATGTTTTCTATAGACTTCATTCAGTACTTGTGCGTCCTTGGAAGGGAAATTTAGTATTTATTTTTTCACACTGGACTTAGTACCATTTGTATATCGGTATTGCAAATTGTCACCTAGATGTATTATTTCCTTACCACAAGAGAGAAGAATAATCTACAGTACTGCTTTCGTTACTCTGTTAGACAGCATTGTAGTTCCATGGACTTGTGAGATACTGTCATTAAGGGAAATTCTTGCTGCCCCAGTGGCTGAGTGCAGTCCAGACTCTTTATTATCCTCCGTGGTTGGTAGGGGTGCAGCATCCTGAGCACGTGAACAGGCTCCGTCCCTATAAGAGCTCAGAGCTGTGATGACAAAGTGCTCGGAGCCTGGGAGTACTGCATTTGTTCCTATGGTCTGTTTTCTATAGGCGAGGCAAAGCTCATGGTGACATAAGGGTGACTCTTGGGAAGTATTCGTCTGTAGGGTTCTCTTTTAAAGTTGACATCAGTCCTACGTCTGTAGCTGCCCGGTTAATGAATCGTAGCAGTAGAAATCATTTTATTAAATGTAGTATCAATACCAGAATTGTAAATTTTGTGAAATTATCCAGTAACTCGGATAATGATCACTGTGTTCTCTTCTGATCCTGACCTCTCCACCCTCTGTTACACTGTCTTGTAGCCTGTGATGCAGCTTTGCACTGCAGAAATACAATGGGAAGAATCATTATGGAGGCCCTTGTCTTGTCCAACAGTGCACTTAATTATCAAAGATTTAAATTCTTGAAAATAAGAACTTCCAAAAGATGGAACTGCCTTTACGGCTGGAGCTTGCCCTATTGATGGCAAAAGTAAAGAAGGATCTTAGAAGACCACTACCTCAGTCCAGACATAAATAAGTTGCCTGAAACAAAACTGACAATCACATTCTTTTCTCTTTCGTAGTTCCTAAGGAAGGCAGACCAGACAGCATCCATTTTAGAGATGTTTTGTTCCACATGCCATACAATAAAGCGGTATGTATGAATGTTAGCAGCTCTCAGATTTGTTTAATGAATTCTATTTTTTACATCTGTATACATACTCTCCGTCTGTACCTTTAAAAACATAGGCCTCCCTCTCCAGGTTCCATATTTGAAATCAGGATTTGGATAGTCTTTTTCATAGACAGTTTTTGAGGACTTGATTGAGGATTTAAGGAGATCACATCAGAAGCCTGCTAGAAAATGAATTTGATTATATTTTAATGAGAAAAGACAATATCTCCTATAAATTAGTATGGAATGTAATTTTTCGGTTCTTGGTAAGTTTGATCTTGCTTCCACTGTAATGAAGTTATTAATGATCGTGGCACTCAGCTCAGTCTTCCATTATAACATTTGATGCTATCTCAAAGTTCATGTCTTATTTTGCAACAGTTTAATATAGGACTGAATAACACCAAAAAAAAAAATCAACTGCAAAGCAAAAAGTTCTATCAGTCTTGGAGTGAAATATCTACAAAAACCTATTTTAAGAACAACTAAATAAGAACTAAGCATGTGGAATGTTCATTTGCAGAAAGTACAGGCACAGACAACAATTTATCTCATTACTATATAATATACATATATGGTCTTGCCTATAGACATTGATAATATCTTATCTTTTTTCCAAGAAGGGAAGTAAGGTGTTAGCCAATAGAACAACAACAAAAAAATACCTGTGATAAAATTTCATGAAAATACATAAATGACTCGGGGACAAAAGCGCTCCATTTTGAAATCTGAGTGGCACAGATTTTTTTTAAGGTATTTAAGGTTTTCCTTGGCATCTTTCCTGCCACCACAGAAGTACTGAACGGGTAGTAACCTATTGCCTATGGGAAACTCTACCTGGAAGCGAGGCTGATACACTGTTTGGAAAGCCGCCTTGCCAACCCTGAAATATTACAGAGTAGGAGACAAGGAACAACAGAACTGAAACAGTTGAGCTGGTGAGGTATGTCTTAGCATTTGAAGTCCTCAGCCATAGGTCTCCTCTGGGAGCTATTACTAAATCAGGACAGGCAGAACGCACCCACAGTGAGGCAGATGTGTGCTGCTGCTGTGGGGTCCCACGAGGTGTGAGCGTAGAAATACAGTTAGTCCTCAGCTTACTCTGTAGTAACTGGTTCCTTGCCTATACCCTTAAGCATAAGAGAAGGTTTGAGAGCCGTGGGTTTGTGCATGTCCACTAACAGAATGAATGGCAGCAGCTTAGACAACAATTATGTAAGGATGCCTAAACAAGTTTCCTTTAAAGTCTTAAAAAACATACATCTTTCACATGTATTCCATGTCCATACTTTCTAGCACATAGGAATTTTTGGAAAACCTATATGATGCCTCTCTACATCTTTGGACATCTGAATTACCTATGTGAATCTCATTTAGCTGTTTCTGAAAATGAGATTTCAAAATCTGCCTTCTATTGCAGTTACATTATGGCACCTTATGTGCCACATCCCACAGATTTAGTCATTCAGCATCTAAAAATAAGTGCAAGATTGCAGAAACTACATAAGAGGGTTTGAATTGCTTTTAGTTAGATATCCCCTCATAGCTAATCTCTGTAGAACCTTGAATTTGGTCTTTAGGGATACAGCTAGGATAGCGTAAGATTCCTCATCAAAACCAGGAATGACTGATTCTCTCTTCTCCACTCTTGGCGTAGCAGCAAGAAGTGAGTAGTAGGTGTCACTGCTTCCTTGCTAGGTAATAAGCAAGATAGAGGCTGCAGAAGACAAACTGTAACACAGATGGACTTCAGAAGAACAGTACTGCCTTAAGCAAATGTTAAGCTTGAATTTTTTATTATTATTATTTCAATGCCAGCAACTTACATAATAGTTTTAAATGAAGGTAGGTCTTGAGAAACATGTCAGATGCTTAGTAGTCCTCCAATCACAAATATACTCGTGGGACAAATGAGCAATTTGGTTCCAGTCTTGGGATCCTCAGCAAGGTAGGTGGCCTGCTGTGAAAAGGTCAAAAGCTTTTTCCACAGGCAACTCAACTGAAACCATTTATTTCTTAGCCGTTACAATCAGCAGGTACTTACACTGAAAGTGGCATTCATATCCAAGAAGGTCAACTTTGCTCTCTGTTGCTCTAAACTGTTTAATAGTCCTGAAAATAGTCCTGAAAGGCACCGGAAACACCCAGGTCATCCACTGCAGTAAATCCTTCACAGGATTTCACATCCTTCACAGAATTTCTTCTTCCAGATTTTGATTTCCAGTTCTGTAGATACCTGTGACAGTAACGCAGGTCTGATTTAATTAAGTTTGCTCAACCAGCTGCCAAAGACCAAATCTCTTCCTTGGCTTCATCCAAAAAACACTCAAAAGAGCGCTATGCACCTTTCACAAACTGGCAGGTTATTGATTACATTAGCTATCCTAAATGTCTGGCTCCATTCCTCAACCCTCATCTGCACCTTGTTTTCAGTCCAAGTTGCCAGCGGATTGCTTATTCATCAGTTGATGCCACTCCAGTTTGCAGGTAGTGTCTAAGCAGAGTTCCCTGAAAACTAAAAAAGCAGCACTTAATTTTGAGCATACTGACCCATTTCCATTGTCTCTGATAAGAAGATGAACAAAGACAGACCCTAATTTTGACATTTGGACCCGGTACCCATTAGCAAAATTGAAATAACTTGGGATCCTGAAGGAGGAAGTCATAGAATAGATTCTTTTTTTTTCTCTTCGTGACTTCAACAGTATGCATTTCAGTCAGGACCTCTAGTCTTGAAAATACTTGTTTGTTGGTAGTTTACAATAGCGTCCATTGGACTTGCAAAGCTACATCTTTAGCCTGGCTTATTTCCAGTTTCTTAAGTATTTTGTGGCTTCACATGATGCTCAAATTTAAAAAAAAAAAAAAAAAAAAAATCAAGAAAATAACAAAAATCAGTCTCCTGCCCATTTGTCACCACTCAGGTCTTCCTGAGACAAGGCCACAGTCAAACTGTTGACTGAGGCATTCACCAAGACAACTGGATATCCCTGTGTCCTTCAGCCTCTCCTAATTGCCACCAGTAAAGACCAGCCATGCTGTTAGAAGTAAGATTTGTACAAAATCTACCTCGTGTCATTCTCCCACACAACACCTGCCTATTTTTATGGATGTCTCTTGCTCCCCTGCTCCCAGGGACACGTGTTGTATTCACATTTGAATTAAAACACATAAGAAGTGACTCATCCTAGGTACGTATGTTGTGAATTATTCACCCTTGAAAGACATTCTGCACTGGCTTATTTATCATTGATATGTATGACTATTTATTAATTGCATCTATTTCTTTTTAGTCTCCAACTAGGAACCCAACAGACAGGGAACAGATGCCTAATTAGCAGAGGTAAGAGCGCGCATATGAACACACACACAGACATTATTTGTCATGGAAACTAACGCTTGTGGAAGTAACTTTCTATCAGAGTGTATTTGTGTAACAAAAGTATGGAAGTGCATCTCAGAGGTCTGATTTCCCAAGCTAAACCTTAATCGTCATACGTTCTGGTTGATGCTAGAACTTATTTTTTGTCAGGTGACAACCTATTCTTGTGAAATCATTCTTTCTTGAAAGGCATAGCTGTGAGGATGTGTCCAGCAATGCTGATTAACCAAGAGACCAACGGTCATTTCAGTGCTGGAAAGCTTAGGGGTGGTGATACTCTCTCCAAACAGCAGAATTTGCTGATGTTTGTGTTAGCGATTGGAGGTATCTTGGTTTGGGGCATCTAATGAGATCTTTAATAGTTGGGGGTTTTGATTATTATTTGCTATCTGTGTGCTTCCACGTATATCTCATAGCAGTTTTTAAACTGTATGTATACCTGTCAATGAAACTTGATCCTGAGGCCTGAGGCTTCCTGATCAGTTCCCTGATCCTGAGGCTTGCTGCTAGGAGATCAGAGTAAATAAATCTGGTTTACAGCACTGATTGGGTTTTGGGGGTGGGGTTTTTGTCGTAGGTTTTTTTTTTTCTTAAATCGGTTCTGTTTTCAACATCTGTGTTGAGGACAAACTTACCAGGAACTGAACTTAGATCACCATCTGAGGTTGTCAACTTAATGAATTATCTTGGATTCATTCCGAGAAGAGGGTACAGTGAAAGAATCACCTGGAAAAATTCTTGTTTTTCTAATTCCTCTGAGAATGAAGGAGTCATGCCTCATTGATTTCTGCAAGAACAGTCTGTGCTCAAGTCAGAGTTACATTTTCTTCCGTTTCCTTTCCTTCATGTGAGTTTCCTTTTCTTGTTTCCTTTCCTTTCCTTTCCTTCATGTGAGTTTAGGACCTGAAAGTTTCAAAATTAAAGTTTAACATTTTAGATATGAGTGGTATTTGTAATTTTCCATTATTAGAGTTATAAAAGGGATTAAATAATTTTTGTTCACAGTAACAAAGTGATATAGTTTATTCCTGAAGACAAATGTAATTTTAAAGGCTTTCTTGGCTAAGTTACTTTGATTCAATTTGCCTCTCCAACTTTTCCAAGTGGGGGGAATGAGATGTTATACTGTTCTAGTGCTATTTTTGTGGCACTGAAAATGAATAATCTTCAGTGAGGTCTCTTCTGCCACCCTTCTCTGATGTAAAGGAGAGAGCAGTTGCTCCTTGCGAGAGCTGTGTTTCCATGTCTCATTTCTGGAGCCAGCTGCCCTCCTGCTCACTGGAATACAGCGCCCACACCATAAAACAAACGGGTACCTCCTCTGCTGCTGCTTATCCTCTAAAACGCTTGTTCAGGCCCCTCCTCCTCCAGAGAGCTCATAAGATTCAAAAAATTAGTTTTATGGCGTGACCTGAAAATGAAAAATTATCACTCCTTCTTCAAGAGGCAGCTCAACTCCTACACGGGCTTTCCTGAGAGAGCTGTTTCCTTGAGTGGAGCTGGAGTCATCTACACTAAATGGGTAAAAAAGCTTTGAATGTTAAAAACTCTGAAGCTGGAGAAAACTATTATGAAAAACTTGGGAATAGCAGAGGTGCTTATAAATTGCAGATCGCTGAAGTGAGATGAATCATGCAAGGGGGGAGCAGGAATTACCCCTGGGATCAGAATAGGTGATCTCTGTCACTTTCAGAAAATTGTTCTGTGGGAGGGAGGAGGTGAATTAGATGTGGGAGAACTTGCAAAATACAATTTATCCAGCACATTCAATCGATTCTGTTTGTGAATAATCCACACCAAACTCCAAGCTTCTCCTCTTCTGCAAAGTATGGCCTCTCTGTAGCTCGCTCTCAGATGGGTTCAGAGGCCTTATAATACCATAGCACTAAATATACTATTATTTGAAAAGCAGAGAGTTTCTGTACAGCTGCAGCACGTGTGCCTCTAAAGTACTAGAAGGGCCCCTGGCAAGATTAAAAAAAAATTTGGTGGTTTGGGGATGGGTTTTATTCTCTTCTCTTTTATACCACTTTCAAGGAGGTCATATTAACAGTGAAAGAGTTAGAGAAAGGGAATGTTCATTACCCACATGCACTGGAAAACATGACATTTTAAAATCCTCTGAGAAACTAATGACATGTCTGAATTTTATGTCCGTTTTTCTTGGTTTTTTGTTGGTTTTTTTTAAGACTTCATTATTCTTTCTAGAAGTGATGAACTACATTGAGTGGTGTACAACAGTACTGTCTATACCTCTTAGGAGGGCTGGACCTTTCTTGTAAAAAAACTGACTAATCGCAGGGAGATTTTTGAGCGTTTGATTATTACCAAAAATTGCAGATAAACCATTCAAAACCTGCATTTCTATTTCTAATATTCTGACTCTCCAAACAGCCGAGCCTCCAACTGCAGTGCAAAGTTCTTAGCTGTGTTGCTCATGCCTACCTGTAGGATCATCGTACTTCCCTGATGCAAGAGGGGAGAAGAATAAGGGAGCCAAGATCCAGCTGGTGGCTCTGAAGTAGACCGTGGTCTTGATTCTCTCATACTCATTTCAACAAATACAGCGTTTGATTTTATCCTAAACAAACATGACCGGGCATTTTTCATTGTATCTTACAGTGCGATTCTTCGGCGGCTGTGCATCAGGTTCCTCTGCTCGGCGGCCCACAGGTCTCCAAGCTGGGCCATGGCAGCCTCGGGCTCCAGCGCAGACGGCTGCGACGTGGCTGCGTGCTCAGCGCTGCACTTCTGCTGTCTTGGAAGCTCTTATCTGGGCCAAGTCTGGAAGAAATCCAGTATCACTAAAGCAAATTAATAAGACTTCTTGTAGAGTCAGCACTGAATTTTACATTTTTTCTTTGCCTTTTTTTTTTTTTTTCCTTGGAGATGACAGCTGAGGATTTATACGGAAGATACATTGTGTGCTTCGGTTAATCGTTTTTAAACTCATTTCAGTTTTTCCTTAATGCTTGATAGTTGTTTAAAAGTAGATTTTTATGCACAAGAGAGGAAGATAATGAAAAGTTATAAAGATTATGAAGTTATAATACATAAAATTTAGTTTTTACTTTTTGTTGAGACATCTTTGTATAAAATTTGTATATAAATTTATCTTTCCTAGGAATAACACTTGTACTGCATTACTAGTTTATATAATTGTACTCAAAGTAAAGCTAATTTCTAAAGTCAAACTATGTAAATCAGTACTAATTATCTACTAATGCATTAAAGCGATTACAAGAATCAAGCTTACAAGGAAATTGTGTTTTGTTTAATAAGTTGCCTAAGGTGAGCGATATCCAGATCAAAACCAGAAGAATCTCTACTGCATTTACACAGCAAAAGTAAAGGAACAAATATGGTTAACGGGTCTAACGCTTTGCATTCCCACAGTGATATATACTCCAAAAATCTAAGTGAGCGTGTGACGCCACAGGGGTATGCAAGACAACTTGCCCTATTTCATACACAAAAATAACCTGCAGAGGGTAGGAGAGAATTATTTTACCTTTCAGATAAGTAGGAGGTTAAATAGACTCTCCCCACCCCGGTTATTTGAGTGTTGCACAAGCCTTCTTAAAAAGCCAGTAAACGCGCTGTTGGCCAAAACTGCCTCCACAGAGATCTTCATCCGTACGAACCTCTTAACGGTGCGTTATTCACAGACATCTTTGGGAACCGGAACTGTTCGGAGCAGGCCTTCCCTCAAGCTCTCGGTAGCGTTGAATCTTTGCTTTGCAGTACTAAGAGACGCTCACACTTAAACCTCAGTCAGGAAAAACTAAAAACTACTTAGATACTCATCAATAAATGTTGTTCCTTAACTACACATTAATGTGACACCCAAATTTGGAAGAGGGGAGTGGATTTGATGTTCAGATTTACGAGTCTTAAGAGTCGTATTATTATTCCAATTTCAACAAATTATTGTGACAAGAAATGTTACAAATAAAAATAAGCCAAAAAGACAATGTTGGGATTTTAAAATAATGACAGAATCTTGCAAGTTTGTATCCCACATACAGCTTTAGGCTAATTAAAATTCTATTTTAAATGGGCTGATTAAACATTTTCAGGAAATTATCTGTTCTCAAGGGAAAACCCCCATCTCTGTTAGAAACGCTCCCACAAATACTGCAGATGTGTTGCTATGGTCATAAATATTCAGTGACTGCTGTATTCGTGTGGCAACACAGCTTTGTATTCCACACAAAGGCTGCTCTTGAGCTATTTGGACCACAGCGAAAACCTTGAACTATATAATGTCTCCCACATCTGGAAATACAGTCAGTGTCTATGATCTGAGGGACACGAAGACTGAGGCTTTATAGGAGAGGAGCTGGGATGTTTTAAGACTTACCTGGCCATGTGGAAATGGGGAGAATTACTTGGAAATCAAAATGTCTATAAGCTGTCATTTTCCCTTAAGAGATTCTCCTCCCTCCCAAAAAAAAACAATTTATATTCTTCTAAACCTGGCTAGTCCACGTATCCCCTGGCAAGCATTCCTGAGGAGCCAACGTATAAATTGAAATGAGAATACAAAACCTGAAAAGTTTTTCATGTTGGTACCTGGTGTCTTTTCAGAAGGTTGTTGCTCGTTTCTGTAGCAGAGGAGATGAAGGGCCCCTTCTTGAGTGGGTGAGTCCTCACAGACCCCCAGGAGGATCCAGAGCTCTCAGTGCTGCCGAGGCAGAGGCGGTGGCTCCTCCGCACCAGGGAGAGGGAACCTGGAAAAGGTAGAGATTTGAGATCAATGGTAAGAAACTAATACAACAGAAAACTTGCAAAATTAAAGCACAGAGAGTTAAATCAAGGCACCGCATGGGTTTCCTAGGGAAAAGAAAGCGTGTAGCAATACAGCAACAGTGCCAGACACACAAACTAGAGGCCAGAGGTAGTTCCCCTCGGGAAATTAGAAAAAGAAAAAAAAAAAAAAAAGGCATGGCATGCTCTGTCTGTGTACAAACAAGTATTTGCCTGTCTAATGCATGGTATGATACTCCACGGCTTCCAGCCCAGGGAAGCTTAGGATTCCCCATAACAAAGCAGCTCTTGTTCTCTGCTTTTGCTGCTTCATTCCAGCTGGGCTGTAAGTTTAGCAGGTACAGTAGCGCCAGCGTTACAGGTTTCGGCAGCGACCAAGCACAGCACCAGTTCCAGCTGGGAACACAACCAGGGAATTCCCATTTGCTAAAAGTCAAAGCACAGAAGAAATTGTTAACCTTGTTATGGGGTAACAACTGCAAAGAGGAGTTTAGAATTTTAAAAGCCGAATTCAAGCCTCAGCAACATTAGGGAGATTTAAAAGGCAAAAAGCATCCGTAATCCTTGGACAGGAAGGGTACGAGAGGACAGGCAGAGCCACCGCTCATATTTTTCATCAGTGAAGCATTAGCTTAGTATGGAATTTTCACAAGCAAGCTTTAGCCAGTGAAGCCACTGACAAATTTCAGGCTGCCCCTCCCAGGGAAAATATCCAGCTTTTTTTTTTTTTTTCCCTTTTTTTTTTAATCTCCCCACAATTTTCTAAGGCTGTGTCATTCTTTCAGGCAGCAAGTGCACCTAGTGTTTGACAGACACAGTGTCTCACTGTTGCACAATAGAAGTATAATAACAGTAAATACTTAAACTGCCTAAAGCTGTCACTGAAATGACTTTAAGCTTGAGCCCTGACGTACAAAAAGCAAGAGTGTTTTCAGTTCCCACAGCTGGGCCGGCTGCTTTTGTCACTGTCACAGCCATACAACCGTCCGACAGAGCGCAGAGCAGTCTCAAAAGGCCGTGAGAAATCAATGTGGAAGACGCGGTGCCACTTTAGCGAAGAAATACTATTGCTACACTACAGATTTTCTTGCTTTTATCACTCTGATCTTCAACTGATGATGGCTTTGACACAAATAGTTTAATATCTCCTAATAATCTCCTCTGACGTCTGGTGTTTTAATGTAGAAAAAAAAAGAAAAGAAGAAAAAAAAACACCACACAGCCTCACACCCCCCCAAAAACCCTTTCAGTGACTTACACGTCCCATAGCTCAGATCAATCGTCGGTGTACAAAGTCTTTCTGAAAAACTGTATGCAATCCATAACAATGTAAGTTCTATGGTATGAAATTAGACACTGGCCAAGCAACAAGTTGAGGTCAGGGCTTTTGGTCATTTGGTTTTTATTTACACACTCACACAGACTCCCCTCCCACCCGCCTGTCCTCTCAGCCAGCCAGCCAAGGCCCCAGGCCAGGAACGGAGGGATGGAGACTTTCTTTTTTCCTCCCCCTCCCGCAAAGGGAATTTCTGAATCTCAGTGTAGTTAATTACGTGCAAGCTACAAGTAAAATCCTTACACTTCTACAAAAATAAAAGTATCCGTTCCCCACCCTGCTCACGCTCAGTATTCACGCTCTGTTTTCTGCTGCAGGATTGCCCCGTACGTCCCCAAGGTGTGTCACTAACTTCAGACACGTTTCTAAGCAGATGTTCTGACACAAAGGAAGCCCTGAAGTTTCGCTAACCAAATGTGCATTACTGACAGGAAACATCGGCAAGTGTCTCTTTAGCCATGCATGAATGATTAAGCACATTGTAAGAGCCCCACGCCCAGCTGACACTAGATCCCTGTCGTAGGTGCTCTAAAATATTGCCTAAACTGGGAGATTCACTAATTGACCCATCAGCAAAGTAACGCCGCTCCACCCTTCCAGCTGCCACTGCCTATTCTGTTCAACTTCAACCGATGATCTGTTCAAAAATAAATATTTTTAAAACGGCGACATCCAAGAGAAGGAAAACAATACTCAGAGATTCGCAGTGAGTGTAGTTACCAGCAAGCCCAAACTCACGACAGGATCCTGTGGACAGCCTGGCTGATCGGCCGGGAGGAGCCACGTCACAGGGGAGGTTTCACTGGGCCATCGGTGATGAAAGATCGTCCGATTTTCGCTCAGGTAACTCACCCTTCGGATGTAGCCTGTCATCCGTGAGGGCGCGGAAACGGCCTTGCTGGATGTTCACCCTGTGAAAAAAATACTTGTATCATTTCAACAACAATGTAATATATAGCAGAATGAGAATAAGTCTGAAGTCCTGCCTTCATTTTGTAGAAGAAGCTATAATCCTTGCAGGAATGTAAGTGGCGCTGAAGATATGTTTCAGTCTTGGTAGGAAACCTCTACCGTGCTAAAAGAAGGAGCAAAATGACAAGAGTTGTCCTGACAGTCCTCGAGGGGGGTGTTAATAACGAAGGAGAGGCATGACCACGTAGACTGACTGCTCATCCCCCTCATTTACCGGAACCAACATTCGTCCTGACAAACTTCAGCATTACTGAAATGCGACTCTGAAGGGAACCATTCCAGGAACAGGCCCCACAACAAGCCATCAACAGGTGTGGTGGAGGGACGTAATTAGCCTCATCCCATTCTAGACATGCCGGGCTGCAGTACCCGAAATTAAGAACTGCATCAAGAGAGCAGGGCAGTGTTTAGTGGAGACCAAAAACGGTCCCAGGGAAGGGACAGTTTATGCCGTACTCCTAGCACAAGAAATCAGAAGACCTATACCAA
The DNA here is from genome assembly GCF_964106895.1 of Numenius arquata. NCBI lineage: Eukaryota > Metazoa > Chordata > Aves > Charadriiformes > Scolopacidae > Numenius > Numenius arquata. The sequence goes on along the minus strand of NC_133580.1, from coordinate 31,359,154 downwards.
CACCATTGCCAGCTCCCAACAGATATTCCAAAGGCTTGGACGAGCCTCTTCTCACAGATAAGAAAACCCAGGAGTAAAGTCTCAGCTCACTTCTGCAAAGACCCCGCACATGCAGACAGCAGGGGTTCAACACAGGGGAAGAATCCATCGAGGCTGCCCAGCACGGATGCTCCCTGGTTGGTATGGTACACAGTGCAAAGCAGAGTTAAAAAGTAAAAAAATACATATGTTAACTGCAATTGTTTGCAGATGCAAGTGACCTAAGATACTTGCTCCTATGAGATATCTAGGCCACGTTAGTTGTCTGAAAAAAAAAACGCATGGAAAATTTTTACCAGCAGAAAAAGTTCACTGTTGCCATCTCTACGGAGAATGCACCCAACCTGGTGAAAGAAAAAAAAAAAAGAATACATGCAGTATTTTTTCGTTGGCCAGTACTCAAGTTCATCAACTGTAATGCTAAGATGACTCATTTTGAACCTGTAGTTTCGCTCCTGGCAGAAGACAGACCAGAACACTTCACCCCAGGGCACTAAGCTACAAAGCTTGGTCGGGTTACAGCAGCTCCTCAGAAGGTAACCTTGGATCCAGTGCACTTCAAGGCAAGACACAGAGGTGTAACACCTGTCTGAAAGACTTGTGCCTAGCAAAGGCTTGGCTAATTCAACCTTCCTTCTCCAACTCTTGCAATACTTCGCTCTGCTAGATTAAGTGCTCTTATGAGAATCATAGAATGGCCGGAAGGGACCTCCAAAGGTCATCTAGTTCGACCTCCCCACAGTCAGCAGGGACACCCCCAACGAGACCAGGTTGCCCAGGGCCTCATTGAGCCTCACCTTGAATATCTGCAGGGAAGGGGCCTCAACCACCTCCCTGGGCAATTTGTTCCAGCGTTCCACCACCCTCATAGTGAGGAACTTGTTCCTAATATCCAATCTAAATCTCCCCTTCTCCAACTTAAAACCATTGCCCCTCGTCCTGTCACTGCAGGCCTTTGTAAACAGACTCTCCCCAGCCTTCCTGTAGGCCCCCCTCAGGTACTGGAAGGCTGCTATTAGGTCTCCCCGGAGCCTCCTCTTCTCCAGGCTGAACAACCCCAGCTCCCTCAGCCTGTCCTCATAGCAGAGGTGCTCCAACCCCCTGATCATTTTCATGGCCCTCCTCTGGACCCACTCTATCAGGTCCATGTCCTTCCTATATTGAGGGCTCCAGACCTGCACACAGTATTCTAGATGAGGTCTCACCAGAGCAGAGTAAAGTGGCAGAATCACCTCTCTGGATCTGCTGACAACAATTCTTTTGATGCGGCCCAGGATGTGATTGGCCTTCTGGGCTGCGAGAGCACATTGCCTGCTCATGTCCAGCTTCTCGTCCATCAGCACCCCCAAGTCCCTTTCCTCAGGACTGCTTTCTAATACCTCATCCTCTAGTCTGTATTGATAGCAAGGACTGCTCCGACCCAGGTGCAGAACCCTACACTTGCTCTTGTTGAACCTCATGAGGTTCACCTGGGCCCACATCTCCAGCCTGTCCAGGTTCCTCTGGATGACATCCCATCCCTCTGGTGTATTGACAACACCACACAGCTTGGTGTCATCTGCAAACTTGCTGATGGTGCTCTCAATCCCCCTGTGTATATTGTTGATAAAAATGTTAAACAGTACCGGTCCCAGCATGGACCCTTAAGGGACACCACTTGTCACTGCTCTCTATCTGGACTTCAAGCCATTGAGTACCACCCCCTGGATGCGACCATCCAGCCAATTCCTTACCCACTGAACAGTCCACCCATCAAATCCGTATCCCTCCAATTTGGCGAGCAGGATGTTGTGGGGGACTGTGTCAAAGGCCTTACAGAAGTCCAGATAGATTACATCCATAGAAAGCTTTTCATAAACTTTGTTGTAGTTTTTGAAGTTAGAACACGCAGTTCTACCTGCAAGGCCTGGGCTGGCACACATCACTACAGGAAAACCTCATCTCACTCTGGAGGTGAGAAACCACCTACGTAATGCACAGGGCCACCACCTCTTGGGTTCCCACACCACCCCACAGCTTAGATTTCAGTCGCACTTGGAAGAAAACAATCAGGGACCGTATGGGGCAGTACGCAACCGAACAAACAGCATCACTGCAAGTAACCACTCCCATCTCTCAGATTTTCGCGTTGGTAGGTTTTTATACCCTTTTTCACCCAAACGCGGTGGCTGTTCAACTCCAATCCTAGACACCCGAGGAAGGCAGGCACCCAAATGAGCTTGTGAATGTCGCCGTTGGAAGTGGATACCTGAACGTTTGGCATACAGCATGCAGTAGTTTCGCATCAAATTCCCTTTGCACATATGGGGACGCTTCAGGGCATCCTTTCTATTCCCCTACGCCACACCACCGATGCGAACAAAGTTGCAATACAGGTGACAGGGCATTCAAGTCTGATAAAAATAATTAAAAAAAAAAATAATCAAGAGCCATGTAAGTACCAGCGGTTATGCCATGAACGCAAGCTGCAGCTTAACCTAACAATTCCCCACCTGCTGTTAGCCAGACGAGCAAATACCAGCAGCTGCCTGGCTGCAAAACAGAGCCTGCGTCATTCTTCCGAGTCATAGTTTTGGGCTCACAGTATGGAGAGACACATACTGCTCTGGTGAAGGAGGCGGAGAATGGGAAAGGATTAGGCAAGGCGTAAATTGCACCATTAGTGCAAGAGGGAAGCCTTCATTTAAGTATACCCTCAAAAACCCCATCGCAGCCAATACAGCCAACAACTTACATTAGTCTTCTATTTTAGGGTGAATACAGTCAATCTATAACCACAGGATGCAATAAATGAAGTTCCTGATGCTGTCTCTACTGATCAATTAAATCCCTTTGGAGCCAAGCAAGCTTCTTCATTAGTATCGACACCATTAAAAACAAACTTTTTCCAGCCCTAACACACTAAAAACTTTTGGAGTGAGATTAATACGCAGATGGCACACAGTTACCCCAGGGAAATCACAAACTGCAGTGCATATTTTATCTTGCACAACTTCCACAGCATTCCTCTTCAATAGTTTCAATCCCAATTAACGTATCAGGCCCAGCGGTAGTGAGAGTGCTCTGGTAAGCAAGACTGGCCAAAAAGTGATGAGACCAAAATAGGCAAGAAACTTTTGCCTCTGCTCTACAGACGATTCTTCTCTCCTTGATCCATCTAATGAGTTTTAAGTTGCCTTTATGTCATACCTGACTTGCCTTAGGTTATTAAGAGAAGGCTAAAATCACACTAAAATAATCCATCTCCTGTGGGAAAAAACGACTGAAGTATTTTTGGTTTTCGGCATTATTGCTGGGGTACCAGCACAATGAAGGGAAAGAAGGAGGCAGCACCATTCCTCTGGTCTGGTAATTTCATTGCCATTTGAGCATTGTCACATCATTTCTTATTTTCTCCTGCCCACCTAAAGTAGAAGTTTACAAAACATGAACACACTGTAGAAAGAGTTTTGTAGAAAAGATGCATTATAAAACTTCCCAGGCAGCACTATTTCTTCTCCAGATACTTTTTGTTGGTATTTCCAGCTAAGTGAGCTTGAACACTGAATTCGCTTGCCATCACACAGCATTGTGTTACCTCAGTTTTTTTGTCTGTTTTGCAACAAGTGTCATTAACATCATCCTGTACTCTAACTGCTGATCTGAATACAGTTCCCATTTCTTTTGCCAGTTTTACATTCTAGATGTCAGATTTGCGTCTAATTGCATGCCTTGCAAACACACGCAAGACAAACAAAACTGCACACTGGAGGCATTTCAGAGTAAAAACACATACTGTTTGTAAAATTAAGCTGAGATCAGGATTCTAACAAAATGAGCTCTCTCTGGAGCATGGGTCGGCTTCCCAAAATAGTCTTCGAGAAATCTACACTTCTGCTTCTGCCATCCGTACCCCACCAAGCACCAGCTATTTGGAAACAGTAAGTAACACTTCCCACAGCTCAGTGCTGTAAAACCCTGACTATTCTGCCTTTTAAGGACAGCAGGTGGAGTATTATTTTATAAAACAAGGTAAGTAAATAATTTTATGGATCCAAAGCAGGCTCCCTTCCTTCTCCCAGAGGAGACAAGATGCCTTAACCCCAGCATGGGCATCGGTGTTCAAACATCCCTTGTGCTGGGATATTCCCCCCAAGTCTTCTCTTTCCAGCCCATCCAGAGCAGGGTCTGAGCGATCAGTAGTCCCCGCTTAGGACCAGGGTTAACTGGATGAAGGCCGAAATACAGTGACAAATTGCTGACGTTTAAATGTTAAGAAAAACATCGCTTCCCATTTAAAACACAGATCAGCTAACGCTTCCAGAGGTGAGATTTGACTGTTCCAGATGCTATGTCCACAGCCACAATACTGTCGGTCAGTTATCTGTGCCTGATGGTCATCATCACCCTGCGGTTCTAAATTTCACAGGGTAACTACTCTTTAATTCACCTTTCAACGTAAGATGTCTGGCTTGTACCGAATAACCCAGATTAATAGAGAAGATTGTAAAAGCTCGTAATTTAAAGTGTTTAGACCACTACTGAAGAAAAAGCAGAAATTTGACCTGCATAGCCTACCTGGTTACTGTCCACCTGAAGCAAAGTTTGACCAAATTTTGTACAGCTGTCGCAAGCTCCACTTCTCCAAGCTAATTTAAGTGGCCCCCTTATCTTTCAGCAAAATACTGGAACAAAATGCGGTGGTGCTCCTGACTGGCATGTGAACTGAATTACATGCAGAAAAATGCATGCATATTCTGTGGCACCAACGACAGGGTGAAAAGAAACAGATTTACCATTGGGAGAAGACTATTTTAGTTCACTGACCAGGTTCATAACTCTAAGGCTACAAAGCAAACCACAATCAAGAGTACAAGATACTTTTTTTTTTTTACAGGCAGTTGACAGAAGGCATTTGAGATACTGTACTGTTTTCCACAGGATACCAAATTAGCATAAATGAAAATCAAGGCTAGTGAGATCAGATAGGGCTACAGCAAGCTACACACTATGGGAAAGTGCGTAAGTCCCCTGGCTCAAAGGAAGCCACACAGTAACATGTCTCCTGCTCTGTGTTGCTCAAACACTTATTGCATCTCTATGAACAGCTCAGCCTAGCGCCTCCTCCTCCCTCGTTCCCTCCCATCTTAGCGTGGTACGTGCCTCGAGGAAGAGAAGCCAATATCCCACCCACATACTTCTTCCTTCTCCCTTCTGCTTGGTTGCCTATCCAGAAGGCCATAAAGGACATTCTTTCCCCATGGCATGCCAGCTAACCCTTTTGCAGCCACACAGGGATTGAGTTCTTTTTTATTCTCCCTTACATTTCTGCAAGCCAGCTACAGCCAAATCACAGCCCAGAGAGAAACCGGTTCAGTGGTGGGAAACATACTACTATTTTATTTTTTTTTGTGAATAGGTCACAGATATCATCAAATTGAACAGATTAATGAAACATCCGCACTTCTGTTTTGCTTCACTGACCTAATCTGTTTGCTAAACACTTCGGGTTTTAGGATATCAGAAAATCCCATAGTCAGTTGCTTGCTTAGTCTCACACAGCCAAGCTCTCCTTATCTAGTAGCTTTCCATGAAGCATTAAGTTAAGCAAGGCTCCCTGCACTCACCACAGGAGCTGCAGCTTATTTATTCAGGAAATTCAAGCACACTTTTAAAAATACTGGCAGCCAGGGCATTTTCCCCATTCCTAAAAAGAGCGTAGAAACAAAAATATGCCCAAGACAAAACCACATTGAATTCAAATGGCTGGGAGAGTAAAGACCCCACCATCTTCTTCTCACTTGTATACATCATTGTAAAGAACATATTAAAGTGGTGGGTGAGCCAATTTCAAGCCTTCTCTTTCCACCCACGCCTTTTGTTGCATTTACCTCTGTTCAATCATTCATTCATGCTCCCTCAGCCACTCGCCCACATATATTCCTTGCTGACAGCCCAGCTGCACGTATGCATTCAGAATTACAGTAAGGGCTTTTGTGACTCTGGTATTGAGAGAGTAAGAGCAGCAGTGGGGAGAGCAGGCTCTGAAAGGCCGTACAAGATGGACCGTCACAGGTTTACATCACACACACAGTAATATGCCAGTGTTCAAGCTAACTAACGCAAAGCCACTGAAACAGCCCCCGAGGGCTATTTGCAAGAGCAAGTAGTTGCTAATTTTAGATCCGGAGGCAGCATCAGTAACCATCAAACACGGAAAGTGGGGTTTTCAAAGAAGCTGAAGACAGCTGAAATTCAAGAGCTTGAAGAGCTCCACCGTAATAGCAATGGAAAAGGCAGCTCCCCATTACAGTCTCTAGGTTGGAGGTACCCCTGCTGACACAGCAGACCCATCGTACAGGAGTACTGGGATGCACCACACCATCCTTTCCAGAGGCAAAGGCAGCTGCCAGGTTCTGTGTGCTCACACTGCTGTGGCCTCACCAGCACTGCACAGAGCACAAGCCTCCCACCGCTGAGCCCAGAGACCCACACTGACCAGTTTGCTCTTCCTTGGGCAGGCAGGGGCTGACAGTGCCTCCACCCCAGCCCCAGGGATTTTGTTATTCAACAGGCCAGCTACAGCCCAAACGCATGAGCAAGGACAGGCCAAGGGAGAAGTCACATTTTCACTCAGGTGGTGGGATTGGGACTATGGCAAAGAAAAGGACTCCTGTCCCACGTGACAGACTAAACCTGGAGATGCTTCTGCTTGCCACTGTGTCCTCAGGCAAGAGAGCTGACACCTACTGCACTAGAATCAGATGGGCATGAGAGATGAAGGTAAGTTAACCATTACCTCGTGTCACGTTGTCAAATCCTGCTTCTCATCCAGAACAGATATATCTGCCTCTTGCCCTGTTCAGGAAGAAAAATCCCATCTTATTTAAGACAGAGGCTGGAACCCAGGCATTCCTGTCTCTATGCATTCCACTTCACATCATAATAAAGGGTCATTGCTACAGAAATTCAATGCAACAAAATTTTAGGAGACAAAGCAATCATTTTCTACAGACACCATCACAACTATAACACCTGGGCACATCGGGCCCACTCTTTCTCCTCAAATTTTTCTAGCAGCACTTTTTCCTCTTCCCTCTGGGTTCAATACTGTACAGTTCTGCCTCACATAGCAAAGAATGTAGCCTGCCCAGCACTGAGCTGTACAAACAGCCCTGTGAGCACTATTTCAAGCTCTCAGAAACCCACTTCGTGAACCTGGGCATTACCAGCATGACATGATATATGCAATAGCAAAGGGAAGACGTAATGGGGCACGGACATGGTGCATAATAGCAGGGAAGGCATAATTCCCTTACTTTATCTTCATTATTTGACAGTTCACCAACTCTTCAAGATGAAGCCCACAATCTCTTATCAGCTGATGTGCTCAGCTGATTGCAGTGACACAGACTACAGTAAATTCTCCAGCAACCAGACTGTAACAACCCCCAGTGCTGCTACAGATTGAAACTGCCATTTTAAATCTATCTGGTTTTCTCAGTAGATAAGGGCTTCTTATGAATCATTGTGTCTCAGTGCAGCAGAGGGGCTGGATTACAACTCAGCTAGATAACCTGCAGCGAACACAAAAGACTGTATAGCAACATGATATGCAAAGCATGGAAAAATAATGATCAAGGGAAGGCTTTCAACTCTGAATGCAATAAACCAAGCTTCTAAATTATACAGACCATTAAATAAGTACACCAATTTCAAATGTGGTGACTACCTGCTACAGATACATTGCAAAATTTACTTTCATTTTTAAAGAAATGAGGAGGAAAGAGAAAGATGCTCTTGCTGTTAAAGCCCCAGCTGAGACTTGGGCAGCAGGGCACAATATCCTGGCACAGCAGCTATTGCATGTGGCTTAATTCTACACTGTGGTTGTAAGCTGCCAACTGCATTTTTTCAGGGGGGTGTGGTGGTGCAACACTCCCCCCTTCCCTCCTTTAGGCCACTTGGTATTATTGTGTGGCCCAGGTGGGGAGGAAATCACGCCAAGCACCATGGACCAGAATGCTACATAATGGTCTAATACAAAAGAAAGAAAAGGTGGAGAGCAACGGACCAGAACGCTATGGCAACCCCTTAGCATGCCTGGCTCCCACGGCTCCTGCCTTCAAACATAATAACTATAATCCATCACTCCTGACAACATCTGGATCATGGCCACAGAGCAGGGGATACCAGGACCCCAAGATCTAGCAAGTTCTGGGCTTGTGTAACTGGTGGAAAGTACCAGAATATTCCATTCTCCGAGCTGGACCAGAGTGGAAAAGTACCTGATGAAAGAATTATCTCAGACCCTACAAGCATCAATTCTAGTAAAGACCCTTTGAGCTCTCCTGGATCGCATCGGGCTGTGAGTCGGGATGCCGCTCAGGCAGACGCCTCGAGAGTTGAAGGACCAGGGCAAGACAACCCTCTCGAGTCTTAATTATTGCCCGTTGAGGAGCGCCGAGGCAGTCTGAGTATTTACTCTAACTTGAGAAAAGGGAAATTTTTAACTATAGACTTGTCTCTCTTTCATCCACCTTTCCACCTATACGTTTGTGATATACACACTACCCTTTATGGATGGGGGTGTTCCGTTTGTCTGTACGCACCGAGGAGTTAAAAAGGGTACCCGTCGACTCAGTGTTACCTGCTACTAAGAGATTTTGATTCTAGCAAAGACGCATGAGGGAGAGGGTGCACATGCTTTTATAAATATATATTAATTAGAGATCTGTGCTTTTGCTCATATGCGCATGCATTGATTTTACCTTATAGTAAGTTAGTGTGAATCTTGTCATGTTCGAATCTGTAATTAAGTCACTGTTCCATCATTTTTACAAATCACTTTGTAAATTTTTAAATAGGTTAATGATTAAGTGCTGCTAAAACTCAACCTCTTGATCTACCTCAAATCACTAATAAATTTTGAATCACTGCTAAATCATAACCCTGTCAAATATTTCCACCCAAGACAGGGGGCCACAGTCCATGTGGCTGCCACCACCCTGCCACAGGTGCATGCACAGAACACCCTAGAAGATTTTGTCCTTGTGATTTGTGGTCTCACAGGGAATGACAAGGTTAAGCTCAGAGACTCATCCCAAATCTAAGCAATGCACTTGGAGCCCAAAGGACGCCGGCTGTTCTCCAACTTGAGCGCTTTGAGCAATTCAGGCTCATTCTAAGGCATCAGAACTCTGGGTATACTCTAGGAAGGACCAAATACCCATTTTTAAGGAAGTTCAGTGCTGAGAAGCTGACCACCATAAGGCCTCTGATTGTTTGGAGAGATCCAGCATTCTCTGGTCTTCTTTAGCAATTAGCAGTTTTCACACAACTTCTAAAAAAGCATAAAGCTGCTAAAATAGAAAGCAGTATTTGCAAGACTAAGACTTAAGAGCGTTACAGCACATGCCAGATGCCTTGTCCAGGACAGAGAATACCAGAAAGCTTGAGCTAAGGGGGTTAAAAGCTCCATTTTTGGCTATTCTACCTTAACTTGTTTACTCATTGCTGAAACGTGTGGCACTTTTTCAGCTCTGCAGCTGGCTGCATTGCAAGGATGGGACAATTCATATTATCCATAACCACTGCGAGCCTCCTAGAGTCTAACTTTTCTCTGTGAAAGGCATCTAGCAAATAGAAGCTATTTCTTAGCAGCAGCAGAGGAAGTAAATAACAGGGAGAGCACTCTTCAGACGCTTTAGGATATTTAAATAAATGAGGCTTAAAAGACATTTATTTTGAAACCACTGTTGCCAGTGATTAACATGTTCTAACAACCCAGCCTTGTGTTAATCTCTTTGGGCAGACAAAGAAACATTACATTAAGCTACACTGTTTGTTCATAATTTTTAAGCTGAAATTTCATAAGTTACTCGGAGACACGGTAGTCTCTAGAGGTCCAATGTAAATGGAATTTTTTAATTTTTTTTTCAAACATCCACAACCTAAGGAGAGTAAGCTTTAAATTAGTACCTTGCCTTAAATGAAATGGCTTCTCATTGTGCTCACTGCAAAATGTGAATTAACAGGGAAACCAGTAGATGTGCTAGCTAATTATTTTATAATTAATCATATTGTCAGAGACCCCCTTTACTTTCTCTCCCCTACATTCACACAACTGCAATGCAGTAAAACTGGCAGAGACTTTCCTCATCAGAGAAGACTCTGCTCTCGTTGAAGGCCATTTTAATGATTGTATCAGGAGAATTCCGATGTATGCAAGATTGAGGTGGTGGTGAATTTTGAGGGTTTGTTGTTGGGTTTATTTTTAAAGCACTAACACATTAGGGAGCGCAGTGCTCCAGCAGTGCGAGTGAAAAACAGGATGGACAATGCAAGAAGTCCTCCTAGTCTCAAGGTCTGTAAACTAAAGCCCAGAAAACACTTAGATTACAAAGAAATGGAGAAGGCTCAACTCAGCAGATATAACTGCACTTGTCAGTCCCGACACTGGATGCGAAAGCATAATTTATGATTAACATTTTAGCTGATACATTCTTTGTTAGTCTTAGTATTCATCCAGATAATATATCTGCTCAATATTCTTTTTTAATTTTGGTAAATTGCTTTTGATCAATAGCATTCTTGTTACTAGCCAGCTTCCTAACTGACATCACAGCATGGCTTCAGCTTCTTGTCAGATTTGTGTTGGGACAGAGACCTCCTTCAGTTACACCTCTTTTCCAAAGCCCTTGCAACACCTGCCTAGAATGCAAAATATAGAGACTCCCCTGCTTGTCCAGGTCCCATCTGCAGATTAGTGTGGCTAACACACACACATTAAACATATCATTCCATGTTCATTAAGCATGGGTAGAGCTAATTAGACTACGTGGGGCAGCCTAGGAGTCCTCATTCCAGAGCCCCAGCCAGCCCAGGTAACTTCTGACCAGCACTGAGGTGGGATGTGTTGATAAACCAAGCCCCTCAGTAAGCCTAGAAAGAAAGATCCTGACAAGCTTCAGGACTGAAGTCACAAGGCAACAAGATGCCATATTGAGTTCATATTCTGAAATCAGGCACATTTTTCTTTCCAGTTTGTAAAAACGATACATTCTGCAGGAGCTTGGATGAGTAACTTGGAAGAAACACTTGGCAATCACTTTTGAGTAGTTCAATGAGAGATTCTGCTGAATCTGCAATTGTTGCTAAAGCATCAGCAAAAATCTTGCACTGAAGAAAGAAAATTATGGAGGATAAAGACAAAAACACATTGCTATTTATAAAAATAATAAAAAAAAAAAATTAGTTGTTTCCTCTTTGGATAACAAGCTTTAAACCACCTTTACATACCTAGCCTTCAAATCAGTTGTTCTATTCCATATGCAAATGATTTGCATCTATGGGTAACTGTGAAAGACTGGGAAGGGGTTGCTACTCTTAAAATCAGAAAGTCAAGTAAGAAAGGATAACACTAGAATATGTGTAAAAACATATAAAGAGTGAACTTGACATGCCCATTAGCCGTACCTTCAAAATACAAAAGAGTGAACCCAAAAGGCAAGCTTAATGGAAAGAAAATATGTATAAATTAATCACTGTAAGTGTTGCTAAAACTATAGTGGATGCCAGGAATTCACCAATTTAAAAGAATATTTGACATGTGTATGTAATAAGATTTACGCATTCATAAAATATACCTCAGGATGTATCTCAGCCACTGGATTTGGGGCAAAAAGAATATCTATTGGATGTTTTATACCTATTTGCATCACAATTCTTATGTTGCTGCCTATTCTTTAGAGCAACCATGAGAGTAGCCTATGGTTATCATCCTACCTCAGAGCATGCTAATCCCCAGTTAACCATAGGAAAAAACCACTTATCTCATTAACAGAGACTGCTGTACTCTGCTTTCATTTTATTCTGGAATCAGATGTATACAAGAAAACAACTACATGTAAGGAATTCCAAATCTTGTTTAAATTGAACCACAGGGTTATTTATGGTGTGCATAATACTTCAGCCCAATTTCTTAAATATAAAGGAAACAGCATGTTTAGATTAAAATTAAAAAAAAAAAAAAAAATCAAGAAAGAACACTACAAGCCCTGGTAACAAATGCAAGCATTCAGATACTCTTTTATAACCCATCGGAAGGTAAGAAGTAACACATAGCTTTGCCACCAGGTATCAGTACTGGGAGAGACATTTTGAAAACAGTTTAAGATCTCCTCCTGTCCCTGCTGAACTAGCAAAAGAAAACAAGCACTCTGGTGGCATTGCACCTCAGAGGGCTCCTGAACACCCACCTCTGCACTTCGGATGTAACACGTTGGCTGCAAAACCTCTCAACAATAATCACAGCAACTTACAGGAAGCCAAAGAAAAGGCTTAACAGAAGAGTACAAGCCGAGCCCACTCAAAACAAATGCAGATCTGCAAAGACACTTGCACCTTACACTGGATGTTTTATTGGTCGGAAGATACTTACGCTGGAATTTGTTTGCCATCTAATTTTCTGAGTTATGCCCCAGAAGCAAACAAAAACAATTAATTATTGCCATGAAGCAAATTAATTAAGAGTTACAATGAGTACCTGTTAAACGTTAAGGCTTCAGTTTCTTCTGAACTGACTTTAGGCATTTGCTACGTGATGCACTCATACTCACCTCTCCCTACCTGTTCTCCAGCGCTACATGACCTCAGGAAGCTGTACTCCTGCCACATCTCCCTCAGAGTCAATCAAGTTTGGGAAAGGAATATTTACTGTGGGTAAAAATGGAATTGAGGTTGACAGATGTTCTATTTGCTTTGACATGCTTCACCTAGATCCCCTTCCCTCCACTAAAACAAAGAGAAACATGGTATTGTTCTCACTTCAAGAACTGAAGATGGCTCCAAAAACCTGTTCTCTGTGACAAAACTGCCATTTTCTTCCCTTCGATCTGCTCTTAGAGTTTTATTGACATTTTGGGTATTTAATGATATATATTTGATATATTATTGATATATGATATATAATATATATGATATATTTGGGTATTTAAAGATATATACACATACACAGGAAGTTGACTGACCTTCTAAATAATCCATTATACACAGGACAGACACCAGATTAATGCAATTTATTGTTGTAGGAAGGCGTTGAGGAAATTCACTGTTTTACTCCACATGCCCACATCATGGCTGCTATGCCGAGAGGCCAACACAATCCTCAATGGGAAATTAGGACAGATTAGTAAATCTTCCCCTCTTTATAATTCAGAACCTGGCTGTTTGTGTACAAAAAAAAATGCTACACTAATGTCAAAGTGTTTTCAGTAAAAGCTGACGTAATTCATATTCATTTTAGCATCCTTTAACAAAAGGATTTTTTAAATTATGGAATATACTTATAAAAGTGCAGTTCCGTTTGTATTATTTTTACCATATAAAGATATTTAACTATCCCATCCCAAAATTTTTCATTTTTTCTTCCTCCCATTGAGCTTTTGCAACTAGATTAGTCCTACTGTACCTACAGTCTCTTCTTTTTAATATACCTTAATGTTACATTTACTATTTGTATGCTACAACAACACACTATTGGTCCCAGGAGACACACTGCAAGCATGTTTTCCTTACAAAAGGGTCTGTCAAGCACTGGCTAGTTTGTAAGGACACAGTCCTACACCATTTGACTTTGTAACATGAAAACTTTGAAGATCTTCAAGGACCACCAGGAAGTATTTTACACTAATGAGTGCTGCTTGCTGGAAATGCAACTTGCGGCAGGTGGCTGCTGTGCTTCTCCTAAGCAGATTCACAATTCCTAACTGCTGCTTGAATTGGTGGGGAGTCGGGTCTCACCACCTACAGATAAACTATGATGTTCTTCCCCTGTTTCTTCTAGTCCCCCTTCCCAGCCCTCCCCTCCAATACTGAGATCACTTTTTCTCATTCACTGACCTTCCCAACTCAAAACGCAGTGCATTTTTGTATGTACAGTTTTCAAACTTTTTGGTGGAGAAATGGGGGCAGGGAAAGAACACCCCACTATTTTACATGACTAGAATAAAAGCATATTTGGAGAAGAGCCATCCGCTCCTAAAGCGCAGGCAGATTCTGTTGCGCTACCTCAGGGTTGCTTTGGAAAAGGATATAACTAGTTTCACTAAAAGCAACTGTGCTGCCGCTATCATTAGTTACTACCTACAGAGAACAGTAATTTAACTTACCCCGAGAAGAGGGAAGAGTATGTGATAGGATGGAATATAGGAAATATTTGTTATATTTTAGAGCTGTATGAAGATGTGAAAAGAAAAATTAAGCTCAGTTATACACATTACACTAGTGGTACAGGGAGTCAGTTGATTCATTGCCATTGGTATTCCTGTCCTTCCTACCCCTTGCAGCCATTCTTCAGGTGAAAGAGATGAAGCATTTTGTTTCCTTACTTTCTCTTCCCTCCCTTCTCCTCCCATACCCCAAAAGTCAGTTCAGTGAATTGCCTTTTCCAGTCAAGAGATTTAATTTCTAAAGATTATGGTAAGGCAGTTATTCCAGTCACACGAAAAGCTACAGTCTGTATTTTCCAAACAGCTAGAGTGTGTTTCTAAAGGAAGATTGTACCTGCTGCAGATTTGCATAAGCCATCTTATGCCTGCATTCATTCCATAGATTTAATAAAGAAAACAAATCTATTTTTCAGCATGTTCCACTGCAAATCACTGAAAAAACTTTTCCCCAAGATACCCTGTCATTACTCTAAGGAGACAAAGATAAGATCTGGAGCTTCTCTTCAAAAAAGAAAATATCCAACAAGAGCAAAGCCGGCACTGCTGGAATGGTCCGGACCTCAAGTCTATCTTTTCAGTTCAAAAACTATTCTGCTACTTGTCAGTCTTAACTGTGTTAGCAAAAGACTCCAAGGATTCTTCTGGAATAACCTGCCAAAGAGATAGGTTTCTTTTCAAACCCCTTTTAGAGGTTGCTTTTTTACCTAAACAATTGACTAGTCTCAGCATCATTCTATAAGTGACATAAGTATTTGATATAAAAACAGTTCAATGTACTACAGAAGCGTCACTGCTGTGATCAGACTCCACCCGACAGAGTGTTGCACTTCCAGATCATGGCTGTCTGTGCCTAAAGCAGTTTACAAGGGAGAAGGGAAGTGCTATCTCTGTATTCACATAAGCTACCTTCAGAAAAAAGGTGAGCAACATGAGACCAAGAACACAGCACTTATTTACACAATATACACAATAATCAAAACGGAGAATATTTCTGGAAATGTAGATGCAAGCTCTCACAATACATTCTATGTTTCATTGGTTAGAGGTTTAAGTCCATTTTCAATATGTATTTAATTTTGCAACTAGTTGTCTTATGTTCTTTCATGATTTATTTTTTCCTCACAGTAAGAAGTAAGATCACAGCAGGTTTAAAATAAAGCACACCTAACGTCCCACTAGGAGAAGGGTCAAACTCTCCACGCTGGAAGCGTAACTGATAGCAAATTTTATTCAATATAAAAATCCCTGTCTGGAAAAACTGGGAAATGCCTGTATTGTATGAATATGCCTCACTTCTTTGAGATTACAGCATGCAGCCCAGGGGGTAGCCATCTCTCCTTTAGATTCACAGCCCTTCAGCCAAAGCCGTGGTACTTGCTGCGTGCCAGCTCTTACCCAGCAGTAACTGAGGAACAAGCGATCTTTCATTTGCCAAGCAGTAAAACCCACACAGAATAATTACTGAGCAACAGCCAACGTGCTGTAAATCTGAAGTTGTTGCACAGCCATCCCCTCAGAGGCAGGACATTGGCTGGCTGTGTTTCAGAGATCCGGACTAGCCTGGATCTGGAGGAGGCCACGTCAGGTCTCAAAGAATGGGACTTCTCCTTGCTTGACAGGCACCCCTGGGTAAAAGGGAAGCTGGAATGAATGGTCTTAAATCATACTAAATCCCACTGCTCCTAGTAGCTCCCAGACATCTAAGAACAATGTTAAGTTCTTGAGCAAACAAATTTCGCCTTCTCCCCTTATGGTTTTCCAAGCCTGTCTGCTCTAGTGATAATAGATGCCACTGGGAGAAATAATAGTAGGAATAATGGGAAGGGGATGCCACAAGAAAAGGCAGCTCCCAGACAAGTCCTCTTTCCCAGGATCTTCTCTTCCATGTGAGCTCATTGCACTAAGACCCCTGAAAAAAGGAACTGTGCCCCTAGACTGCAGTCTAAGACTCCGTTATCCACACAGCTCTGCTCGAAATGAAGGCATCCAGCTCTGGTAAGATTATCAAGCAATAAACCTTATTCCACAATCTACTTTAAGCAGCATGAGCTACAGCATTTAGTATCCTTTCAAAAAGTATGGTCGTACAACAGAAGACAGTGCTCTAAACTCGTGTAGATGAAGAATGACAGCCCAAATACTATAAGAAAATAGCCGATTCCCCAACAGCATGTCACTTGAGATACGCTCAGCAGGTTTTCTCAACGTCGTCCACATCCATCCCAGGGAAGAGTATGGGTCGATCTGGAGTGACATTCACCTCAGCCCTCCTCTCACAGTCAAGCGAGAGTATGGGATGCACCAAGTTACAAACGGCTTTTAACAAGGACTTCACTGAAGACAAAGTCCCCATGCCAAACTTTCTTATCAAGAAAGGTGCTATACTGAATAAATTATTATGTTCAAAACACTTAGAAATAGGAGAGGTGGATTTCATGTACTTCATAGTTAAGATTTAAAGTGTTATGATTTAAAGTGATCCTCATTATCACAGGGTCTGAGTCATGCCAGGCAGGGATAGGAAGTTGGCTATTGAATCTGTTTGCTATAGTGGTCAAAAGCTCTAAATACCTCTGATACAAACCACACGCAGGCCACAACTGCAATAAAAAGCCAAATTAGTTTGTTCAACAGCACATTGTTGCCTTAAGTAAAGCTATAAAGGATGGGAAACTATTGCCTGCCAGAAGCCTCCCATCGCCTCTTCCGCAACCTCACTTATTCTGGTCTGCACAACAGAACTTAACAGTCTTAATAGCTGTAAATGAAGTAGAACTATAACTGATATTAAACAGAAGCCTTCAACAACTTCAGTATATTTTTACATGGAACGGCTTCACTTTGGTGTTTAAATATTACCTGTGACTGTATTGCTCCCATATTTCTCTTAGAGTAATAAATTAAAAGGTTCTTTTCTTGCCTCTGCAATCCAATTTCTCATTTTATCTCTTGATTTTTCTTCTCTCTCCCACATGTTCCTCCCTTAATTACAATTTCAGACACTAGAGGAAAAAATTGTCACAATGAATCAGATGGTTAGTCCATGAGGTGTGATATTCTATTTAATACTGATGTCAGACTGGCATATCACTTGGAAACAACACTGTGTTGCAAGTCAGCTGAAGAGAAATTCATGTAAGCTTTTTGAATAACCAGTTCCTTTAAGTGGTTTCAACGGATGTAAATCAAAGGGAAGAGTAAGAGACTGCCTGCAACAGTTGCCACACGTGGGTTTCAAATAGGTGGCATTTCTCTCTGGTGACAGCACAAGAGAAGTCCAGAAAAGGAACAGCAATTGGGTCTGCAGAACAAAAGTCAGCTTTCTACTAAGGCAAGATACTCCCGCTAGAGCATACTATTCTGTATGCCCAGGAAGGGGCTAGAAAAATATATTAAGTTTATGCGTTTGTCCTGGCAGAAAGCGTTCCCTTGGGAACCACATTTGCACTACTTTTTCAACTATCTGCTTTTCAAGCAACAAATTCTCTTGGCATATCAGGGTGGTGAGAAGCTAAGCAACAGAGTAAATTAACCTAAAGGTCAGCAAGGTCTGCCTGAAGTGACAGGTAATGCCAGGTTACATTTAATCTTAGGCTAAAAAGGTTTCCCAATTTCAAGTTTTACAAGTTTTGAGCTTTTCAGGAACCCTGGCCAGAAACTTCAGTTTAAAGCAATTTCAGTGTTATCCAGTGTCAATAGCCTCCCCAAAAGAATCACACAGCTAGAGTTGGAATGCCAGATTGGTCAGAGATGTGTTTCATAAAGGAATAAGGGTAAGGGCAGTGTAGAACTAGAGCCTGTATAATTAGCTCTAGGGTAACTCTCCCTTTGGTTTACATGAAGTCAGAACCCAGGTATGCCGTATGGTTTTTGAAAGGTAAATGCACATGTGAGAAATCTGAAGTGATTAAGACATGAGAGAACAAAGACATGGATAAGAATTTCTGCAACGATGAACTTAAAAATATTGAGTCTTACAGTTCACGATTCAGCAATCTTTTCTAAACATCCTGGTGTATATTCCCTGTGATCACTCGAAAACGGTTTTAGAGAAACTAGGCCTTAGCATAGCAGCAGGGCGTGCGCCTGCAATCAGTAAGAACCTTCCACTCACCCTCACAAGAGCAAAATTAATTTTGAATAAGCCTTCTTGTTTATCATACAGATACATACTGTTTACTTATTTAGAAGTCTGTTCTCTCCTTCCTGCCTAGGTAGGTACTCGGATCCCTGCACTCCTTTAATACAGTTGGAATAGTCGAAGCATGAACCAGAATATTGCACATACTGTTTTGTTAGGTATTTTATGATAGATTATACTCATTAAACCTGTGATTACTGTTTGCGCTTATTGTGTTCCAAGGAAGGATTACAAAACAATTACCAGTCCTACAGAACCTGCTAGAAGGCTTAATTGCAGATTTGCTGTATCTGCACCACAAATTAAAAAGCAGCACGTTACATTCTTTAGGCAAAATTAAAGTTTGCCGACACATACATACCGAAGTTTTTTTCTAGTTGCTGGATTTCACCATACTTTATTATACAGTCCTGATTTATAAAAGGCTCTATTTCTATACTCTACACGATGCTTCAGGGATTAGAAAAGGAGAAATAAATGCAGCTGCACAAAAGCTTAAAATTATTCACAGTAGTAACAGTCACTGGTAGTGGACCCTCTACTTATTTGAGCTGTCTTTTTTCACCAATTGTTAGACTTGAGATCAACATCTATCCAGGTATTTCTGCTAAGTTTTCTAAGGGTTGCACAGAATTATTTGGCTACATGGTGTCCAATTAAACAAAGAAGTAAAAATGCTCATTATCACATGAAAAACTTACAGGTCATGGCAGGATGGAATGTGAAGAAAACGATAAGAGCAGAAATATATTATTTAAAAAATAAAAAAGCACCTTCCTTTTTCTCCAGTAGCTAACAATGTGTCTTTTACATGTCAGTAAGATTCAAGCATTGTCAGTTTTCATCCTTCTGAAGGTTGGTGCTATTTTTTCAGCACTTCAAAGGGATTTGACTTCATTTCAGCCTCAAACTGTGATCTCCTCTCATGTAATTGGAAGAAAACGGCTTCAGATTTGCAAGAGATTTCAAGATTTTTCTCCCTAGTATAGAGATCTTTCTGAAACATCTATGTCATATGAAAAGTATGGAAATGATGGATAGGAACCCATACGACTCATTTGAAGAGAGCTCTTCAGCAAGGCCCTTTTAACACTGTCACTTTTCCTGTACCAACCAACCCAGCTCTAAAGCCACGCTCCAAGGGAATGACACCGAGTCATTTCTAGTGAACACACATGAGTAACACTGAAACCAATTCTTCATGACAAACTGTGTACAAAGCAGATATGTGCCAGGAAGAAATTCTGATAGTTTGGTGTTGTGCACATCAGTTGTAAGAGCAAGCTGCACGTGCAGCAAGGCCACAAGGGATCGGGGTTGCGAGCTGCATTGGGTGAAGGCCATCCCGTAACAGAGGCATTACTGGTGCTGTCAGTGGAGACCAGCCCACACCTCTCCTCATCCGCAAGAACTTACAGTCAAGTCTGATTGCACAGCCTGAATAATCAAGTGCTCGCATGTGTAGGAAATGGATTTACATCTATGAGTGCTGAGCGCAATCGAGCACTAAGGAATTAAAAATGAATTTTATATCCAAACAGGGCACAGATGTCATGATTGATTTTGGGGAAGACTTAGAGGTATCAAGTGCCTCCAGAAGCCAGAGATGACCATAATGTGGACTCTTCGCCCCCTAAAACTTCCTCCGAATTTTTCCCCCATGGTCCAGCACAGTTCGCTTATTTCAGTGTCTCAAAGATCGGTGGGATAATTTTTTCCATTTAAGAAAGCAGTTGGCCATTAGCAATTGGTTTGCTACTTCACAATTTAAAGCCAAATGTGTAATTATACAAGCTATAAATAAGCACAGCTTTTCTGCAGCAAGAACCTTATTACAGCTATGCTGAGACAGGGAGTGATGTGATTAACAACTGATAAGTATGTGACAACTCAATAACTTGTTTGTGCCTTAGAACAACCTACAGCATCTTCCAAGTTCTGTAGTTAGTGCCCATCTATTGCTGTCAATTCTGTCACAACAGAGGGGAAAATTGTTTCCAAACATGAGAAACAGCCAGTATGCATGCACCAAACATCTGCAGTCTACCAAATGAAAAACTGTTTTCCCTGACGAATCTAGCCACTGTTTTAATTACCGGCAAACTCCTTGCTCAAAATTCTGTAAGGTGGTGCAAATTATGACAACAAATCCATTTCCATTCTTTCCAAAGAGTATTTTTCAACAGGCTATTTACAGGAACTCATCATACATGCGAGGATAACGAATTTCTTTTTCTGTGATTGCCTTTTGAAGTGAGGGAGACAGTCACAATAGATGGAATCTGCCAAGGGAAGAATGAAAGTAGCCTTTATATTACAGCCCCATGGAGACAGCAGTCCAACAAGAGGGATAAAAATCACTGGTCTAATCTCACAAAATCCCTCAGCCTTGGTTTATGAAACACCCACTTATGACTAAGAATTGGGGTGATGCAGTTGAGAGGAAGGTGTTACTCTTCAGTACAGGCAGCATTTGTAGGAGGGACACTGCACAAAACCTCAGAGCAGCTTTGAGACCAAGGCTGATTTAAGCCAAGTGAGGAGCTCTCTCAGCCCATATATTATGCACAGTTGCATAATCAGTGTACTTTGCTGTAAAATATCTCCTATGGGAATCCAAAATGAGCAAACATTACAGACATGAACCAGGTATTTCAGCGGCAATTCTCCCATGAAATCATCAGCTGAGCTGCCAGCAGCACTAAAGGCAATGAAAACACTACAGAAAGCACAAAAAAAAAAAGCAGCTGATCTGTAACACAGACAAGCGTTACTCTTTGTTAGTAGTAAAGATAAGAAAATTGCAAAGAATGAGTTCAAGGCTAGGAAAATAATTTCTCCAGCTGCTATGTTAGCCAGCAAGATCAGAAAGGCTTCAACCACAGTTGATAATAGCTCCTTTCCTCTTGACCTTCCTAGGAAACCACAACTAAATGGCCAGCTGTGTAAGGAAAAAAATATCCCTTATATGGTACTATATTTCCTACATTACTGAGCTAGAGAGTGTCTCACGAGCAATGAATTTTTACCATAATATAATGGGCCCAAGTTTATCAAGAGAATACTGAGAGTTATATTTCTTAGTTTGCCATCATAAACAAAATTTACATTCCCTTTCTTTCCTTCTTGTTACTGGGTTAAAGGGAACACTAACACAGGACCTCAAAAAACACACCTTGATTTTTGAGAAGATGTGGATGATCCTATCCAGGAAGGACTTTAGGAGAGACACCTTGAATAGAAGAATAGCTTTCCTCAGATGCTCCAGTAGTTTCTCTCAATTAAGCTCAGGTCTTGGACTTCTGTAGATTCCATTTTTTGATTGCCCATACCACAAACAAGAACCTCAAGAGCTTCAACTGGCACTGAGAAGTTACAGCACATTGTACTGTTGCCTGACACAAATATTCCCATGGTGGATGAAGTTTTTAATCTTCATTTCAAGCAAAAAGTATGTGATTCAATTTTAAGAATCATCAGGGCAAGTATGGCACTGCTGACTTCACCAAAACTTTTTCCACCAACATTGAGATCAAACAGCTCCCACAAAGGGAACAAACAAATAAATAGTCAAGAAAAAAAACTGATTTACTTTACCAAAGGGGCAAGCGACACTAGCAGCTCAAGGATACCTCAATGTAAAGTTACAGTACATACCTCTTCAGTGAGAGACTGCCAGTTCCAATTTTCTCTGCTCCCATTTACTTTGCAAAGATTCAATACAGCTTTGGGAGCTTTTTAAATAGGGAATAGAAAGGGAGGTATATATTCTTTTCAGGCTTAAGTACAAAATTGGCTGAGCTTGAACATATCCTCAGCTCTTTCTGCAGGAAAGCACAGTTGCATCCAGTTGCTAAGGCAAAACAGGAGGAGTTGTCATTTCTTACTCACAAAACAGCCTAAGCAACCATCAGCAAACGAGCAGTCAAATCTATCTCTGCTTTAAGCCTCCAGTGTCTGCCAGACTCCAAACTGTTTCTCCAACTTGCTGTCTCTAAAATCACTTGCTACAGACTTTAAGCTTGAAGTTTGAGCTCTCAGCTGGGAGCACTATGGTCTAATGTCGTCTGCTCTATTTCAGTCCAGGCTGCCTTTTTAGGTCCTTTATCAGAAACAGCCCAGTGCACAGATTTTTGCTGTGATTTGAGCTTTGTGGTTTATTCCATAGCTTAAAAGTCATGTTCAACCCTTTCTCCCCTATCCACTGCTGTGTGATTCAGCAATCATTTCCCCACACCTGCATTTCCTGTAGAATTTAGTATCTTGGCTCAGTACTTAGAAGCTGCAGCCCACACATGCAGGTTCTGTTTCCAAGGGCCTGGTTAGCCCCATTATCCCAGTCTGCAGACATCAACAGCCACTCATGAAGACTGGACCTCCAAGTTTCTTTCACTAGAAAGGGTATGACCAAGGTTGGGTCTACTCTAAGAACAGCAGGTGTTCAAGGAAGCCAGAAATTGTTGTAGAAGATACACCATACATATTCTTACAAGTCCTACAGGAATTACATTAATCCCAGCCTTCAACTTAAGTCTGTATTTTTGATGAAAGGAGATTTTTAACTTGACTGGATTCAGCTATGAAATATATAGCCTTGCTAAAAAGGAACATTACCTCATTTACCCTGACCATAACATGGACCAAACCATCAGTCTGGACATCCTTCCAATTTTGCAAAGGCAGTTACAACTTCTGCATTTGTCTATTCATGTTGAGAGAGTTTCCATGTTCTTCTTATCTTCTTTGAAAGAATCCAGAGCTTAAAAATTCAGCCTGAACTATGCATTTTACTTACGTGACTAGATAGTTGCCACCTTGTCATCTTGGATCTTAGCATTTGGAACTTGAAAAGACACTTCTAGTTAGTCTGCCAGACAAATTAATGTTAATAGCAGCAGTCGGCCATGCTAAATCCGAGTCCTGTGGGAAGACCCAGGCTTTAGCTAGGGCTGCTCACTGAAGTAGCAAACATTGGGTTCTGACTTGCAGAACTGTGCCACATCTGTGAAGGGGAATTTGTCGTCTGGGGTAGCTAGGGAGAGCTGTAAGAAGTCAGATTTATGAATTTCAACAGACGGGTTTTGTACTTACTAGCAGAAATACAGAAGGGCAGGACTATGACAGTACTCAGTATCCTTTATAGGAACTTCTTCTCTTACTACCACCTACACACTTCTCCCTGTTGGCTTCCAGCATATTGCACATTGTTTTGCCATTCCCAAGTCTATTCACAAAGTGTTCAACCTCATTTTTTTTTTTTTAAATCCTGACAAACTTCCCTGCAACTTGCCTGCCAAGAAGTAATATAGAATCAAAGCAATATTTTACATCCAAGGTTTGAAACGCTTTTCCTTGATTTGTGTATTTTTTGAAGAATAGACAGCAAGTAGCTCTGTTGCCACTATATGAGTCACAACTTGCCTCCCCAGGCTCAGGCCTCAGTGTTGTCAGGCCTGGGGTCTAAAGAGGATCCGAGGCAAGTCGACACTGATGGGCTTTTATTTCTGTGGTAAGAAAAGAGTGGCAAATTGATCTCACACAAGACAGCTATTCATTTTCTAAGTGTTTTACAAACACTAACAGCTTGCAATTAGCAATGCTCTAAACCGATAGACAAGATGGACCATTATTGCCTTTTCAGGGAGGCAGCGGAAATGAAGGGAGAAGGTAGATTTAAGTGATCTACACAAAATCACAGCAGCAGTTAAACTCACATCTAACTTGAAAACCTCATTTCACCTTTAATATGCAAGTAGGATCACACAGCATTGCATGGACTCACCAGTGTGATTCGGAGGACAGCAGCCAGGTTCATATGCACTCATACCCCATTTAACCAGACACTGGCTGCATTACTACACAAATACAGTCACCCTTGTTATAGACACGTGCTGGTGAAGACCCAAGGAACTTGGGCATCTCTGTGCTGTGTTCCTCATGCTTCCATTCGGGAATTACTACAAGCCAAGCTGAGTATTTCTTTATCTGCAGTGTCAGCAAGTCACAGGGTCTTACTCCTCCTTGAGCTCTTATTCTCCAGAGGATAAAACAGAAAGCATTTGAAACCTTTAAATTTAAATGTTACACATGATTTTCTGCATGGCAATCACTGTAACACATACATACTTAGGAATTTTGCTTATACCACTCCTGACAGGTAGGAAATCTTAAAGATCTTAAAGAGAGCAGCGAGCTCTCAACAGTCCTTGTTTCTTCCATCTTAAACACAGTATCTTCCTTACTATTCATTCTCTTTGTTAGTTTTCAGCGATTTGCTGCCCTCCTCCACCCCAACAGCGAGCAGAGAGGAAGTGGTAAAAAGTTGTTTCCTAAACCTCTCTCTCCAAGAAGGTACATTCACGTCCACCTCCATTAAAACTAAGCAAATACACTAACATTAAAAGAGACCCAATTGTTTAAGCTGGCAGGCACCCTTGAATTCCCACAGCCTCTGGTGGCTTAATTCCCCATAGAAAACACTCAGCATCTCTAAGGTTATCATCCTCATTACAACAATAAACAAAATAATGAAGAAATACCCAACAGTCTGGACACCTAACAGGACAGAGCCATTTAAAAGAGAAAGAATAACATCTTCATAAAATTCTGTATGGTCAAAAGAAAGCAATCAAAAGAACCCATTAACAGTTCTCAGAAATCACAGTTCACACATCCTCAAAAATAACAAGCCCTAACAAGAAAACAAAGATAGGAATTTAAGCTATCAGCAAATTGCCTTAATTAGCCCAGTCA
Organism: Numenius arquata; assembly: GCF_964106895.1. Taxonomy (NCBI): domain Eukaryota; kingdom Metazoa; phylum Chordata; class Aves; order Charadriiformes; family Scolopacidae; genus Numenius; species Numenius arquata. Next base: position 31,334,011 of record NC_133580.1, on the reverse strand, counting down.
GAGCAGCATATCAGCCCCACTATTTCACTTACCCCACTCCTGAGACAGGTCAAGCAGCGAGCACTTTGTCTTACATCAACACAGCCCATGTTCTGCTGAGCAGCTCTCTGGCACCCAGCACAGCTGTATCAAGCAGGGCAACAGGTTTCGACTCAGACACCCTACATCTTGTATTCATTGTATACATTGATATGCAGCTGAACACGTAGATCTGGACAAACAGAACTGACCTGCAGCTACCTCCCCCTCCATCATTTTTATGGTGCCCACAAATTATTCCCCACAGCAATTATATAACTTCCAGCTCTTTTTGCAATAATGCAGAATATTCTATAAAGATTTTGTTATAGGATTCCTTTATAAGTACTCCATGCTGCAGCCACCACTACAGCGTACTTGCTCCTGGAGAAACCTGCTACTGCGATACCTTTGCCTCATGCCTCCCTTGGGTTTTCCAGATGCTGGGTTGGAGCACAGCTCTCCAGCCAGCATCCTCAGCACACCACTTCAGAAACAGCAGCAGGACCCAGTGCATGTTCAGAAAAGCACAAGCAGCTCCTTATCACACACAGTGGTAGAGGCTCCTCAGCTTCCCTCGCTCACCCTTCCCAGCAACAGCACCCCTCTTACCTTTTCTTTAGCACAAATCTACACAGAAGTCCAAACCTCTCCAAGGTTTCTTAGTGTGATACAGGCTCCAGTCACTCCCTTTTCAAAGCCAGGCTTTTTTTTGCTTTTTTTTTTTTTGCTTCCTCAAAAGCCTTCAGGTAGCAAAGTTTCTCTTTAACTCACTTTTAATCCCAGCAGACGTATGAGTGGCAGTAAGGTGGCAGTAAGATGCCAGTAAGGCCCAGGAGGAACCATCTGTTCTGTTATAAACACCCTTAAGAGTGCTTCTTCAATCCATTTATGGTGCATCTTCATCAGTTTCATATAGTTAAAACTTCTAAAGCACATTTCTGGGCCCTGCAAAAGCCTCACTCCCCTGTTAGCCACCTGAACCCAGCTGAGAGAAGTTGTGAAATAATTATTACAGCTAATGGTTTCATGCATACCACCTGGACTGGGGCACTGCCTCAGCATATGCTTGCAGTCCACACCAACAGTTCACATTTGCAATATATAATACAGCATAAATACATTTAATTACCTCACCTCACTGATGTATTCCAACTTGGTTAGTCTCTCATGTGCCCCAGCCCATCTTTCCCACACTATGGGTGATCTTTTATGCTACTTTCTTTCAATTCTTTATAGCATGTACTCCAAACCCATGTGGGGTTACCAGAAATCAGAGGGCAGGCATGACAGACTATGTCAGCCATCTATTATACTTGCCCTTTTCCAGTCCAGCTAAAACAGCAGTTATCCCGTTTTTCTTCTCCCAAGATATCATCCATCCCCCACGTTACCCAACCCTGCTTTCGCAGTATATTTGCCCCCAAACCCTCCAGCTGACTCTTCCTTAAGAAGTACTTTCATCCTCTCAGCAGCAACACTGCCAACCCTGAGCCTTTGCTTCTCTTCGTTATTTAGTTTCTCACCAGTTGCTCCAAGATCTGCCCTCTGGCAGCCTCCAGTTTTCAGTAAAGAATCACAACTCCTCCTTATTCTTCCCACAAAAGAAACAGTAGGTGCCGTGCCATTCCCTTCCCATATTGACATTTCACCTTACCGTGCTCGTACCCACTGCTGGGAACTTTACCTTTCAGACTCTGGCCTGTGCCTGTTATTGCTGGGTGCTATATTTTGACTCCTTTACACAGGGATCAGTTAGACTCCAGATGACTAGTTGAGCAGCCCTCTCTCTCCTTTGCTCTTAGTGAATACTGAACTGTGCCCAGAGGAGTCAGTGCCTTCCATATGCTCCCATCCTTGGCTGAGTTTCTTGAAGCAAAGAAAAGCTGTTATTTAAAGTATAAAACTACAACATTTCTTAGCCTCAAAGAGAAAGTCACTGTTCACCGTGCAAGGGGAAAGCTCTATTTGAATCATCGTTCACTTCACAAGTCACAAATCACAATGTGTCCATAACATTAATTACAGCATTTAATGCAGAATTTAATTTATGTAAATAAAAGTAATTATAATAATTATTGCTAGTGTGTTGAAATTATATTACTAATTGTGCCTCTCGAATCACAATTGCCCTGACTTGCATTTCTGGTATCAGCTATGTCTTTATACACTTTCCCTGCTCCCCCACCCTGAGGGAGAAAGAACAAGAAAGTTCCTCCCTCACACACAGCGTTGTATCACCTACCAGCAACCTGACCAAACTATCCTGTTCTGACCTGCTAGTACAGATCTACTAATCTTGTTAGGTTTAGTTGTCCAGGAGACAAATATTGAGTAGATATAGCTGGGGGAAAAGCAGGATTTGTGGCTCATGGAGTGCCCTCTATTATGTAGTTATTAATTAAATTTCCTACCAATACCAGTAGTTTCAAGTTTCTCGTAAACTGTGAAGTGCGATGCAGTTTCACTTTGAAGACCCAAAAGGATAATGTTTCTGAAATAGAGCATATTCCCTGAACCCACTAGGCTGGGAAATTTGCAGGTATTTCATGCCCACACAGGGTAAGTAATTACTAGTCAAATGTGGTTACAGCTCAAATTGTTGCTCTATAGCTATGTTGGTACATATGTTTGTGTCTAAATTGCAAGGCAAGTATGGTCTGGAGAGTAAATCACAGTCTCAGGTACGCCAGTCGCCTAAAGCAAACAGTTACAGATCTACCCGTGCTGGCAAACCACCTTCCATCCAGTGGAAATTAGAGTGGACACAGAAGATAAGAGGGTGGAGGAAGGATGCTACTTACATGGGTGTCATCTCAATACAGTGTCAAGAGGTATCTGGACAACCATCCAGTTATCAGCTGAGAAGTGCTCTTAAGTTGCACTGGTGAGATCTGCCTTATAAATAGATTGACACCTCTTTGTTGTGTTTTACTCTATGAGCTTTCTCCTCAGCATGGTTAAGTAGACTAGGAAATAGGACTTTAGCTAAGAAGCGAGGCTGCAATCCAGCAAGTGATTAAGAAGTCTCCAAGAACTGATGACTTATACAGTGTTGTAGAGAGTATGTTGAACAAGTATTACGTTACGGTGCTGGAAGTACCAAAGGTTATCATTTTTCAGATAAAATGCAAAATGCAGGTTCTGCTTGCTGTCACCATTGTTAGCCTTTCAAAAGTTAGGAGCTTTACTCTCAGTGAACAAGCAAAAGTTCCTCATGTCATACTTTTTCACTGGTTTGTAGAACTGTTTCATACTATCTTGTAGCTGCATTCTATACATCCTACTCTGAAAAGAAAAAAAAAAAAAGAGTATGCTAAACTGAACTAATGAGTGAGGATATTGGTCTATAGGCAGCTTTTATCTCAAATGTGTTAGAATACAGTTATGACAGAACAAGTTTGTAGCACAGTAAGCTCCAGTGCTATATACATTTAAGACAGAAAATCCTGTGCCTGGTACTTACTATGCAAATATATAATACTATAATTTCATGGAGATATATTATCACTACGTCACAAAGAGATACTGTGATTTCATGACATAATACACCTTTCTTATTAGGGCTGACTGCCTTATCAATACGGCTGTCCTTCTTCCTGCATACACTAGTTATGAACACATAATGCTCTGTTTATCTGAGCTAGAATAGGTCTCTCTCAACACAACTCTTCATTATGAAGCACAGACATAACCCATTCAACGTGTCAAGCAAGAAGTTATACACAGTGCAAGTCCAACACTGCCACATCAGTTTCAAAGTTCACAAAACAATCTTGGCAAAAGACCTCTTCAAAGACATACATTTTCAAGTATGAAATACGGCGACTATGGTCATATTTAGAAATCAGCTCTACGCCTCTTGCATACCCAAACTTCTCCCTGAAGTACAGAAGAAGTTTGTTACAAGTACTTCAGTGAACAAGGTCCTTTGTTGTTATCAATGAAAGTCATTCATTTGAGCTGCTAAGTGATTTTTCATTATGGTAAGACAAGCAACCATAGATTTAGCTATGACTGGAAGAGCAATAAAAATGCAAAAAGGGAGAAGTAATTTTTATGGACTGATTTTTTTTTAAAAACAAAAAAGGGTCAGGGAACATTATATACCTCATCTAATTACTTACCAATTCAGCAGAAGCTGTAGCTTTGATTTCCCTAATACACCAATGAGGTGAAAAATTACAAAATCTCTACTGAATGGAGGACAATTTCTTTGCTGGCACAGAGAACCATGCTTTTTAATATAAGAACATTAATCATAAAAGAATCATTTTTTTGCACTTGAGTCTGCTGTTTGTGAAAGGAAACTTCAAACAAATCACACCATAACTTACTTCTAATGAACACTTACCTATTGCAAATCACTACCAACATTTTTACAACCAAAAGGGGATCTGTATTATCTTACTAATAGCTTATTAAAATGGTCAAGAGCTTCCTGTAGACTATAAGAAGTATATAGAAAATTAGAGAGGAAGAGAGACACGAAAAGTTTTGTGATAAACTTTACAAGATGTAATTAATTTCAATATACGAAAACCTAAGAAATAATCAAAATCTTCTCAGCATCACACACAAGTATGACTCTCAAAGATTAAAGAAATGTTCTTAAAAAAAGTTTTCATTACAATTAAGTCAGCTTAGCGCAATTCATTGCAAGGACAAAAATATAGAAATCAGTGATGTAGCAATGGTTTTTTTGTGTTACAGAAGCAACTTGGAAATTACTTACCCTTCTTTAGACAGGATTTTGTTGTTGTATTTGGTGTGAGACAAAAACTCCACTAGCTTTCACCCATGAATTGGAAAAGTGGATTTTAGTGTAGTTTCTGTGTCCTTCAGGCCAATAACATCGAAGCCATTTGGTATTCTCTAACTAGATATGCTTGACTCATATCATCTCGTTTCATGTTTCTTCTAATTAGCTTGGTTTTCTCACTCTCTATCAGTAAGGGAATGCAACTGTGCATGTTTTCTTCTCAAGAACCAGCCTACCCAGAGATGACTGCTGCTGTCTCTCCAACTGACTAAGGCTAGCTGGACATAAATAAATTTCTTCTTGTCTTTGTCTATACCACTACTGTTCTACAAAATAAAATATCTGGTAAAATAACTAAATGCTTTTATTGAACGGGATTACTAGTTACCATTATCTTCTTTTTAACATCTCAGGCACTGCCAAGGCTAACTCTACAAAACACCATGTGGCTGATTTCAGCAACCTATGTTTTCTTAGCAAACAAAATCATGATGGGCTTCTCCTCAACACTTGCCAAGATGGTAAAACAGGAGTTCGGAATGGGATATATGTAGATGACATCATGAGATATTGGCTGTGAATGATGAGGTAAAGCCATGATAAAACAGAGGTGATCACATTTTGGAGTTTCTGAGAAGCAGTATGTTTTTGATCTCAGGAAACAGTAATTCATAAATATTGTATTTTTCCATGTATGAAAGGTCTGGATTTTATTGCCAGAGAACAGCATCTTTTTCTCCTTTAAACTAAACCACATTTATGCATGTGTTGCTCCCAGAGTCACTAACAACAACTGTACATACGCAAAAGCTACAGAAAACAATGGACAGATTGTAATCAATATTTTTTAAAGGAGGGCAATAAATAATCAGGGAGAGTTTCTGATGATATTAGCTTTGGGGATGTCATCAATCTTCTCAAATGGTCTAATGGATAGCTAAAAAATACAGACAGAAGGCTCATAATTCTACTCCGAGCTCTGTTTCTTGCCTTTGTATGCATAGCTATTTCATGTTACTGACTTACTTTCCTTATCTGTAAGCTATGCTCTTTACGCAGAACCCCTTTTATGGGACAATTTGGAATCTAGGTCTGAAATGAGTACATGAGAACTGAACAGTTCAAGCTGAAGCCAACACAGTAACTTAATATGCATTGGATTTTATGCTGACAATCACAGTAAAATATTTTATATTCAAAGCTCATAGAAGAATCTGATTAAGCACAGGAACAAGAGCAGTAAATCATAGTAAGGGTGGGTTGTTTTTTCAACATTAAGTAAAAATAATGACCTTTTTTTGCTCTAACACAAGCTAAGATTGCAAGTTAAAAGATCAAGCAAGATAGCTAGCAATCAGCAGGAAATTAACAACTATCCAGGGACGTAGTCAAGGTAAGGAAAAACAGTATTGGACTGGAATTAAACAGGGTGAAATAGCTGAAAGGCTTTGCTCATCTATGTAAGACTTTACGATACAAAAGCCTTGTTTGTGGTTCAGAGAAAGAAACTGTAAATTAAAAGTTCAGAGAAAATGTTTTCCAAATTCTTTGATCTGGAGTTTAGTCTAAAGAAGCAGTTCTCCAAGACTTATACTAAGCAGCTCTGGTAAGAATACAAGCATTTTTCTTATGAATCAATTCTACTTTATATTCTTCCCTTGCATGTGTCCTGTATAAAGAATTACTTATTGAAGCACCTTCAACAGCACAGTGCTCCTCATGTGTTTTTAGGAACATTCTCTTTATTTTCCTGTACAAAAGAGACACCCCAAATGCCCCCTCCCCAAATATGCTGACCCACCAGTCTTAATTTCTAGAGGAAGGGGAAAGAGCAGGTGGAGTGTTAAGTACCATGGAGCCCACCATGTCACTATTACAGATGCTCTTACTCATCTGCAGCAATGATTCTCCCAAAGTCTTTTGTCACATACAAACAAAGACTGCAAATGCCAGTGTCACAAGACAGAACAGCTTTTTGAGTACGGTAGAGACATCCATGCCCCTCTTTGGATACTGCAGTTGCCTATACTCTGCTTTTTTTGATTTAGTCTTCTATCTTGAAGAATGTAACAATCCTTACTTGAAGTTGTTTGTTCTTAAGAGTCAGGAACAGTTATTTCTCTAACGGAAATCAAATTTGGATCCCATGAATCTTTCATAGTGCTTTCACCCAGAGCAGCAGTTAATAGCTACATTATGCAGAATTACATTATCTCCTAAATTCTCATGCTATCCATATGTACACACTACATCTTCTCCGCAGTTTGCTTCCTATGCCATTCAATATCTCCTATTTTTACCCCAAACCTTAAATGCTGTAGCACTTAACTTTAAAATGGAAGCTGATGTAGAAATTGGGGAGGGTTTTTTAAATTAGAATAAAGCATTATGGTCATAATAGGCACTACAAAACATGGAAATACCTTATCTTCTTCAAAAGTACTGTAACAAGTAAAGAAAAAAAAAAGACAATACATTGCATACAAAAGAAATGTACTAGGGATTAAATCCTAAAAATACAACGTGACCTTATCTTTGACAGATGCATTATATCTATTGCTAACAGACATGGCTTTCTCTCTAGTTTTCATTTTAGCAACCATTGTCAGCTTGTCACACCTTTACATTTTGAATTGAACTGCAAGATAGGGAGAGGAGTTTCTTCTCAAATCTTAAGAGAGATAACTTGTGCATCAAGTATTTTAAGAGCTGATAAGGCAGCTACAGCATTCCTGGAAACTTGGGATTTTATAGTAAAATAAAATTCAAGAGCTACAATATGCATTTGGTGCATATGCATAAATGAAATGGTTTCCTGGCACCTACCAATCTATACAAAGTAACTGCCTGCAGAAGGATAATCCAAGTTAGTGCCCTTTTCCATATGTATTCCTGAAATAAAACATGCATTTTTAGAGACAATTTTCTCTATCTTCTTTTCCTTTAGGCAAACTTCCATTGAGGAATTCTGAACCATTTTGATCCTTTTGGAAATGGCCTCACAGCACCTGTGCTTTCTTGCACCTATCACATAGGTTGGAAGCTCAAACATCTGAAGTTGTTGCAACATACCCAAGGAATCAACTCCACCTGACTAGCTCCCACAACTGTAGAGAGTGGGACTGTGTCTCTTGCTATAGGTTGTTCTTACAATCAGATTTCTATTTAAGCAGCTTTCACTGGACTTAAACTGTCTTTGGGACTTTTATTTTTTTATTAAGTTTCAAGTGATCGGAAAGATTTCTTGAATTCTACTGCTTAGCATTATTGTCTAGAGTTAAAGGAAACACGTGTTCAACCCATATTCAAAATTTAGCAACAAGTTGCATGTTCAGAGAAGTTAAAACTTGTCTCAACACTGTTTGCCTACATAAATGGCTTCATTAGAATTGCATGAAGAGGAAAAAAAGTCATTTAAGACTGTTTTCTCCCTGGATCTTAGCCACCTTCAAAGTTACACAGATGAGATGCTACAGCACAAGACAAAACAACATGCAAATAATGTAAATCTGTTCATCTACACACAGCTAACACCAGTAGTTTCTTAAAAAAAGAATTACAGATTTCGATACAGAAATTAGCACACACAATTGATTGTCTACGTGTATCAAATAGGAGATGTTTCCACTGCTGTCACTAGCGTAACTGAATGTCATTTATGCATGTTCAAGTCATCTTTAAAGTAGGTAGATCAGGTTTGTAGCTCTTTTAACTAAGGCAACACAAAGTTTTAAGCAGGCTGCAAAACTTGGTGGAGCAGCAGAGCCAATACCTCAACATATAGAAGACCACAATGAGTTCCAGACTGCTGTTAGAATGAGGCTGATGTTTAATGTAGCTGGTTATAGTTGAGACCAAATTTTTAGCTCGATGCTTTAAATTTTTGTTCAACAAAGAACTCATCAAAATGTCAAAAGCAATAACCCTCAACTTTAAGCACCGATTCAATTTTTCAATTAGTTTTTCCTAAAATCATAGACAGTAATTATGTATCGCATTTTTGACAGGTCTCCTCCATAGAGCATTTCACTTTTCCACATATCCCTTCTTCAAGGAATCAGAAGAACTCTAGGGCTTATCCTTTGTCCATGTTGTTGCTCTTCAAATGCTTTTGGCTCCAAAATCAATTGTTCTTCCCTACTTAGTGTCCTTTATAGACGGGGGGGTTTGTGGTGGTGTGGGGTTTTTTTCCCCACCTCTAGTGAAATTTACTGAAGTGTGTCTTGAGTCATAAACTATATCATGAAAAAAAGAGGAAACTTTATGATAGTGATCTATTTATGACAGTATACTACCTATGACAGTATTGCTAACACAGAGTATCTTCCCAAGTGTATGTCAGATAATGTCTAACATTAGATGTCAAATAATTTGCCCTAAGGAAATAACAAATACAAAAGCCTCTAAGAGCCCTCTGATATTACGTTATATACAGAATTTGCACAACTGTTAAAGACAGCTGAAGAGATGGCAGAATATAAGATGAACAGTGTTATGCATGACATTAACATGAAAAAGAGTACGAAAATTTTTCCCTCAACTAAATTCCAAACTTTTAGTGAGTAACTTACTGCAGTCTTATTTGTCACAAAGCAATGATTTTTTGATTGTTTGCTCATGTTTCTTCCTCCCTGGACACATCAGCAAAATCTATGAAATCACTGCCAGTCCTAGGATTGGAACAGATTTATGTTATTTGTACTGGACAAACATAACGGCAAAGATTATACAGACAAACCAGCTCATAAAGAAATCAAAAAGCTTTTTTGCCTACTAAATATTCCACTAGCAGAAAAGGCAATTTGGTTTGTGACTAAAGCACTGCCCTGAAAACCAGACTTTGCTCCATCTCTAGTCTGCTCTGTGATCTAGAAGTAGGTTATTTCAATGACCTGTTTGTCTCAGTTTTTACTCCTCAGGGAGATAACAGAAACCCAGTCTGCCCTGCAAATGTTTGGATTTAAAGGTGAAAAGTACCATGTACGTGTATTATTATAATAATCTCATGAACTAGGAATGGTCAAATGATTTTAAAAAGTCAATGAACTTTCATAGTTACTAGAATACATTCTTGTCACACACAAGAGTAGCATTTACAAACACCTTATATCCAAGGAATCAACAAAAGAAAGAATTAAAGGGAAGAACATGGAGCGAGTGGACTCTTCTTCACAGAAACTTAGAGGGCATAAAGTGACTAATAAATGCTTTTTCCATACAGCAAATATCATAGACTACTGTAATTACATTTTAACAGTTACAACTTATTTTAAAATAAGTATCATTTACAACTCCTGTGCAGTCTGCCTTGAGGTTTTTATCAACCAGACACCTAGAAGAGTTATTTTTTATAATATAATTACAGATGCGATTCCAATAAAATATTAAAAGTAATCCTTTACCTGACAGAAAATATATTTTAATAGTAATTAAAAATAAAAGATTTGTCCATTCCTACTGCCAGGAAATATGTCAAGAAACAGAATCTTCTTTGAAGTTGTAAAACTTGCCTAAAAATCAATGAAAAAAACTAACTTATTAGAGAATAACAACACTTCCTTCAAAGCTTAGCGGTCACTGAAATGGAATATATATTTTTTAATGAATTTCCTTGCACACATCTTATAACACCAGAGTAGCAGGATTGTTTATTTCAGAAAAACTCACACATATTAGCATGATTTTAGAAAGTTCACACGCAACAGATTGTAATAAAAGTTTGTATATTTTAGTATCACTTACTTTCACCCAACTGCACACAAGAAAATTATTCAAATTACAAGAAAGCTTACTGCAATGTTGATTTTAGCAAGTTTTTTCTAAATTCCATTTTGTAAAATTTTAACCAAAAATACTGATTATTAAAAGGGATATTTGTGGAACTTAAATATAAAACATTGTTATTTTCATAAAATACAAAATGCTTGAACATTTTTTAAATACTTGATGTTTCCAAAATATTATGGAGTTGATAAATTGCCATAAATTTAACACGGGTTCCCTCTAATTAAAAAAAGTGGTTCTCAAAATAAATCAACAATTCCCTAGTGCACTTATAAAGAGAAAAGATCAAAAGCAGTAACTGGTATCTTTCCTTCCAGTGTTAATTAGTAATTAAAAATCTTAGCTTCATTAGTACCTACTCTGAAATATTTGGGTGTTTTTTTTTTTTGGTGGGGGAAGGGGATGTTACACAGACAAATACTGCAACAAGAGTCATGAAAATTAACCAGCTTTGAAACTGCTTGCTTATCATAGTTAAAAAGGATATGAGACTCCATTATTTTCTTTTAAATAAACATCTTCCTTCAAGACCTCAGCTTTCATTTGGTCTTAAGTTGCATGTAGTTGCATGTGTTGCATAGCTCTACTGGCCAAGTAACATCCTTTATGACAGTTCAGATATGTCTGATAATTTTAAGTAGGAAAAAAAAAATTAGAATCAGTTCTTTGGCATAGTACAGAAGTTGACGGCTCCTGCTATTTGGATTGACTGCAAGTCCTAAAGAAGAACTTCCTGTATTTGGAGCGAGGAGAGGATGGGACTTGTCACCATTTCAAAACCAAGTAGATTAAATGAATGTCCCTTTATGGATTTCAAGTGTCTTCCATTTGTAATTTACTTGATGTCTTCAGTACCGATTCCACTTTCATTTGCATTATCACAGCTGAATATTTCCTGCATACAAGGTAATGAGCAGTATAGCACTAAACCCCGTTAGTAAACCAGCATTCTGAATAAGGAAGAATGTGAGATCCATCTTTCTTCCTGTCACTTTCTCTCGCAGCATATCATTCATCTCTGGGAACTGAAAAAAGGGATATTTTTAGGTAAGTATTGCCATCTCGTGGTAGTGTGCATAACTTGAAGCATTAAGAACTGAACCATATTGCTACTTTGGACTCAATATTAGAACTAACAGAGGGTGAAGGCAGTCACAGGAACAGGTCACCCTAGTTGCCCACTTCACCTAGGATGCTAAAATGAACTGGTGTTTTGTTCCTCTCTACTGTCATTTCACCCGGTTGTCTCTCATGCAAATTTCCTCTTTTTGTTTCCAGCAGTCTCCTAGGGTCTAAATGTTGGTCCATATGTTGCTAGGAGCAGCTGCCCTTATATTGCTAAATGTTGTGTTTCTTCCTTCACTAGTATAGGCAGAGAAATCCTTGTTCAGGAAATCAAAGATTATGATTTTTCTGCTTTATCTATAAGCAAATGAAGTGAAGCTGAAAACATAAGACAACCCCTCAGGAATAAGAAACCTGTCACAAATAGAAAGTCTGGTGGGCTGATGAGGAAGTGGTAAAGCAAGGAAGAAAGAATAATGTTGTGAAACAGGTGGTAATGCATGCAATAATACATTACAGTGCAATGAAGAGATTCTTCATTCCGTAACTTGCACCTTAGCAAAAGGTGACTGATATGCTGGGAACTGCAGAAACAAAGATACTTCCTCTAAGAGCCAATGGAGGTGATGGCAGATGGGCACTGGTGATGAAGTCCCCCATATGGGGTGATTCAGAGTATGTGTTTGCTGCAGATAAAGTCAGCTGCAGTTATTTTGACAAACATACTCAATTAAGCTTTAAACTCTTCTCCTGTTGTCCGGAGAGTAGTATATCCAGAATGCAATGAAGACTGTACATTTCAGCGTTAGTTTAGAAACCTTCAGGCTGGGCGAGTCAGAAGCTGTATCCTTCTTTGATCTCACAAGGCAAAACCAACCATTGAAGGTAATGCAATTCTTGAAGAACAGACTAAGGTTAGTGGGAAGTGGGAAACCTTCCCAGAAATCATTCCAGAGCTCCGTAATCCTCTTGCACAAGAGGCAAAGACAACAAACCAGATCAGCTTCATGCCACACAGCAAGGCTCATTTGCGCACACACCTCAGTGTACACGTTCTCACATATCCACAGCCTCACCACACCGTGATCTTACTGGCAAAGGTTGGACTATGCTAACACGGGACAAAAAAAGAACAGCAAAAAGAAAAGGAGGAAGGAATGACATTCTAGTTAATCATACCTGCTTCTGGACAAGCAAACCAGAACTGTGTGAAAATCGTAACAGAAAGCGGAAAGCCAGATCTCTGTTAAAAGCACTTGAGTGCCCTATTTCAGACTTTTCAGGGGGAAGAAAAATTCAGATAGGTAACTGATACAATCCAAAAACCTATAAAAAGAGAGAGAGCGGGGAGGAGGGAAGAGGGAGAAGCAGAGAGAAAGAAACAGAGAACAGAACAACAGATACAAAGAAAAGCATGTTACCTACTTTGATGGATTTAATAACAAATTTAAGTTGAGCCACTCTAAATTTATGCCATGAGTTTTACACATCACAGTTGAGTACACTACTGTTCATTACATGAGTGAAATTAAATGAAAAGCATTAGTGATTAAGATACTGCAAACTTGTAAAATGAACTATTTACATTGTTCGTTTAACATACTACCTATTAAATCCTATGTTATTACCTAAACTATAATAGCATTTAATAGTCACTATAACTATGACAGTTCTTAAACGCATATAGAACCAAACTGGGGTCTCAAATCTTTTCAAATTCAGGCCTTGCTCTTCCAGTTCTACACTCAAATGGATTCTCATGTGGCAGGTGCAAACATATTTGCAGATACATCTGTTCTTGCAACACTGAATTAAACATAATAAAAGTTAAAATTCTTGAAAGATCTCTTTAATTTTAAGATAAAACAATATGGAATATTGCTGACTGCCTGGAATCCAGATTTTATTTCCCAATGTTTAAATCTGATCTAGATGTTAGCATAATTTCTTTGGCTTGTATTTTCTAGCACACTTTAAAAAAATAAATTACACACAGACTGTTTTGAATAGAATTCAGCAATTTTTTTAGTCTGAACCAAGAAATTGGGGCTGGCACTGTTTAGTTTAAACCAAAATAGAATTTAAGTCAGATTTTTCATCTAAACAACCCCAAAATTACCACTGTGGTTACACAACACCTTTCATTCAACTCAAAACTAAATATTTTGCTTCATTTTGGGTTGTATTTTTTTTTATTTTCTTTTAAAATATGGTTTAAACAAAGAGACAAATGAATCTTCGAAAAATAATAAGCTGAAATACTTTGCCACTTTAGAATGCTGAAACAAAGTATTTATACGCTTTTTACTCTTTGATGAAACCAGCCCAAATTCATGAAAAGCTTGTCTCTCTCAAAGTGAAATCTGTGAAGTGAAAGGCTTTCAAGTTTCATGAATAAGCATAACTATTCGTGTACCGCCATTAAGGGTATAATTGATGACAACATCTAATAACAATAAGTAGATGACACTGGCATGAGAGAGACAAAATACTAAATTATATCAGAGAGACGTAGTGCAATCTTTGTTTTCTTGCAGAAAAATAAATAACTGAAAATGAAATTATATCTCACCATATCTGCCAGGGAGATGTACAGGAACATTCCACCAGCCACGGCAAAGATGATGTTAGGAGCAAAGTTATTGCCTACTAATATACCAAAAGCCAGCCCGATGTAACAGGAACATGCAGACAGAAAGTTGAAAAAGAGAGCCTGCCGAGTACTCATTCCTGCATTGAGCAAGATGGCAAAATCCCCTAAAAGAAAAGGAAAAACACACAAAACCATCTTCAGAAAATGATATTGTGATTATTTTATTTATTTCAAAGGAAGTCTGAAGAAAATACATGATTTATATACAAATTATAATCCACTGTTGGTTTTCTTCATTCAAGTAAATGATGACCATTTCCCTTCAATACTAAGGTAATCAAAATATTCTAAAACAAGTAGGTGATGCACAATTGAGCTAAGAGCATAGGAACACAGAACTACCTACCTATAGTGATTTTTAAAAAAATTTAATACAACAGTGTGTGCAGCATATATGAACAGGACAATTAATACCTCTCTAATATACATTCCAGGCTTCCACCCACTTACACTTGGGAACTTCCTGTGCTAGATGTGTATTTTGGTGCTTGGGAAGTTTTTGACGAATATTTTTTCCATTATTTTTCAATCTATGCCAACGTTGGCCAGCACAACCTCCTACAACAGTGACTTCCACAGTAAACATGTTGAATGAAGTTCCTTACCCAGTTCATGAGGAAACTCTTCACACAAGATGGCTATGGAGGTACTAAGCCCTTGAAGTAGAGACAAAGTGAAAGAAGCACCAATAGCCAAACCATCTATGAAATTATGTACGGCATCACTCAGTGTTACCATCCAAGCAACGGTCCCAATCTTTGACAGTGGACGCCCATTAAGACACTTGCACAATCTGCTTTGGACAGGCTCTTCCTGGAAAAAAACACCACCATAAAGCCATTACACAAAATATGGAATAAAGAATGAATCATGCTTTTGTCTTTAAACAAAAACGAAGTATAAAATTAAGCACTACTGCATACAGAGACCAAAATGCTTGGTCCAAGAAGCAACAGGTAGCAACAGCAAATGTAAAAGGCACAGGTAGCAGCAGCCACAGTAACAGCCAGGCACACGTGAATATAGACACACATCCAGATACCCCATAAACTTGATTTCTAATTTTGGGCAATGACAGTGAAGTCCAGCTATTCAACTCTGTTTCTACAAAGTAAGTGCATGTTTAATAAAAACAGCAGTGGGTAATTCTGACTGTGCAAGTTGAAGTCTCAGAGCATGAAAACAACAGGCTAATACAAAACTGCAATGCACACACACACCAGAGATTTCAATAATTCCTCCCACAAGTGGAAGTAATTTATACATGCGGTGCCATGAAATAATGAAAAACTTGAAGTAGATAAAAGGAACTACCATTTTAGCTGGGAGCACAAACTAACTTCCTCTAAAAAATTCCTGATGATCCATTCTGATAAATTTCTGTACACACATATATAGTAGTTAAATAATATTTGCAAGCATTATAGCATTTCTCCCTAAAAACAGGATTTGCATATAAGGCTTACTTACCAGTCCTTACTTACTGGAATATGTACTCAGTAATAATATATCTGCGTGGCCATAGACATATTTATACACCTCTCCTCTTGTAGGAGAAGGGTGTAGAGTAACACCTCTTCCTCTTTATGAAAAGGTCACAGATTATTCCAAGGAATTTTCCTCAGTTATTAAAATTAACATTGCACATTGTTTCAGTTTTGCCATATCAAAATCAAACACTACCAGCCAACTAAATTTTGAACTTTAAAGAAATCTGAGAAATACATTCTTACAAAATCTTTACTGACAGAGCAGGAAGGTCTGTCTCGTTATTTGCTCACCAGATTCTTATCTGACATAGTACATCTCTACATCAAGGAGCTGCCTTGGGACAGGACAGAAGTTCAGGTCAGAGATTTCTGACTCAGATGCCTATTGCACTACTTGAAACTAGTAGCTAATAGAGCCTTGGTTAAGTAGTGCCACAACTGCCACAAAGCACACTTACAGCTCTTATTCAGTGCATAGGAAAGCCTGAGATTATACTTTTATGATTTGAAAATGAGCAATGATATCCAAAAATTGAGATATTCCCTGCCTACTTGAACACATAGGTTTTAGACTTGTACTACATGCTTGCCTTTGCTTTTTGGAGGTTTTCCTCTCAACATTTTATCTAACATACAAGCAATGCCAATCATACTTTTGGGATGACTAATTTGCACCTGTACTAATACTGTTTGGGATAGGTTTACTTATGAGTAATAGACCTTTCCCTTAATCCACAAAGGCAACTTGAACTTCACTTTAAGAAAGAAATATTACAAAGCAAGCCACATAAAATACATATATTAGGTAACTGGAAGTAAAAAGAAACGTTAAGTATGAGAATATCCAAGTACAATTAGTGAAGCTCTTTCACCCATTCATCCAGCTCCATGAGCTGAAATTCTGTTCCCCTACAGTTTTTTCTGTTCCCTGGTGACAATCCTTCAACCTGCCTAAGAACTGATGGAAGCACTGTTTTGTAGATCATCCTGATTTCTGCCAAAAGCGTATCTTCTTTCTTGGGCATGTTTCTAGCTTCCTTGAGGAAAGGGAGTTTGAGATAATGCACAGATTTTCATTTTGAATAATTCATGCATTTTTCTGCTAAAAAAAAAAACAATATTTTTCTTTTGGAAACACACATACACACAAAAACCCCAACAAAAACAGCAAGTTTTTTTCTGATAAAGCAATAACATTAATATCAAGGGACTGTATTTTGAAAAGGTATATTAGCAACTTCTATTATACATGAGAAAGAGAGGTGGCAATGAAACAGTGAGCAAATAATACACATATACAGAAATGTCACTTGTACATAGTTATTTACGTTTGTTCCCATCAAATCACCTTTGGTTTTATGTAGGAACCCTATGTAGGCCTACAGTTTTCTGCTGGCTGCAGGGGCATAACCAGCTTAGCCACAAAACTAAGTAAAAGACTCATTTTCTGGTACTAGTAGCACAGCTGAGAATTCCAATGACAGTCCAAAGCATTGCATATGTATTACAAACTTAAAAATGTGACCTCAAGGGCTTTTTTGTTGAAATAAATGATTTACAAATCTACGTGCTGAGCTCTCTATGCATGTATGAAGAAAATGAACATTGAGTAAGAGGATGCTATTAAAAACTAGCTGTTGAACTCATCAAGAATGGAACTGACTAGAAAGTTGCTGAGGTTTGGGTTGTTTTATCTTTTTTTCTTTTTAAGTAACTGCAGTTCATTTAGGAGAACAGTATTTATTTACTTCTAAAAATTACTTTCTTGTTTCGATCTTTCAAAATATAGAAACAATCATAGTTTAAAAACTAGGTATCAGTTTCTGAGAGGCTTTTGTAACATATATACAGCTATCTGCTGTTTACTTTGTAGCTTTGAAGCATAATAATTCTTACTTGTAATCTATTTTAGATAATGTCTTGACTTCTTTTGTAAGTTATATAAAGTACGATGACATTGCTTGTCTGGGTTTACATTCTGAACTTTACCACACTGTGTGTCTGATAGAAGTAGATGAATGACTAATACGTATTCTTGATGTTGAAGATAAGGCAGACAACTGACAAATTTACCCTACAAATATATAGGATTCCAAGGCAAAACCCAAAGTGTCTCTGCTGGACTGTTCCCACTTTCTCATGGTAGTTTAGCAGATGTCACAGAAGAGATGCCAGCTAAGGAGCTCTGTAATACCCAGCTGGACTATCAGATCTGACTTTTATTAATTATTAGTGCAGTTCTGTATTATTTGTATCTCCACAGTTAATGGTAAACCAAAGACATCCTTGGAATTTTTGCTCTTCTGGACACATTTTTTTCTTTAAAAGTAATGGCCTTTCCTTTGTTTCCAAACTTAAGAAATTATGCAGACACTTTCTTATTTTATCCTATGATATCTCATCACATTACTATTGCTATTTCTAATACATTTCTAACTCCCTCAGACATGAACCAGACACGTCCTTTTGTGTTCTCTGCAAGTGCCCACAGGACCAAGAAGGAATCCTGACACTGCCTCCAGGGCATAAATAAAGGCCATCATAAAGTTCTGTTATACAACTCTTACGTTGTTCACTCGAGGATACAGACATTTCAGCAATTTGTCTCTGAAACAGCTTTTCTTCAAAGTTATTGTTGTCAAGGCACATAATTTTAAAGCATAGTAGATACAAATTTTGGGTCAGCACAAAAGAGGTTTCCAAGGCTGCAATTATTGCTGCTAGTAAAATCTGAAAGTATGTGACTAATTAAACATTTAGGTTTACTCTGGCAGTCAGTCTGTTCTGGCATTAATAGAGAGAAGATGGATGGATCCCCATAGCTGAAAACATCTACCACGCTTTGGCACAATCAGATTTCCAAGTCCCTCTTTAAAGCCTACATGATGATTTCTGGCTACACTGTGTTTGCCCTCTCTAATAAGCTTTAGATTACATGGACAACTTTAAAATCTATTAGGTATGGGTTGGTTTATGCCAAATGGTTCCCTCATAAATATCAAATGCCTGTAAAGTTGAATGCATACCTAACCTCATGGCACTACCCTCACTGCTCCCAAACCCCTCTGCCACATTGGCCCTCCTCAGCCCCCTAATGACTCTGAAGGCTACCTGGCCCCTTTGAACCTGTCTGGAGGAGGAAAAGAGTAATGATGGCTTTTTTGTTGCTACCTCCAATATCAGCAGAGGCCTATCTGCCTGCCACTGGTATTTCCTTGCAACCAGCCTTGGCTCTAGAGTGTATTTTACCCTGTAACTTCCAGGAGAAAGAGGAAGAAAGAATGGAAAGCGTGAATTTTTGTAAGAACAATGAGTAGAGGAGAAGAACCTCTAGTGAAATTTTAAGTTCTTAAAGTCCAGAATGCATGTAAAAGGAAAAGTATGAGTATTTCACAAAGGATCTTGGGGTGACCTACAATACTTTATGATCACCAGCACTGCAACTAAACTAGTTGCTAGAAAGATATGCTTTATAGTTACATTTTATTATTATAATTGATGGTATGATTTAGTTACATTTATGTTATGCATAAGCAGATAAGCCGAAACATAATAATGGAGTAAGTCCACATAAAACTTCTGGTAAACAGGGCAGAAGAACAACACCTGTGCCACTGGAGATGACTAACTCTGCAGAGAGTGGAGGGTTCTTTTGTTCCTTTTATAAATCCACGAAATACAGTTCAGGGACACTTATAATACTTAACTCCCTCTTAGTGCCCAAGCAATTTTAATTATTAAGCATGTTTCTCCTAGTTTTTAAAACGCCCAATATCCATCACACTTCATGACATTTCTACAGTAAGGACAAGTACAATTTTTCTTCTTTAAACTGTGTGCATTAAATACCCCATGAGCCTGCTATCACTCTCTCCCCAGCTGTTAGGGCCTGCTTCCTACTTCTCACTGCTCCCCATAAACAACTTACTGGCTAAAGAACTTGGGTGTAAACCAGAAATCTTTGCTATGAAAAAGTCTGTCTTAGCTATCAGAGAACTGTTTCTATGTGTTGGGTTTATGTTTTTTAAATAAGGGACAGTACCACTCCTCCCTGTACAGGGAAAAGAGTAAAGAAGCACACCAACTTTCTGTTCCTGCTTCCATTTTCTTCTCAGACAGAAGGAAGTCGTATTTGTAGTACAAAAACAAACACAGAGAAATACAGAGAACAAATTTGAATGAAAATAATACTTAAACCAGGAGGAATGGCTTCTGTCTCAACGTATTACCTCCATAATTCCCACAGGAACCAAATATACTGGACCTACCACAAGCAGTGCTCACAAGATACTGCATGAAAGTTCCTCTATCATTTTTTCTCCTTAATCATTGATTCAGAGGAACCAGGTTCTCACACTTAGGTCTTTACATAGCCAGGAACACAATATGGATCATGCAACACTAAAACACACTATCACTACTTAAAGAAAACAGTAACAGCGAACTCCAAATTAAGTGAATTATCTGATTAAATATATCTCTGTCTTACCCATCCCAACACTGATATCTATTAGCTCTTTTTGCTGGCTACAAATTGAATGCATCATTCAGCTTTTGTAAACTTGCCCCAAAACTCCACATTTTTTTCATAGGGCTTAAATAAGTTATAAGCTATAAGTTTACAAAAACTTGACAGAAGCACTAAAAATTCATAACAACTCTCCTCTCAGATATGCTTATACAATTGGCAGGGATAAGATAAATAAACAGACACAATTTTCATACCTGTGCTGAGACCATGCTGATGCTGTCAAACCCAAGATTTCCATTGCTTTCTATGATGGCTGAATTTGCGTAACACGTCCCCCCATTGCTGGAGGATGGTGGTTTGGGTGGGTTAGTCTTATCCTGAGAATGATTCTGTTCACCATTTTCAGAGTCATTATGTCCAGCCTAGGTGACAAATAAATAAGTAGGGAGCTAATTAAAACGAAGGCAAAATAATAAACGTAAGAGAATAGAGATCAAAAAAAGTAAACGTGTGAGCATCATATTCACACTGCCTTGCTTTCAGCACCACGTAAATTTTTAAATAGGCAGCAGTAAACATTTAAATGTTTAAATGAACTCCAAACGTATTTAAGTTCCTAACTTATCTCTTACTTTTAGCATACTGTTTAGCTAGCACAGCAACAATTTGGCCATTGAAAGCAACTAGAGCATACGCCAGTGACAGCAGATCACGTTCGCATCTAGATTCTATTCCCAACTCTGCTTATAACTCCCTCGAAAAAGTGAGATTGCTTCCCCTATCCATATGGATTTTAAACACACATATCAGAATATGTGGTTAGGCTAAATTCCTCAGATGAAATGGAAAAAAAACCAAAGCAATTTATTAAACTATCAAGTATCTCATAAAATATAACAGGGACTTTAAGGCAAGTCTCATTCAGTTAGTGATACCTTTTCATTACCTGATCATAGATCTTCAATATCACTTTAAGAATCCTTTCCACGAAGAAGAGAATATAGAATCCACCAAACACAGCACCTGCTTTCTCAATATAGTTATCTACTTTGGGGTCAAACCCAAATGCCTAACAGTGAAGAAAAAAGCAATGCAAATTAGTCTGTAATCTTAGCACATTTCCAGAAAAACAAACAAACAAACGTCCCACACACACAGATAGTCCTCTAAAACACAGACTGTCTCTCTACCCACCACGAGTTTCCATGAAGCTGAAATTACCAAAGATCCTGATCTTTTTAGATTTTTTTTTAACTTGGGTTAAATGTTAACAGTGTTTTAATTTAGTAGAACTTTATATGCAGAATATAGTAGTAAATTCCAAGATGAGGAGGGTCTAACCTATAGCCCATTTAAGTTCACTAGAATTTTATCCAATGCATTTCTCCTCCTGCCTAGAGGCAGAATAGCCCTTGGTCTTTCTCATGGCACAGCTAGACATGGATCTTGGTGGTTCTGCTCACCCAGCCAGAAAGAGGTGGTAGCTAATGTCACTGAAGCCCATCCACAACTCTTTGGAGACTGCAATCCACACACAGAACCCCACTGGAGCATGCTTCTAAAATTAATACACTTTAGAAACTAGTACGCAAACCAAATAATGATTCCCCTTGCTTACCTCTGGAATAAGCTGGAAAATTGCATTAGAAAAGAGAGTGCCAATGGCCAAGCCCACAAAGTAAGTTAAAACCTTGGGGAAATATGACTTCTTTAAGAGGGGAGTTAAAATCAATCCCAGAAGTGATGCCAAGTTTATGATAGTCACAGCCAGGAACCCAAATCCCCAAACTGTGGATAAACAAGCAGAAATACAAAATATTTTAGTATAATGCCCACTTCAGGTTGTTTGTGATTTTTCTAACAGCTAAATTAGCAAGGGATTGGGAAAAAGAGTGATTCCCTGGTTGAAATTATACTTCACAAATACAAAAATCTTAAAATGCATAGATACTTAAGATATCTTAGTACCTGCAGAAAGGAAATATCTGTAAGCATCATCTGGTAGTACCATATTAAAAATGGAAACTGTGCTGGTGTAAGATCTGGGATAGTCTATCTGCTGCTAGTATAAATCAGGTCTCTCTACAGTCAGCGAAGAGTAAAAATTAAGGCTTATGCCAACAATCAAAGTAGCTACACATAGACAGGAGTGAAAACTTCTTAGTAGTCCCAGGGTTAGACCCAATTGTCATTTACTCCTAAGGAACTCCAAGATAAACTATATGCTCTCTTGGCATACTAGACTCCAAAATCCTTCCTGATAAAGGAAGATTCCTTCAAATCATCTTGAGGCCTTCAAATCATCTTCAAATCATCATCAAATCAACTTTCTGTTCCTAACACTCCTTCTTCTCTAATTCAAAGTAGCTGAAAATACGGTCCATCAGTGCTTATCAAACCAGGGAGGCAGGATAGCCGATAGTAGAGACAATTATAACAGAGAAAAAAAAGCATATTAAAAAAAAGGGTTCTAGCTTCAAAAAGATGGACATGTGATTTAGGTACGCAACACAGAAAAAGCTTTCCTAAGAAGTGGCAAATGCACCAGGGTTCATCATAACTTAGCTTCCTTCACCATAAGCATAGTCTCGGATTTTTAGAGTTCAGACACCAGGACTTGTACAAAGCCATAGCACAATTATTCTGGAGTCCGAAATACAGGTTGGGGGTCAGTGGTGGTGGTGGTTGTTGTTATTCATAAGCATCACAAAGTTGTCCCTCTATGTATGACTACTGGTTTTCCCAGTGACATCTCAAGTCACTGTGAGTACAGAGAAAAGCTTTAAAGGTCGTACTGAAGAGGTCTACAACTTCTGCCTCAAGTGATGCCACAGACCCACAAAGTTATTCACATAGACAGTGGGTTTGTGTAAAAAATTAACCACAAATAATAATCAAAGCCAACACAATGTTGGCTATAAGAGAACAGTTTGGTATAATCCAGAAAGCTGCATCATTATAAGCTTTACAATACCTATGTAGAGAAGTCCCCTGCTTAGCAGACACTAACAGATCAGATTATGATCTGCAGCCCAACTTTCCTTCAACACAGCTGGCAAACATAAGCTAGATTCCTCACCTGCAACTAGGATGGCTCTACTTTGCATAGCGTAACAATTTTTCTATGTAAAGAATTAGAAACATTTAAAGCATTTGCAGAAGGTAAAACAATGCCAATTAGAACATTTCATTTGCCATTTTTGATAGAGACAGACAGAGGGAGGGGAAAAACCACACAACCAAATATGGTAGATTTACTAAACTACACAGGAGATTAATTTCCATTAAAATAAATTACAATTAAGCTTGTAAATATCTTTTTGAAATCAAGTCTATAAAAACAAATGGACTTTCAATGCCATCACAAGTCAAAACCCACTATTTACAGTTTGGGATTACTATAGGAGCACGAGTCTGTCTCAATTTTGTATACAGCCAACTACTACACGTTCTGTGCAAACTGCACATTTTAAAGTGCCTTAACAAAATAAAAATCACATTTATCAGATACGAAGCATTTAGTGTACTTGCCCAAATTACTTCATCAGACACAGGAAATCAGAACAAGTTTCAAAAATTACAATACAAAAAGCCAGTACTAATTCCTTTTTACAACAAAAGACAAAGAGGATAAATTCACAAGTTGTGTGTGTAAATCAGCGGATGAAAAAAATAATAGGAGAATGGAGCTTAAACCTAAGCACAGACAAAAAGGTTATTGCCAAATTGTCAAAGAAGTTCTCACAATACTAATAGGCTTCACTAACAAATGGTCTAACTTCCATGCTGGTACTCTTTGGTCAGAACAGCAAAACATACTGGGACACTTAACTTGAAGTACACATTATACATCATACAACTGTCACTATTTTGTATACTTAATGCAATGGGAGATGTCTCATAACATACTAAAGGACTTGTGCTCACAAACAGGGATGTACTCTAATCCACTGGTATGTAGTATCCCCTTTTGTCACACACACAAAAAAAAAATCAAAAGAAAAAAAAGCCCTTCCCCTTCCTAGTTTGGTACCAGAGATCTGCGGTGCCAGAAGATAGATGTGGTTTTACTTTTAAAATTCTGTCCTAGGTCTGGATAGTCCAAAGAACTTGGGATTTTACATACTGATATTTTGTTTCTGATTTACTCACCCAAAGTGGAAGAATAAGGAAGAATTAAAATAAGTGATCAAATAACCTCATACAGTGAAAGAATAAATTAAGTATTACCCATCATAGCTATTCCACAGATCCTGCAATGAGCCTCAGTAATACGGGGACTAGTTTAAACTAATGAAGTTTTTAAAGGAATAAAAATAAATCTAAGATCTTTCCTATATGTTCTCCAGGAAGGTGCTCCTGGGCTGTGTGGCAAGCCTTTCTTTGAGTTCAGAAGGGCCTGAAGTATAATTGGAAAGAAAAAAATGATTACTCCATAATTACACAATTATAGGAACCGGTACTTCAAGAGAAATACCACAAATTGGGGGAAAAAAAAGTTTTAAATTTCCAAGACAACCAATGTTGCCAAAGTTACTGTATTATGGACTGTATTTCACAATATCATGTATGCACTGCTGTCTTAAAATTGATTTCATTCACTAGGACTCCATCCACACTAAGCTCTTTGTGAGTCCATGCACCTCAGAAAGCTGGCAGGTCTGACTTCACAGATCAGAGCAGAGCATTCTGTTTAGGACACAAACTCTCCTCTCCCCTGAGACTGGTGGCACGGTCAGCTTTGGCCAATAACCATTATTCTTTCTGTCTCTAGAACTGTGGCCCCAACAAAGAGACAGCCAAGACACCCAGAGCCACAAGAAATCCAAAAAATAAAATAGCAGGAGTGCAAGTAAGATGCCCTCTTTTAGGACACCATTGCTCAGCATTGTTCCTTCTAAGAAGTGAGGACAACTGCTGTGGGGCTTCCTGAGCCCTGTCCTGGGATGAAGAGGAAATAAGGTTATGAATACCTTTCCGAAAAAGCCAGGCAGAGAGCAAAGAACCTGTTCGCCTTGGACAGAAGGAAAGCACTGGGAATTTCCAGCTATTTCATACGGCTCTATACACCTTCCTATTGCCTTCCTGAGAAGCAAGAAAGGAAAGGACATGAGTATGCCCCTAAAGTCAGCTAGGTTAGATATGAGATATACAAACCCCAAGGAAAAAGGACATGCTACATGCTGCCTTTTAACTTTTACTCTGCTTCAGTAGCACTTTTTTTTAAATTGCTAGTAGCTGTCCCATAAAGCTTACTGTACTAATTTCTGCCGTATGTCTTGTCTCTTCATATTTTGGAAGACAGAATATTGTTAAGTGTGTGGGAGTCCCTGGGCAGAAAATCCACATAAGCACAGCTGGAAACGTGCATCGAGGATTTTGCTTTGTAGGCAGTGAGTGAAATCAGCTGGTCTCAATGCTGCCACAACGCAGATTCATTTTGTGATACGGCGGGGGTGAGCATAAATCAACATCTGCATTTGGCACTGGGCCTTTCTGTGAATCTTCCTTCAAAATAGGTACCACTGTGTTACAGCCTTATATGCCTGTGGTTTTAAAAAACCCTAACCATGGGCCTTGCAGATTTCTTGCACTGCAGCCAAGGGAGGGGCAGGGAGAAGACTGCCTTGCTTATCTGGCTACTGGACATTGCTTCTGAGCTGGCAGGATAAAAGAAAAACAAGAGGGATGGTCTAAATAGCTTAGGAGGTTAACTACAGGTCAAACTTTCCATGTACAATCTAATTAAACAGCCCCAAACAAAAAAAAAAGAGAAAGACAGATCCTACTTTCCAGTGTAGTAAGATATTACGGACTTCTTGACAATATGTGTCCTCATACGGTATAAGCAATCTAGAACAACCATGGTAAACTGATGCCATGGTTTCAGTGATTAATCAAATATAATTCTAATTATTACTGACACAGTTAAGTTTTAGGAATGATCTGTAACTCTTAACAGTTATCATCACATATAAATGTGATACCCAAGCTCAAGATTGGTGCACCCTTATGAGTAAGGAATCAGGCAAAGGAGGCAGGAAACCTGCATGGATGAGCAAGGAGCTTCTGGAAAAACTCAAGTGGAAGAAGGAAGTTCACAGAACATGGAAAAAGGGATGGGCCACTTGGGAGGAATATAGGAACGTTGTCAGAGTGTGCAGGGATGCAACAAGGAAGGCTAAGGCCCTCTTGGAATTAAACCTGGCAAGGGATGTCAAGGACAGTAAGAAGGGCTTCTTCAAGTACATCAACAGTAAAAGAAAGATCAGGGAAAATGTGGGCCCGCTGCTGAATAAGGTGGGTGCCCTGGTGACACAGGATGCAGAGGTAGTAAATGCCACCTTTGCTTCAATCTTTACTGCTAAGGCTAGCCCTCAGGAACCCCAGACCCTGGAGGTAGGAGAGAGAGCCTGGAGTAAGGAAGACTCTCCCTTGATCAAGAAGGATTAGGTTAGAGATCATTTAGGCAAAGCTGACACCCACAAATCCATGGGCCCTGATGGGATTCACCTGTGAGTGCTGAGGATCTGGCAGATGTTATTGTGAAGCCGCTCTCCATCATCTTTGAAAGGTCATGGAGAACAGGAGGGGTGCCTGAGGACTGGAGGAAAGCCAGCGTCACTCCAGTCTTCAAAAAGGGCAAGAAGGAGGACCTGGGAAACTACAGGCCAGTCAGCCTCACCTCCATCCCTGGAAAGACAATGGAAGAGCTCATCCTGGATGTCATGTCTAAGTAGGCAGAGGAAGAGAAGGTTATCAGGAGTGGTCAACATGGATTCACCAAGGGGAAATCATGCTTGACCAATCTGATAGCCTTCTATGATGGCATGACTGGCTGGGTAGATGAGGGGAGAGCAGTGGACATTGTCTACCTTGACTTCGGCAAGGCTTTTGACGCTGTCTCCCATAACTTCCTCATAGGTAAGCCTAGGAAGTGTGGGTTAGATGAGTGGACAATGAGGTGCATTGAGAACTGGCTGAATGGCAGAGCTCAGAAAGTTGTGATCAGTGATGCAGAGTCCAATTGGCGGCCTGTAACTAGTAGTGTTCCCCAGGGGTCAGTACTGGGTCCTGTCTTGATCAATATATTCATCAACAACCTGGATGAGGGGACAGAGTGCACCCTCAGCAAATTTGCTGATGACACAAAACTGAGAGGAGTGGCTGACACAACAGAATGCTGTGCCGCCATTCAACAAGACCTAGACAGGCCAGAGAGTTGGGTGAAGAGGAACCTGATGAAGTCCAACAAGGGCAAGTGTAGAGTCCTGTCCCTAAGGAGGAATAACCCCATGCACCGATATAGGTTAGGGGTTGACCTGCCGGAAAGCAGCTCTGCAGAGAGGGACTTGGGAGTCCTGGTGGACAAGCTGACCATGAGCCAGCAATGTGCCCTTGTGGCCATGAAGGCAAATGGTCTCCTGGGGTGCATTAAAAACAGCATGACCAGCAGGCTGAGAGAGGTCATCCTGTCCCTCTACTCCGCCCTGGTGAGGCCACATGTGGAGTACTGTGTCCAGTTCCGGGCCCCCCAATTCAAGAAGGACAGGGAACCGCTGGAGAGAGTCCAGCAGAGGGCTACAAAGATGATCAAGGGAATGGAGCACCTCTCTTATGAGGAAAGGCTGAGAGACCTGGCTCTGTTTATCCTGGAGAAGACTGAGAGGGGACCTCATCAATACTTATAAGTATCTAAAGGGCGGGTGTCAAGAGGATGGGGTCAGGCTCTTCTCAGCGGTGCCTGGTGACAGGACAAAGGGCAATGGGCACAAACTGGAACACAGAAAGTTCCAGCTCAACATGAGGAAAAACTTCTTTACTTTGAGGGTGACGGAGCACTGGAACAGGCTGCCCAGAGAGGTGGTGGAGTCTCCTATGGAGATCTTCAAAACCCGCCTGGATGCATTCCTGTCCAGCCTGCTCTAGGTGAACCTGCTCTGGCAGGGGGGTTGTACTAGATGACCTCTGAAGGTCCCTTCCAACCTCTACAATTCTGTGATTAATCAGAATGTTATTAACACTAATATTTCAAAAGTTATGAAAAACACTGCTTTATCTCTGCTTGTAAATACTGCCTTTAGGCACCTGCTCATCCAACATCATAACTTTTAACTTAGCTAGTCCCTTGGAACAACAAATTTATTTGGAATACTGAGACAAATAAATAGCCGATTACATATTTGATCCTTCTCAGTGCAACAACTGACTTCATTAACCAGCTGAATCTTCCCTGACCTACATTTTTTTACTGTACAGTATTGTGCACAATAAATATAGAAAAAATAGTGAGAAAAATAGGAGGAAGGAATATTAAGGCTACTCAGCCAAGCGATGATGTTCCATGTGGAGAAGGCAGCACAGAAGATGACATGAAAGAAGTCAGAGTTTGGAAAGAATATGAGCATTTCTTCTCAGTAAAACAGTCACTGGCTCCCCTGATGTCACAACTCCCACCTGCAAATAATTCCCCTTGAATGCAGTCCCCTAGTAATTTTACCCTAAGTTACCTTGATACACACACATCCTGCCAAGGCCAATTTCCCACTGCAAATCACCCACACAAACTTCCATTCTGTACTCCCATCTTCTCTCCTATTAACCAGCTATTAGTAAAAGCCCTTATGCTTCAGGGCACAAACCATTATCCAAATAAAACAGATCAGAAAGACTCTTCCTTTAATGGACAAATTATTCCATACCTACCTAGTCAGTTCTTTCACCTTTCTCTAAATCATTTTGAAAAGATCACCGTTAAGAGACAGGATATTTGTTTAGATAATCCACTGACCTGAAACATTATTTTAATTTTATGTTCCCACTTTACAACTATATCTTCCTAAACAAGACACTCCTGTGATGTATAGGTAAATGCTTACTCATCTCCTAAGAAAATCCCACTCCGGTCGCAGTATTAATGCAATTAATATTAACTAACCTTGTAAAGAATGTGGTTTAGATGTATCCACAAAGTTTTCCTGATGATCACATGGGTGAAAAATTAGCTGTTGCAAGACAGCAGGACATACTGTAGAGAAGCTTGAATTTGATACATGGCTGTTGTTCGGTATCCCATGCAAAGAAAAAATTTCCTCACTGGTCAAGCACTGGAATAAAAAGGGATTTTACCACCTTAATACGTTAAAGCAAAATGAAAAAATACATCATACAATAAGAAACACAAGAATTACAACATGAAAATACTGTAATGCATTCTCAAGGAAGTGTACGCAGTGTTTGCAGACTATGCATGAAAACACTGTGATTGCTTAATGTGAAGCAGAAGTGATTCAAAGTACTTTAAGTAAGATAAATCACAAATCAATAAAACATGTTTTAAATAGACGTTTGCAAATCTTATGCCCTATGAACCTGGACAGTTAAACCTTACATATTTGAAAAAATAGCTTCAAAGTAATTAAAATCTCATGTAATTACAAAATTATTAAATTTAAGAGCAGACCAGATACAGTTAAAATCTCAGTGCCAGTGTCAGAAAATGATTGGTAATTCAGTGACATATATAAGTGTAACGTAATTCATGTAAGCAACCACTTCTTCTTTACAACAACGCTTCTTATTTCTCTCCCCCAATTAGCTGTTTAAAAATGGTCTAAATGTTAGCAGCACTCAACATTTTTCATTCATTTTATAGCAATAATTGTTAACATCAAACATTGTTTTGTAAAACCACCCTGTACCCCAATGAGATAAACTCTTACTTGGGATCTTCACTTTGCCTTCAGGTCAGGACATAAGAGTATCTATGTCCTGAGGTCAAGGACAAATATACTTAGCAGTGCCAAACCAGGACAGGGGGAAGGCTGGTTGCTCTGTTTGTTATTTTCAACCAAAAAGATAAAAGACAAACCAGGAAACACCTTAAAATATATATCTACAGAAAAATTGAGTATTTTTATATGAAATGTTCTGTACTGATGTAGTCTTTCATCTAACACTTTCCGTTTATTCACATTCATTATTTCCTACAAGGCTCAATAAGGAAAGAGTGGGGGTTTTTTGGGTGTAAGCAAAACTGATTTGGCTTACTGCTGTACAAGGTTTAGTCTCA
The DNA here is from genome assembly GCF_964106895.1 of Numenius arquata. Classification (NCBI taxonomy): domain Eukaryota; kingdom Metazoa; phylum Chordata; class Aves; order Charadriiformes; family Scolopacidae; genus Numenius; species Numenius arquata. The sequence goes on along the minus strand of NC_133580.1, from coordinate 31,303,696 downwards.
AGACAAAAACCAAGTCAAATGTTTTCTTTCTATATGAGACATCGAGTCAGAGCACAACTCTCCCTGTAGCAAATCTCTGCGTGGTTGCAAAAGTAGAGCATTGGAAGCCTTAGCAAAATAAAAATAAATGGTTATTCCCTGCTCTTTGCAGTTTTGCTAGCCTTCAGATTCCACAGCACTTCTCTAATAATTCAAGATGATTATTGGTAAAGCAAATTCCTTCTAGAGATAAGCCAAAGCAACCGCAAGTCATTTACTTCAACAGCTGCTTCCGCTTCCACTAATAAAAATTTTTCCAATACTGTCCAAAAGGTCAAAGGCATGCACACATCATTTGAATGTGACTATTTGTAATTCAGCTTGGAGGAAGAGAACATGCAGGCCAATTCAAGTGACTTCAGCTAAATTACATCCAGTGTGTTCCTACCCTTCCTCTTCAATGACCCAGTCTAGCACAGCACTCAAGTACATGCTTGAACCTAAATAAATATAAATTTTTTTAAGGCCATGAGACCTTGAATACTCACATATATACAAGCAATGTGCATGTACTTTCATCTTTCAATGTCAGTGCAAATGTCAAAGTATCACATATAAAATAAATATAGCTTAATAGCAGAAAATGGTGGGTTTTTTTGTTTTAAAGCATGTTGCTCCATGTAATCTCAATGGAAGTAGCGTACAGAGAAATCACCACTGAAGATACGGTCTTTAATATACACGAACCTCAGGAGCTTTCTAAACTGGTTATGTGCCTAATCATTTTACCGTTAACTCTGCATTATGGAATAATGCAAAATACATGGCTAATATGTCCAGCGTGGAACAAAGAGAGGATAGTTGCGGTCTATAGGAATAGTTCCTGTACAGTGCTTCTTGTATTAGTGGCTTATAGAGCCATTTCTGGAAGTCTACAGTGAAAAGCCCTTAGAAAAACAAGTCAGTAGGAGCTGAGAATTAGTAACGTTAACTATCTCCAAGAGAAATAATCTTTAACTATCTCATTCCTAGAAATACAGAACAGATTATTAGTGTTTTAAAATACTAATATATTTGTATTAATATTATCTTACAAAAATCCAAACCATGTTCTAGATAGAAAAACAGACGATGGACAGAAAATAAATCACACACAGCATGAATTAATAAACTTAAGACTCTGGCTACATACAAACAAATAAGCAAGAAATACCATCGGACGAGAGCTCTTTTATGTAAGGATGAGAAACAGCATTTTATTTAATTACTATTATTATTTTGATCAGGGACAATCCCAGAGGATAATGATTCCTATAAATGATTCATTGTTTTAAGTCACTTCATCCTCTCAGTAAACTCCTACGTACATCGAAGAGCTAAAAAGCAAGCTTGCATTAGTTCACTGGCACAATCAAAAGGATTAATTAAAAGATTAAATCTATTGGAAGCCTTGGATTGGAGCAACTCAAGTTTGCACACTGCAAAACTCTGCATTTATCTTTGGAGGATAAATACATTAAGAAAGCCACACTGCTGTGAAAACACGAGCTATTTATTTTGTAAGACCGACAGATGATCTCAGTAGAAAGGAAATTCAGCCTCATGGAACAGGGGACTGAGAATGAGGTCCTGGCTCACCAAGTCTACCGTCATGTCTGTCCCCTGCTATTCAGTAAACCTTGTCACAGTGCTTAGTTGAGGGGACTGGCTGTGATGTGACTGTCACCCAGTGTTTAACAAACAACTGCAAAAAAGATATGACATTACTGATCACGTCCCTCAACTGTTAAAAAATAATTTTAAAAATGCTTTCATCAAAATTAGGGAGGACTTATATCAGTAGAATTTACACAATTACAAAATATTTAGACTTTAAAAATAAAAAAAAAATTAAAAAAACATCAACTGGGTTATTCAAACAGACGTTTATCTTTCTCCTGGTAAGGCTCTCCCAAAAACCACGACCAATATGGGATTGGTTTTTTTTTTAAGATGTTAAATGAAAAAAGTGATACATGACTATCTAGAATCTCTTTACACCAGCATCTTTACAATGAAAAGCAGATGCCAGCTGACCACATCTTTTGAAAGAAAGGATGGGATAATTGCTCAGACAAAAATAATGCAAAGAGGACCTCTAACTGGAAAATTAACATAAAATGCTACACTACCAACCATCTTGTAAATGCTTCAGTCCCTTTTCTGATCTTCTGTCACGTTCTTATCTTTGCTCTACCTTTGTTTTATCTGTAGCATTCCACATGTGAAGTAGCAAGATACCCAACAGCAACCGGGACTGCAGTTTCTAGATGTTTCCAGATTAAATGCTAGCCTAGCCCACACCAGGGCTGAGCAGCGGGTCACACAGGAGCAACAGCAAAGAAAGAATGCAGTGAATACCTGTCTGACCAGCATTTGTTTTTTTTTTTTTTTTTTTACTTGGCCTGAGCCTGGATAAGGCAAAATAGAGATATGACTTGTGATCATATATGTATGATATATGTCTTCTTCCTCAACTTGTAACAAATTAAAGCATCTAATACTGATGTGGTGGCACCTTTTGTCACTCAGCACAGGTAAGAACTGGATGCTAGGAGATGAGCATGCCTTCAATAAGCAGCACTCCACGAGGAAGAGTCAGACCAGATGAAGCTGCTTGAACACACTTATGCACTTTAGGGATTTCACAAACACACGGACGTGTTCAAGGCAGCTGTTCATGCTGGGAGCTGAAAACTGTCCATGAATGCCAAAATTTCCTGAAGATATTATAGAAATAAGACACTTAGCGGGCAGGACAAATAAGTCTATCCTCTCACTGGCCAGGCAACATCAGATCATGGTGTTGGATCAAGACCATAAGCCACGCTCTGTCAGGGCATTCCCCCTTTCCTAACAAGCTTTCTTACCAATGCCCACTTACCTTCCATGTGTTTTCTGACCAAAACTTTTGAGCGTATAATTTAATCCTCCAGCACACACACATGCTATCATACTACAATGAATCCAATGACAGAAAATCAAGTATAGTTTCATGTTTTTACATCTTGCTAATAATGTAAAATACAGAGTGAGTAAGCATGCCATCATCTATTATACCAAAATTGCCAATTTTATCCTTATTAGTAGGACTAAAATGTGTTGGAATTCCACAGTAAAATGTAAAAAAACAGCAGTGACCAGTATTTGAATTTGCTCAGTTACTACTTATTTCTCTGACAGGAAGTCTTTGCTTATATATTAAGAAAAGGTGATTGTCAAAAATTGAAGAGGAAAGAAAATATAAACACAAAATAAAGAGAATTATAAAAGTGCATGATGAAAAAGAAAAAGCAACCAAAAGCATAAGGAATTGGAGACAGTTCAATCAAAAATTCCAAAACAGTACTCAAAAAATTTTTCTTTTTTGCTTTTTACAGGAAAAAAACCCAGCATCTTCATGGACATCATAGGACATAAGTTACCATAAATGCCTACATGAATATATGTTCAAACACCATGTTCAAACACCATCATCAACAAACTAAGTCATTTTTTCTTCTCCCTTATCTTTTCAAGTCATCCTGGTATCAAAGTAAAACAGAAATCAAGCATCCATCTTCTTCTGACTTGCACATCCAAACTCTTTCAATTTTTAACTTCTGGTGGATCTTGTGAGATTAATAGGCTTAACAAAACTACGAGTGAAACGTTAAACCGAAACACTAATACTGGGATAAAACTAAGAGAAACTGTTCCTTCCTGCCAGTTTTTGAAGTGCTGTATCGCCTGTCCCTTACAGATCAGCTCTCCACTAAAAATTACTTCAGGCTTGGATGAGCAGGGCTGTGTTATCTTGATTGGAAGAAAGGCCTAGGAGTCATCACACTAGCTCCGAACCCTGAAGTTAAGAACTGAAAGGCTAAGATAAACCTTGTTTCCTCCTACAGTCAGATACTTATGCAGCCTGAATGGACAATTCGGGTCTGAGAAAGACCTGAAACACTCTCCAGAGGTATTTACTTTCCTCCTAGAGAATCAGTAGACCTTAGGCCTCTGGTGCCTTCCAACACACAAAATTAGATTAGGCCACTTTATGTTTTCTGTCATAACCAGTAGATACTCTCAATTATCAACTTGTGAGCACAAAGAGTCGCAGTCTTTGAAAATTATCATGTCTAATTTACTTGGTATGAGTGTGCATTTGTATGCACTACCTGCCCAAGGTCATTGATATACCTAGTATCTATGAAGGAACAAAAGCCAGGAGGCAAAATGCACTTGCTTAAATGCACGTAATAGCTGATGGAGCAGCCGTAAAGCCAATTTTAACAAAGAAGCAACTCAGCAAAAAAGTATACACATTTTAGGGTGGTACCCTAGATATTATTCAAAATGGACACAACTAGAACAGGCTTGTAAAAAAAAATTGTTTCAGTTAAACTTCAAATGACTTATAAGGAACGCTCATTTAAATGATAAGAAAGAGCATTACTTTTTTTTTTTTTTTTTATTTCCTCTGTAGCTCGTGCCAAAGCCTGTGTACGAGGGCTACGTGCTTTTGCAGAGGGAAAACCTGAAGAACTACAGAATCTACTCATTTCTATCCCCTTTTAAAGAAAGCTTCTTTTCATAGCCATAGTCAACACTGTAAACTTGTATTTAGCGTGTGTGGCTGCAAATGTTTATATTTTTAATACGCTGTGTTGAAACAGTGTTCAATTTGTGAGATTTGAAAGCAGTGACTCTGGCAAATAGTGCCATGCTTATACTGAACACTACATTGATTTCAGTAGCATTAACTCTCACTTAAACCTCTGGTGAGGGTAAAGACATCAGAACTGCATTCTTCCTAAAAGAAAGGGAGCTTATCCAAGGTTTGTCTCCTTCATGGAACAAGCAAAAGAGCTACCTCTACAAACATTAAAAAAAAAAAATTCTTAAAGTCCCTAGAACCATGCCTCTTCTGTTTCTTAGGAAGTTGAACCAAACCAGAGCAAACAGTCATCCCTGCTTTCCTTTCATTTTCATGACTGACTTTGTGCCCTTGATTCCTGAGCATAAGGAAATCACCATCCTCAAAATTCGCCTTCAAGGAAACAAACTTAGTCTAGGACACTACGAATACAAGAAATTACAGAGAATTTAAAAGTAGCGATCAGGTCTAAGTTCTGCATAGGGACACTAAACAGAGTAACATTTTTCATGAAAACTGCTATTCCAATGATATTTAGTCAGTAAATTAAACATTGTTTTAAACAGCTTTCAGTAGATGCATTGATGGGCATACACTTTGCACTCAACCTAGAAGACAGATGTGAAAATTTCTGAAAAAAGTTTCTTTACACAAGTAGACCCGTTTATAATCGGCAATTGTATTTTAACAAGTCCTGAAGGTTTGTTTATACAACCCTAGGAGGGAAACACTAGCTGATTCTCATATGCTTTTTGTTGTTGTCCAGGTGTTATTTACCCAGGAGAAGTGCCAGTTTAAGAGCTGAGCAATGAAGGGGTACAGCCAATCCCACGGGCAGCCCCCCACTGCAGTGATGGATCACTGATGGATGGCAGCTTTCCCCCCTACCACAAACTGGTCTCACCGGTGAACCGGTACCTTTACCGAAACTCGGGCCCAGCGCCTCAGGAGAACTCTGTTCCCTCCCTCTCTCCCCGCTTCACCGTGATGAAACACGACGGCGATGAGACTTAAGAAACTAGGGAGTTGCCCACCCGCCTCGGCGCCCTTGTTCCTGGACGTGTTTTTGCAGCCCAGCCCTCACCGCCCCACCCGGACAAACCCCGCTCCCGCCGCCACCGCGCCGGGGGACACCGCGGTACCTGGTTGTGGTGCAGGTGGGTCAGCGGCAGCACCGCGTCCAGGGCCGGCGCGGCGCCCAGCTGCCGGAGCAGCGCGGAGAGCTGCCCGGCCGACAGGCTGTGGTTGGACCCGAAGACGCGCAGCACGTCGTCGGCGAAGCTCACCGTGGCTGAGGCGCCCCGCGCCCCCACGCCTGGGAGCATCTCTAGCCCCGCGGGACGCGTCGAGCGCCGCCGAGGGAGCAACGCGTCGCAACCCCTCCGTACCGCCCTCCCGCCGGCGCCGCCTCTGCCCCCGGCTCCCGCCCGGCCCGGTCCCTCCCCGGGGGGGGGGCCGTCGTGGGGAGACGACGGGGCGGGCGACAGCGCAGCCGTGCCCCACGGCTCCGGACGGGGCGGGCCGGAGCGGTGCCTGCCTTTTGGTCGCCGCCGCGATGTCAAGCTGCTGACCGGGCGCCAGCCTAGTCCCGCCGACCCGGGGCTGAAGGCAGCCGCAGGGTCTCTCCGTAACCCTGTGTCGCCACAGAAGGGTGGCAGGGGGCTGCCCGGGGAAGGCCCCACGCGCGGGCAGAGGGGGAAGGCTGCAAAATTCCTGGCTGCTGCCAGCCCCGACCCCGGGGGGGGGCAAGGGTCATCAAACGATCAGACACAGCCACGGAGGCAGGCGCTCTTTGCTGAAATGCCCCAAGGGCTGTTTCCAGCCGTACCCACACCCCACACACACCTACCCCCGCCCGGGCCCCACAAGCTGCCCACCTGCCGTGACCTGCCGCACAGCCGGTGGGATAGTCGAGGCCAAGGTCCAGGCCCCGGCCCCGGCCAGGCGCACACACCTCAGCAGCACTATCTCCGCCGTCGAGGCGGCTGGACCTTGGAACGAGCTGTTCAGCTGCTCGCTTCTCTCAGGCCCCTTCCCTCCTTCCCTCAGGCCGAGACACGGATTTGGACCTAGGCTACCTTTTTAGGAAGGTTTAATGCACACACACACAAAAAAAAAAGCATGTGATTTCATGCATCCTTTTTAACAAACAGATAAAATCGTGACTGGTCCTGGAAGCTGTCACTCAAGTGGTTTGGGTAGAGATCCTCATGTTTCAGCACACCAGCCATGTAATGGCCCTGGGCAACCTGGTCTAGTTGGGGGTGTCCCTGCTGACTGCGGGAAGGTCGGACTAGACGACCTTTGGAGGTCCCTTCCGGCCTGGACCAATCTATGAATCTATGAATAATAGCAGCTCTGGCTCCAGTGATATTTGTACTACTGACAAGTTATTCTGTAACTGCCTGTTCCAGATTTCTTATATATCCCTACAGTGGGCAGAGATAGCACATTTTAATTTTTTTTTTTTTTAAACATATTCTCATTTAGACCTCTGTGGAACTATGCTGAATCACATGAACTGAGACACTTTCCGCTATTCCAATTTTTCTGAAACCAGAATTTTGCACTGTGTGTGCCAAGCTGTCTGGGTAGCAGCACCATGAAGGAGGCAGAGTTAAACATACTTCACAAGCAGTGCAACTCGCTTGGATAAATTCTTCGTAAACAACTTCCATACCACAGTGCACAAAGCGTCTAGCAGAAAAAAAAAAAAAAATTCCAGCAGCATAACCCACTACCAAGGGGGGTGGGGGGGTGGGGGGTGGGGTGGGAAATCTAGAGAGAGCTACAATCATATAAATTCTGCTATTGGAAACCCAAAATGTTAATCTTTCCAAATTGGAGCCCAAATAGCTAAGATACCTTCACACTTCCCTCATCTTTGGTTGGTGGCAGCTAAAACAGCCCCAGCACAATTTAGTCGCAGGTTGTTGCAAATGATGGTCCCCATCTGCACTGGTTATACCACCAGCGGTGGCTGGAGATGTTCCATCCTACCCACCTCTCCATTTATGTGTGCGTTTTGGGTCTCTTCCAGAGAAATCAACACAAGATTTCCTTGGCTGCTAAGGGAATGGCAACATTCTTCTTCAGGCAGCAGCTATGGCAGCAGCAGAACTGATACCTCCTATACTTTCTTCTTCAAGTGCGTCTATTTCTAAACACAGCTCTAGTAACAGTTGATTACTGAAGGCATTCTGAAAATTTAAAAAAAAAACAAAACTATATTTGAGAAGTGCCTTATGACCAGTAGATAAACTGGAAACTGCAAACTGGTTAAATCAGGTAAATCAAAACAGGTTGCTGGTTGCCTCAAAAAGATTTGTCAGTGCTTTATTGTGCAGGGCCAAAGGGTTAATCTCAGAAGTTATTATTTTAAGAGTTTCTTTTTATCAGTAACAGAAATATAAAGGATTATTTAAATTAGCATAATTAAACAAACTTATATTTACATTAGTTCTTAGGCCTGTATTTGCATAATGTTAAAAAGTTCAAGGAATTCCTGGATAATTCCATTAAGACTTATTCTCTGTTGCCAATCCTCTGCAGAATGAAAATCCTGCTCTATTTCTGAGAGATAGCCAAAATTTTTCCTCAGGGAGTGATGCATTCATATTGCTCTAGTTTAAAAGGAAAAAAAAGTTTCTAAACTGAGCGTTACCGAAAAAGACTGCAAGAGCTAGAAGGGCATAATAACAATAAGGCCAGACATCCTGTACCTTTCAAATTGTATACGTAACACTTGAAGGACTGCTCTGGATTTTGTCTATATTCCTGTCATGTACGGACCCAATCAGAAAGTTTGATCTTTTGTTCATGTAAAGTCTGATAAATCTTGGCCAAATACATAACGGAGCCAAATTCTCTTTCTCAAAGCAGAAGAACAATCTGTTTGTACACTGTAAACGAAGTATTTCCCAACAGTACTTCATGGTCCTGATTCACTATTGTGTTGGTTTTTTTTTTCCTTCTTCTCATACACCTGTGTAATGTTACTGTCACCTTTAAACCACCCCAGGTTGCCAGCACACCAGATGGTGACTGGCAGTGGGCAAGACGACGCATAATCAGCTTCTCCAATCTTCTAAAGCGCCAGATCCTTTCTGAGGTGGGTTTCTCATTCAGTGAAGCTGTAGCTAATTACATCAAAGCTAGCACGATTTGCAATCATATGTGTTATTTACTTATTTCAAAGTCAGAAGAACCCTGTTTATTGTCATTCAAACCAATTGAAATAAACCTATTTGAAACTAGTAGTCATAATTCCGTCATTTGACAGGTAAAATAGACACACCCATTCCTCGTATTAACATTTGTACCTTTTTTCTCTCAACTCTTACTTGGATTAACTATTTAAATAGGATTAAAAAATTACATCCTGTAACTAAACACCCTTGAATGAAATGATATATAGCAATGGATATTTCTAGGGGAAGTATCTAGGTAGATATGTAAAAATATTCAACTGACACCTTTTTTCATGTATTTCCCCTAAATAATTCTCTTCACTGTGGTAAGTGATTTCCCAGGGGTTCTATTTGTTCATTTTTAACTTGGCAAGGCAGACTGAAACACTCACAGCCACTCTATTCTAGCTTCCCCAGTCTCACAGTCAAATAAATTACAGATTAATAGCATGCTAAGATAGATACTCAGTTTTCAGTATTGCCAGCTCAGGAATCTTGCAGTTCTTCTCAACTCTGTGCCCTTGCAAATACTGCAAGGAAATTCAGGGATTACAGCTCTAGGAACGCAGTTCCTAGAAGCCAGGCAAAAAACATACTGTTTGGCTTAAAAAAGCCTGAATCTCATCAATCTGCAGATCTTGACTAATTTTTGAAAGTTTTTTGTTCATAGAACAGCACTAGAAATATATCCTTATCCTAATATATCATAGTAGAAAAGTTTCTGAAATTACAGAATTAAAAGGAATGTTTCCTTTAAGGCACAATGGCCAAAATACCTCGTGTTGGTACAGTAAAACATTCAAAGGGAAAAGTGGGATCTCAGGTTTTACAAGAGTTTGACTGTAATTTTAATACTGAATTACAAGTGCTAGGGGCACGATATGAACCTCAACGTACCAGAGGTATAATGGCATTGCTATGGTAAATCAATCATAACTTGCTTCTTTTCTGAGGCTGCACTATCAGTACAATTTGTGTATTGTTTACTACCCTGAGAAGCTTGGCTCACACAAAAGGTTAACATTATGCAATAGATTTCACCCAGCAAGAGGTATTACTCGTTCTACAACCCTCTACTAGCTAGTTCATTAGCACTCACTCTGAAATTGTAAAAGACCCTGTTTCTAAGTAAGGAAAATGATCCATTCACTCCTTAGGACTAAATATTGTTTAAGCAAGTACCTTTAGAAACAAAACCTCTATAATAAAATAGCAGATAAAATCTTTACAGCTTACATTTTCAAGTAATAATACATAGAGATATTTAAAGATCTTCAACCACAACAAGAATATCTCTTTAATGGAGATATGCAGATGAAAGTATTCCCAGTTCATAGCTGCTCATTAGAAAACTAAGATTAATAAAATTCTGCTGACACTTCAGAAACATTATCTGTCTCCACCTTGTTAGCATAGGGTCAAGACTATCTAGATCATATTTCCAGTGTCAAAGCTTAAAGTTGTTTTGAATATAAAGTTTTGGCCTAGGGGTATCTCTGATTTTCAGTTGGTAAACAGGCTTCTAACTTACAAATCCAGCAGCTGTTGGGCTACATTTTTGGATAGTATGAAGTGAGCTAGTGCCTGGAGAGCTGAGCCAGCCTATAGCAGCTGTGGGTCATGACTCAGAGTACCCAAGATAGGTGTGCGGAGAGATAGGAAGTAATAAACTTTCTTAAAAAAGAACAGTATTCACTGTGAAGACCAATACTGCTTACATTGCTCAAATAATCTTTACCAGTAGAGTCATCTTCTGGAAAACATAAAGGTCTCTTACAATTTTGGAAAAAAAAAAAAAAACACACACAAAAAGTTTTTTAAAAGAAGCAAAAAGACACTACACATTCTTATGAGTACAAAACTTCATTTTGTAAGAAAAGGGAAGTTTAGAGGTTTGGAGCTATTTTTCAAGGTAGACTTATTTTGAACTGTAGCAGTATAAAAAAAGAATTTTTACATTTACAAATTCAAAATTAAACATTTCAGCTATTCTCCCCAAGTCTTGGAGATGCACTTTGAAATTTAAATTTTCTATCGTTCTAAAATTAGATCAAAACCAACCTTAAAATCTCAAAACCATTGACGAAACAATTCATGTTTTGTAGGTACATGCCTAATAGTAACCTCTTACCTGGTGATGACCTTTAAATCCACGAGAGGATTCCAGGGGAGGGTCAGTGCATGACTGAAAGCTAAAAGCCCAGATTATATTGACATATCTGCACTGAATTGTATGTATCTAAAGAACAAGGGTTGTGACAGAATAAAGGAGAAACAGTCATATGTCAATATTAGTATGATTAGATAAGCAGAGTAGTGTCAGCAGGATGTCTGAGACACAACATGCTGGCGTTGTGTTTTACAGGCTGGATTCTGCAGGGATCAAGATGAACCCTGTGAGAAAGCAATGCTAAATCAGCTGCAGGAGTCATTTAAGTTTATTCCTCATAATCCTGTAGGGTGAAAAAGTAGGTAGAATTTCTGGGAAGGGACCAGAATAGCCTTACCAGCTCCCGTTACAGGACCCAGGAAGAAAACAGTTGTTCTGGACATTTTTCTAGATCAGTAGCCTTCAGTACATCAGTCTCTTTCTCCGTTCCTTGGAAATACAGCTGCTAAACATGCTTGAATAAGCAAATTCTTTCCAAAAACATGAAAACTCGGCTCTGAGTTTGCAAATCATGTCAGTATGCTTTGCACATCTCCAACATAGGTCCTATACAGGCCCCTGGGATTGGCAAACGTGCATCGAACCCAGCTTAATTTTTCCACAACTACTAATACGAGAGAGGGGAGAAAAGGTGCTGTAAGATAGAAGACATCTTACTTCAGAGGAAAACTACAGTTGCAGCTAACAATCTCCTAGTTTGGGATGCAGTGAGTTATCATACAGAATAAGGCTGTATCTTCAGTCACTTCTCTTCTACTCACTTACTTAACACCGAAATTTTAAAAGTTTGAATTAACAGACAGTACTCCAGGCCTGCAGGAATTCTTAAGTACATACTGCCGCCATGCCAAGTTTAAATTCAGGATATACTTAAAACTGTGGTGCTTTAATCTATGACTTTAAAACAAAGTTTTAAAATTTGAGAGATGGCTCTCAGTCAAATATTAGTTCAGTCATTTGGGGCATATCACTTGAACACAAAACACATCTCAGTTTTAACTCCATCCTGGATGTATTTTCATGTCTAGCTGCAGATATCTGGAAGTAACAAAGTGTGTTAACATGATTTCAAAGATACCTTGCATCATGCTGTTGCAAGAACAGCAGCATTATCACAATGGAGCACCAGCATTCCATGCAGTTCATGACAGCTTTTAAACTTTGTGCTTTTGTGAACTAGTTACAAACATTTATAGGCTAGATTAATATTCAAACTCTGCCTGGCAAGAAAACAGGCTTTCTTTTGTTTAAAAGCATTAGAAAATAGATTTTTCTAAAGCTCTCACAACTCACAATTACACTGACGAATACAGCCACAGGATGCCTCTGAGGTTAGATAAGAATTAAACAGGATTGAAAATACATATTGACAATCAAAACATTCAGGTACACCAGACACGACTTTAGAAAATGAAAGAGAAAAGGATATGAACCCTTACATATAGATATACCATTAGGTATAAGGTTGCCCACTGACAGCCTTACCAAGTTTGGATTTCATACAAGCCAAGGTAAGGCTTCTAATACCACACATAGAAGGAGCACACTAGATCAACCAAAGGCAGTTCCTATTTCATCTTGAGGTTATTCAAATCAGAGGCATTACATGTATGAATTATTATGGACTTAGTTCACACAACAGTGGAATCCAATTCCATGCTTATTTCACTAAACACAAGTGCGCATAAACACAAAGCAGAGAGGAGTTTAGAATGTTCTACCACTAAATAATCTACAGGAAAAACTTTAATATACGCAGCCAGAGGTAACAGGACATCCATAAGCTACGCACAGCACTTCAAACCTAGTGTTTGAAGTATCTAGTAAAGAAAGAAGAAAAGACGACTATATTCAATGTTATTGTAAATAGAACTTGCAAATTTTTTAAAAGTTACTTTAGGAATCTAAAAGCCATTAGGAACTTATGTACTTCAAGTATTTTAGAATGCTTTTCCCTTAAAGGAAAATATACCCAATTCAGTGGAACAGAGAGCTCTTATTGTTTTCCATGTTCTGTACATTTTCACAAAGGGTGTGGATGCATCCAACTTCAGGGATTTAACTGTGCCGAACCTCATGTGCTAGAACTCAGTGGAGTGGAATAAGCTCTGCCACAGGGTAATGCTGACATTAGGTCTTACTTCAGCAGTTAGAGTAAAAGCACCAAAAAATACCCGTTTCAGTTACATGCGTAAAATAAATAGATTCAACTTATGTAACAGTGTGTTCTAGAGCTCACTAGAATTTATGGGGGGAAAAGGCTCCTCTGTGAGGGTTCCTCACATGCAGAAGGAAATGATACTTCCAGTAGCAAGTAGCTGTTGATCAATGTTCATTTGCTGGTTTCTCCTTTCTCTTCCCAGAATATTTCTAGTCAAGCAGAATAATTCATCATCCACCCTTCTCACAGTGCCCTCTTTTCCAAGACACGTCACTCTGTTGAGCAACATATGAGAGAATACACAAAATTCATATATTCCCTTGGCATTCTCACTTATCACTAGAGGGAAGTTGTGTATATGCACAGTGTGTTTCAGTATTATTTGACTAACATGTCTGCAACAGCCCTTGGCAGGATGCAGTCTAAGTTTGAACCTTCTCTCACTGTGCCAAAATGTTAATGGAACAGTTATTTTTGACAAGCAAGTATTTAATGTATACCTGTCTAGATGACGGTAGTGATTTTCAGATTTGAATGCTTACTGTTTATGTAAGGATTTCTAATTCCATTACTAACTTCATCATGGCACACCTGTTTTTAAGAGTTTTATTTAGTGCTGGACTTGGATGTTACGGACTGTGTGTTTGGTTGGTTGGTGGCTGTTTTTGGGGGGGGGGGGGGGGGGGCGGGGGAGACAGCGACAGCTGAATTTTAATATTCAACTATTTTTGCTTTAAAATCTTGCACTCTCATTTAGGCCTACCACCATTAAGCCTACCTTACTGAGGCAGGAGTACTGCCAGCTCTGCTGAGTAGTTTTTATACACAATGTGTACAGAAGGCTAAAGCTGAAGTCATGAATGTACCAGAGCATTGATTTTAAAGGAGTCATGAATTTAGAGAACCAGAAAGGTTCTATGACTAAAAAAAAAAATACGCTTTTAAAAAAAAAAAAAAAAAAGGGGGGGGTTGGAAGCTGTATGTTGACTTATCAGGTCAGAATACTAAAAAACCTACACAAAACCATTGCCTTTGTTCACCACAACTCAAACATGGAAATGAGTGACTCAAAGTGAAAAAAAAAGGGGGGTAGGGGGGAAACACAAACAAAAAACACCACAACCTTCCAAAGTATTTACTGTAAGTTGTGGAATAGAAAGTGTTAAAATGGCTAAAGGATAACACAGCACAAACATTTGACAGAGAATACTTCCTGAACAAGTTACAGATTAAAAAAAAAAAAAAAAAGCTTAGGGATTTGCAACTGGGGGTCACAAAAAAATTCACAAAAGAAATCAGACAAGTAGTTCAGTACTATTAACTTAAGCAAGCTGGCTGCAGAAGTCCTCAATAATTTTACAGGTCAGTTCACACACTGGTTTCTTATCATCCTAACTCTAAAATGCTGTAGAGGATTTATAGTCCATTACTACTTTTAAAGGTTTTTGAAGACTAAATACATTATGTTAAGTCCTTTGAGTCAATTTATGCTCTTCTGGTATAAATCAGAGTAGAATCTCTGTGGCAAAGCAGAACACAGGACAAATCAGAATCACAATTTACAAGCCAAAAATTAAAAGAGTCCGACAGTCTGTATTTGCTTGTCCTACAAAAGATGTCCTTTCAGGCAAGCCCAGCAGGGAGAAAAGAAACATAAGAGTTCAGGTCAGCTTGTTCCCTGTTATTGTGAGCTTGTGAGACAAATGTGTGGACACAGCATGTTTCCAAGCTCTAGGTTGCAGAAGCAGACAATAAATTGCTTTAGATGAGGAAATGGCCTCTCTATATCCACCTGTATAGCTGTCAAAGTATACCAACATGAACTGATTATAAAATTATTCCAAAATATTCAAAAATAATTCTTATTTTTAGAAAATACGGGAAGAACTGAAAAACTTTGTGAACAAATGCTAATAACTAAGAGAACCAATTTAAAAGACCCAAATGGCTTTAAGCAACTGCCCTACAAATAGTTCATTTTGGGGGTAGATATAGATCACCAAGCGACAGAAGAGCACAGTACAACCAGTGAGAAAACTTCGCAAGTAAACAATTACCAGTCTACTGCTTGACACCACACAGTTGTTGAGATTCCTTACATAGTTGCTGGTGGTTAGTTATGATTCCTTAGGAAAGAAAGATTTACCATCTAATCCCTGTAAGTAAATACAGATTCAGTCCTCACTAAAGGGCACCTGAAGCAATAGTTTAATAGCAACAGGCATCTCAAGTGTGACCTTTATCTGAGAATCTCAAGAACATCGAGTTTAATGAGTTCACCTTCCAAAAACCTGTAGGTGAAGGAAATACCACATTAGTTTTTACAGCTTGGGAAACTTACAAATAGTGAAGTTCAATGATTTAAATGCAAACAAGTGCATGGAATCCACTTTTTTAACTCCTGAACACCACTTGCTCCTTGTAAAAACACTATTCAACAAGGGCAAGGCTATGTGCAGGATTAAATTCTTCAACAAGAGAAGCAGAAGGGATGAGCTCAAAATTTGTGAGGCACATTAAGCACTTTACCAAGTGCTTACCACTTTTTTAGTCTTAAATAAATTCACCTCAGGACATAGAAAACCCTGTTTTTTAAGGACATGCTGTAATTTTGTTGCTTGGAAGCAAGTCAAGTGAAACATTGGTTCACAATAACACGGAAGAAGCACTATCATCTCCTATTTCTAGCAACACATTACTCAAGTGTCGTAAGAGACGACCCTCCCCTGTTTCAAACTTTTAGCTGATCTCTTCTGTAGGGAAAGTATTCATCACTAACACCTGTGAGATAAACAACAGGCAAAGGATTTCACATGTGGCAAAACTGCCCACGTCACTGAAATATGTCATAGGGTCAAGTGGCAACTGCCCAGAGGCCAGATGAATTTTCTTCCAGTAGAAAGCAGAGCATTAAAACATGATCTTTGGATTTCACAGCGTAGAAGAAATAGGAAGGGAAGGAATTGGAATGCATCAAGTAACTATTTGGGGGGCATGGAAGTGGGTGTTGAATCTGTAACTACATTGCAAAAGGAATCCAAAATTAAATAATGGATCTCAAATGAGGTCCTGGATTTTAATTTTTTCATGCTTTGTCATTTCCAACATACTTATCACAGTAAGAAGCATAATGATACCAAGTCCTGACTTAACCACTGACATGGTGTTTGAGAAATCTGAAACAATCTCACACAGACTGATAACATTAGCTGTCGCAAACAAAAGAGAGCAAAACCAGCCAACTTATCCCTACAGTGCCCAGTACAGATATTGGCTCAGGGCTAGTAGGCTCAGCGTTATGTACTACCTTATTCTACCCAGATGTATAGAGAACATTATTAAGAACAGATTCATTTCTTTATACTGGTGTATCTTATAGAAGTTTCATGTTCTAAATTTTTAAAGAATTGCCAAAGTATCCCACATTACATCATTAAAGACCCAACAACACACACAAGTTTTGCACTGTAATCAATTATCAATTCTGGGACATTTTAGGAATTTCCAAGGCCTAAATCCTTGAAATATTGTGGAACGTCATACATGCTTCACTCTGTAAGAGTATTTTATTGGCATTTTTTCATTAAGAATTAAAATTTCTGTTGTGATGAAAAACTCATCTATAATTTCTGAATTATAGATCAGTTATTAAACATCCAACACAAATTCAGAATGGATTTGCTTATATCTATCCAGGTGACTGAAAGTAACATAAATAAAATTCAGATAATTTAGTGATGAGTATACATACCTTTGTTTGTGGAGAAGAGATTCTGTCACATCAGCTAATAAATGTTATGTACTTAAATACTTGCATCTTCTCAGACGCACTATTTTCCTTACTGTTTATAAAGCAAACCTTTCCCCTCTCTGTCCTTCACTTGACTTGGTAGTAAGTAATATGAGAGCATTTGAAATTTGAACAAAACCTCCTTGTCCTGAGAGTACAAGGGGCAGAGGAAGATGCAGCTAAGAGCAATGAGTTGTTCTTAGCGCCTTACGCCACCTAAGGACATAAACCTAAGGACAGGACAGTAAAGAGGCCAATTCAAGGGCAGCTATTCCTGGATCAATTGTCTCCAGCTCCTTCTCCATACTTTGTTTACAGAGCTTTCTAGAGAGTAAACTGAAAGTTGAAAGTTATTTCATTGTTTGTATTTTTAAAAAGAAAATATTAGACTTCTCTGAGACATTTTGATGGCTACTACAAATACAGGAAAGAGGTGTTAGCTTCATGATGGAAAAATGCACCTGCCATAATACTACTCACATGAAATGGTGAATTTGATGTTGCAAATCAAAGGTTGTACATATACACAACTTCCCTTTTGGTCTTTTTAATGAAGTAATGGGATTTGACTCCTTGATTGTGAAATATCTGGCAAGGATATGGTCCTCACACAAATTGAAAGCAGATACACATTGATCATAATGCTAAATTGAAGAAGGAGAATATCTTCATCTCATACTACAAGATTCAAGGAATAAATAACTTAATATTAACTGTGAAGTTATCCCCACATTCCAGTATGTGAAAACAACTGTCAACACTCAAGAAAGATTGTGTTAAATAACTGAAACACTTCCAAATGAATTATCCAAAATAAACTTCCACCAGAAAACTACCATGAACACTTACTCATCTTAGCTCTTAAAAGCAATTGCTCTGGTGTTGAAGCCATTTCACATTCTTGAATTGAAACTTCAGATTTTATATTATTTTAATTTAATATCACTAACTACTGTGTTTAACGCTGAACAGACTAAGGCTTTCCCTCACTAAAACCAAAGGAAAACTCCTCCCATCTTCAGAAGAGCCAGGATTATCTCCTAGGAAAAAGACTGGACAAGGATGGGGTGCTTTCTCTCTCTCTCTCCTCTTTAATTTGTAAGGAGAAAAAAAAATTGTTTAGGCAACAAAACAGCAGAGCTGCAGTGTAAGTTACATCATTCCTAGGAGGTACACAGAGACAGGCATGGATATGGACAACAGAGCAGTCATAGATGACTGTCAGAACACAAAGGGATGAAGAGGAGAGTCAGGGTCGTACATCAACAAAAGATCTGATAATCAAGTGTGCTGCTGAGCAGAGAACTGGAGTCACCCTAAGAAAGGCAATACAGTGTTACCTTAAAGAGTGTTCTCACTTGCTCCCTAGCAAGTCGTACAAAATCAAACATATTTCATGCAGTAATGATTTATGACTATATTGCATATTCCTTTCAATCTATACGACACTTACTTGCTTTTTTAGGGCATTACCTTTTAGTCCTGTTACAGCAAACCCACAGTTATCAGAGAATACGTGACACAGCTCCTGCCAAGAGGAGGAGATTCACAGCTGTCCTCTTGGCCTGCCCCCACCCTTGAATCCCAGCACCCTGCTGATCAACAGCGAGGGTTGTGCCCATGCAGTTTGTTCTGCTCTGACAGGTGCTGGCGCTTGGCAGCATTCCCGGCAAACTGACAGTTGCAGAGTTATGAAGACTTGGCTGCAAGTCAGAAAGCCAAGCTTATGGAAAGCACGGAAGGATCCGGAGGATGCAAAGGTGTTAAACCCCTCCTGTGTTTTCACAATCCTAGAATAGCCGAAGGCTGCTCTCAACTATGCTGGCTGCCAGCAGCTGCAGGCACTTTTACAGAAGCTAGAACATCAACAAGAAAAAATAATTTGAAATTAAGCATAGCCAAATAGTTACCAGAAAACCCAGAGGACACCCCTCAGCTCTTCATCATCTTCCAGCTCATGACACACTAAGTTGTTTGAGCTGCCCAAATCATGCTGTCTGGATTCAGTTGCAGCTCCAGATCTGGCTTGAAGCAATACACCTACAGTCTTTCCTCTAAATGAAGTCTAGCCTCTCTCCATCCTCCAACATCAAACACAGGCCCTCCACTTTCTTCTGGAATCGCAAGGGCTGTTTTGCTTCTGTTGTTTAACAACTGTGACCCTACAGCTTTAGTGCTACACCAACAGGTAGGGCTCCCTTGAAGCTGGTAGCAATGCTAAAGAATATCCACTTGCAAGACCGAGCTTCCTTTCAATTCATCATGTTTAAATGCTGAGGATCCTATGTGTATGCAGTACACAGAGCAGCAGGGCAAGATATTTCTCCTCCCTCCCTCCCTCTCCCTGCTCACACATTTCCTTCTGGAAATCAGTATAAGAGCGGTCTGCAATTAGTGAGTTTGGGCTATATTTAAGCAAGAAAGGATAGTTACCAAATTTAAATCCCTTTCCACCTCAGCTTACTAAACTAATGTTGTTGATTACACATAGGCAGAGGTGCTCAAAATGTGGTTATCATTGTCAAGGAAAGAGGCCGTAAGAAGTTATTTCATGTATTCTCAGCCAACTTTATCTACTTTTAGCACATCACCTTCCCCTGGACTGATGCTATACCTGCTTATTTACCTTACACTAAACAAAGAGTTATATTATCAGGCGATCTATGCATGTAACCTACCAAACCATAGACAGGTTCATTCTCCATATAAATCTGTTTAAAATTCCCTTTTACAAAATCGTGATGCTGTCATCCTACCTCAAGTTGCAGTTTTGTCTCTTTGGGTGGGGCTTTGCTGCAGAAAATGGGCATCACAGAGAAGTGGGACGTTGTCAGGAAAAGCACTTCAGTCAGAACCACACTAGATTATTTGCAGCTACTTGAATATTCCAAGAAGATTCATCAAAGCAGAAACATTTTGTTCTTCTAAGACATGCAGATTAACATGGATACTTTTATTCCAAAACTGTACACACAGCTTGCACAAATGTAAAAACTACATGAGGTGTAGGACAGTATAAACATGGGACTAGTTGACTAGGTCAATGTGAGACTCAAAATGGGCGGAGAATGGCTAGAGAGCAGCCCTGAGGAGAAGGACTTGGGGGTGCTGATGGATGAGAAGCTCAACATGAGCCGGCAATGTGCACTGACAGCCCAGAAAGCCAACCGCATCCTGGGCTGCGTCAAGAGAAGTGTGGCCAGCAGGTCTCGGGAGGTGATTCTACCCCTCTACCCTGCGCTCATGAGACCCCACCTGGAATACTGTGTCCAGCTTTGGAGTCCTCAGCACAGGAAGGACATGGACCTGTTGGAACAGGTCCAGCGGAGGGCCACAAAGATGATCAGAGGGATGGAGCATCTCCCCTATGAAGACAGGCTGAGAAAGCTGGGGTTGTTCAGCCTGGAGAAGAGAAGGCTCCGGGGAGACCTCATATCAGCCTTCCAATATCTGAAGGGAGCCTACAGGAGAGCCGGAGAGGGACTCTTTGTCAGGAAACGTAGTGACAGGACAAGGGGCAATGGTTTTAAATTGGAAGAGGGGAGATTTAGGTTAGATATTAGGAGGAAATTCTTTCCTGTGAGGGTGGTGAAGCACAGGAACAGGTTGCCCAGGGAAGTTGTGCAAGTGTTCAAGGCCAGGCTGGATGGGGCTTTGAGCAACCTGGTCTAGTGGAGGTGTCCCTGCCCATGGCAGGGGATTTGGAACTCGATAATCTTTAAGGTGCCTTCCAACTCTAACCATTCTATGATTCTATGAATATGGTCGTCTCAAGTTACTTTAGAGCCATAGAACTGCATGAGACAGAACCGTAAAAGAAATCAGGGTAAATATAGACAGATTGGCAGAATTTGTAATATTTGTCCTTAGCTGTGCAAAGTAAAGTTGCAACTTATAACAATTGTAGGCTTTTTATCAGTGGAGGTAATTGATGTATCTTCAAGTGAGAGTTTGTCAAACACTGATAGACTCATTCATAAAATGTAATATTTCCTATGGAAGTAAATGAAGAAAGTCTGTCATTACAGTGAAAAGATTAAGTACATCCTGGCAAAGCTGTTCTTTTTTATAGTATAGAGAGCAAATGCTAGTTTTTTGGGGTTTTTTTAATACTTTAAAAACAGTTATTCAATACTTGCTAGGCAAAGAGCTAGTATATCTTATTTACATTGGGGTTAGACATGGCACAGCTTCTAATCCACAGAATCCTAATTTTACAGCATGGTTACTCTCTAATTAAGATTAGAATCCGGGATTTGAAAGCCTCCAAATGCAAGCAGAGCATTGGTTTCTTTTTAGCCTGGTCTGTTGGGTTGATTTTAAGAAGTTAACCCCAACCCAGGCTCTAAAAGCATACGTGCAGCACACAACTAACTACACATGCCAGTATTTTAGTGAGAAAATCTGTACTTCTAAAACACCTTGGGGAGGGACAGGCAGGGTAGGCAAGGCCTTTGCATTACCATTTTATCCCCATGTTAGACACAGTTAACAATACACATGAATTAGAGGCATTAACGTAGAAGCACAGAGGCAACCACACTTGCTAAGGACCTAATGAAAGAATTCAGCTATGAACCCAGATGTGAGTTTCTGCCACACCAACAATGTGTCTTTCAGTCACTTACTGGGAACACCCAGTAAGTCAGCCTCTCACCAAGTACTTATTAAGGAGCCACTAATTACCACGTATCCAACTGCTAGAGTATTTCAGTTCCCTCTGCTCTGATACTAGTATTGTTGTTCTTGATAAACCAGAACTGTAGCTAATCCTCTGGCTTTATGCCTGACTGTATATTTGTTTTTAGTGATATAATCTGACTGTACTGGATGTTTTATAAGAAACATGCTGTTAAAAGGAGAATTTGAAACATTTTGATTTGTTTGGACAACTGAAAACTTGGCGGTCCCTGTTGCGGCCTTCTCTCTGCACAAACACAGCAACTCTGAGAGAGCAGAAAATTATTTTGACACTATAAAGCAGGCATTTCAGTTTTGTTGTGAAGAGTTGCTTGAGAAATTAGGCAGTGTGCTGTGCTTCCTCAGGTCCAGTCCCCTAGCACTCTTTTCTTCAGCCCACCTCCTCTCCCTTTCTGACTCTTCCACATCCTTTTTCAATGCAAACAGGGCTTTTACTTCACACCACCACTATCTCCTCTTTTCTGCTGCTTTCAGTCCTACATCTCTAACAATGTGGGCACTGAGACCCAAGTGACAACCCAAGCTGACTCAGTCTGCAGCTTCTCAGGTGTCCTAAAGCTACGCTCCTCGTTTCAGAAGCCAGTAAAGGTATGCCAGGACTTGTGCATGTGGGCTGCAAATGCCTCACCTGTGACACAATTGTGTCTCAGTAATTGGGAGATACTTTACAGCTTGCATAAATACAACAACTTTCAGACACATTTTATGGATGCCTAAGTCTAGAAAGCATTCCTCCCGGGTTATGGTAAATGAACCTGACATTTTGCCTCTGGATTTTCAAGTAGAGATACCTACTGTGGTGTACAGCTTTGCTAGCAGTTCATACTTATGCTCTTATCAGCCATTCTGTCACTACAACTGCACTCAAACTAAACCTTGGTGAAAGTTTAGCTTCAGAGCAGTACCATTCTGAGCGGGTGGCGTTCTCAGGGTTTTTTTTGTAAGTGACAATGATAATGCTAGATTTACATATTATATATACAGTGCTTTTCTGTATGTTATATTGTTGGCAAAGCAGACAACTACCTGCAAAACACATGGGAAAGGAGACAGCAGGAACTGAATGAGCAAGTTGGGTTCCAGAGCTTTCTTCTTCTCTACATTGACAGATAAATAAATCCGTACACTTCATACCTCAGCACTGTCTTCCTACACTGAAGGGTCAAGCTGTGCTCCTGCTTTTATATTGCAAGGTCACAACGGACTTGTTTGCAAACACAATAAAACTTTACTGTTTCCCCCCTTCCCTATATAGACATTGCAATCAATATTGTCCTGAACTACAGAATGACTACTTAAAAATAAAAATTATCAGATCAACTGCTAGATAGCAGAACAGACTTAAAGGGGACAGACAGAATGAACCAGTTCATTTGTGCAGTCAACAGAACAGCTGCAATTACTGGTAAGAGGCTTTCCAAACAATTTCAATGCTTTACTTAAGAGTCGCCATTAACCAGACAGCTTAAAGACCTGGCTTCTCTTTCTTACCTATCTCCCCGAGTTCAAGGATTGAGCCTTAAATCATCCTGCTAAAGCCACTGGCCTAGATTTAGAATACTGGATCCCAATTTCTGATTTTCCTCCAGTCCTGCTCTAAATGACCAGACAGATTTCCAGCTTTATATTGCCTTTACCCCGGGGAAGGAAATAGATACTTAAACCTAGAAAGCAGCATCACTGGGGTAGCAGCAGAAGGAAGGGAAGTTTTCACCTGTTTCTCTTGTCTTCTGCTACCATCAATACTCTCCCTCAAGCCTTTTACTTCACATTTCAGACACATCTAACCTGATCCAGTTTTGGAAATTAACAGAAAACTCAATGACAAAGCCACCTAATGTCCTGTGAGGCACACAGCTAACTCCTCTAACAGCTTGAATAGTGAACAGCAAAGTCCTTCCTCAAGCAAATGGACTAACCCTTTTTATGTTCCCAGGTAGGAAATACATTAAAAGCATGGAAGGCCTTCATTTCAGCTAAGCCAGTCTCCACATTAGCAAGTTTTTAAACATTTTCTAGCTTCCTATCTTTATAAACCAATTAAGTAGACATACCTGCAGAACACATGCTCCGTCTAGATACATATTTTGGTTCTTTAATTCAGTTACATTACAAAAAAACAACCAACCAGCCAAGCAAACAAACCAAAATCTAAGCTTTGACTGTCATTACTGCAGTTCAGAATTTATTTGTTTGAGATTCTTGAAAAGATACTGCAGAGAAAGTATTATCCAAGTAAATAAGTCAAGCTGAAAATTCAGTATCAAAACGATTGTCCTTACAATTGAATCTAATGTTTTAAAAATAATGTCAAAGACTAATGTTTTAATTTTGGTAACATGATATGTTCTGAGATGTGTTAGGTGTTAAACAGACCACTCAAAAGTGTGCTTACCACTACCTTATGTCAGCCCTGCACTTCAAGGCACCAATCCTCAAGTACTTTACTGAGTAGGGGATTTTGGCAAACTTCAGGAGAAAGGAAGTGCTTCTGAAAGATACTTTCTGGAAGCAAGGAGCATACTTAGGAAATGGGAAATACTTTAGATAGCTCTCCTTTCTGCTGAGAGAGCTCTTAGCTTATCTTGGTTTTACTGCTGTTTCACTGACTTGAAGTGCTTTACCTTCCTACATCTCATACAAGCAAGCATCATTTTTTTTTTCCTTCTACCAACTATAAGAAACTAAATAATTCTGAAAGGTACCATGCGACTGCAAAGGATGGTACAAACAAATCACATACATTTTAACACTGCAACTGTGCTTGCTCTTTCTAATCAGCTTTTCACATGAAATAACAAATGCAGTTATTAATATGCATCTTGCAGTGCTGTATGTGGCCAAATAATTATATAATCCATTGGCACAAATAATTTGCAGCATGTGAAACAGTATTTGGACATGTGTAATGCTCAGAAAAGATTTTTTTTGTAGAGCTAGGAAGAGGCAGAAGTGGTACCTGTTGCCTTTTCTAACCGGCATCTGCTGGTATCACCTCTGACTTCCTTTGACACTTGCCATAGACTCTAATGATCTTTGCACTCTCTATGGGGGCCCTACAGCTTTATTACTTGTTGTCTTCAATTTTCATTCAAATCAGGGCTCAATTATAGTGCCTGGATGGCAGTTTTGCATCAGGAAGCCTTCTAACTCAAGCAGCAATAACAGTTTCTCTGAATTACTCCTGAAAGTTAGAGCTGCTAAAAAGCTGAGACAATCATCCTCAGACAAGGACTTGCTAAGCATGCAAAATGTCCCACAGAGTAATTAGATTTGCATTAAAACAATAGCATGCATTTCCCTGACACAAACTTCCTATAAAACTTTCATGTCAGCATGGAAAAAGTTTGCTAAAAATAATTAGGTTAGCCAAAGATAGCAAGGTGGCAATTCTTACAGTTCTGTTGCTCTTAATGGGTTGGTTGTTTTTTTCTTAGTAATTTTCCTAGCAGCTGCTGCAGTGCTGTGTTTAGTATTTTAGTATGAGGAAGATGTTGATATCACATTGATGTTTTGGTAGAGTTTTTCCCAAGTCTGGGATTCTTCAGTCCTCCATGTTCTGCCAGTGAGTGCAGGTGCACAAGGAGTGTAAACCAGAAGGTAAGGAGGCTCCAACCCTCACCTGAAACTGCAAATCAACAAGGTAAGAGCCTGCCTGCTTGGACACGTTAAAAAAAAAAAAAAACAAAACAGTAAGATGTTAGAAGATTTCAGATCAAAAATCACCATTGGACTAAAAGTGGACAGTGCGTGAAGAGTGGGTGTATAGATTACAAGGGTATAATTGCTCAGGGATTTCTTTGTTCGGAGTCCCTTTCTTTGGAGGCACCCAGCCCAGGCTGTCCTTGCTGCTGTACCTTTCAATTAAATTAATTATTTTATAAAATCCAATGCCTGAGACTCTGCTGCGGGAAACCTAGGGCGAGCCTGAAGGAGGAGGAAGTGTAGCCAAGAGTAAATGTGTGTGGTGGAGTAGAAAGGGGCACCCATCAGCTCACTGGAGTTGCCCGCTGTGAAGGGACTCCGGTCTTAACAGCTAAAGACTCGGGTGGTGTGTGTGCGACTCCTTGAATGGCGTATGAATGCTCGGGCAGTGGCTTCTGCTTTAACAGTTCAACACAGGTATAGCTGCACCAGGCTTGAAATGCAAGCATAACAGAAGTCACAGTAAGCGCAGCAATATTAAACGTACAGTATTTAATCAAGACAGGGAGCACTGACCAGCATGTGGCTGCATCACAACAGTTGTACTAGTTACTTCACCCCTAAAAAAGCCCTGTTTTCAACATCACTAATGATACATATTCTGTTTTTTATTTTGTGACTGGATTTGTCTTACTTAGGATATTGCTGTACCAGACTGTCCTCTGATAGCAGTATGTAAATCCCAGACTAGGATCCCATTGCACTAGAAGCTGGACAGAGCAAAGCAAGTTCCTACCCCCCTCCCCAAAAAAAAAAATCCCATTTGAGTCACGTATGGTAGCTGCACTCGCAATGTAAACATGGGACAAACACACAGAAACACACTAACATCAGCACACACTTGCCTAAGTCTTCCCATACAGACTCCAGATTCTGGCCTTCTCAGTGTTTAGGAGGACCAGCAGCAGTGGTAAGCAGGCACAGAGGGCTCTGACTGATATGAAGACATGATGAGATAACTGCCCCAGCTCGTTATCTCACCCCTAAACAGCCTACTGCTATGCAGAGAACTGAGCTGCTCCTGAAGTAGCAATGTGAGCTACTGCAGCTTACAGACAGCATGTGAAGATAAATCAGCACCAGTTTTGGTTTGCTTTATTCATGTCAAACTCTAATTTCCAATAAGTCCTGTATCAGTCCATTCTACCATAGGAACTCTTACAGTATGTCTTGGTTTTTGTATGTCAGAGACACAATCCCAAGAAATCAGAGGACTTGCAACCGCTCAGTTAGGACACACTCAGATGACTTAAATTCAGAGAAAACCCCTATTCCCAAGCATTGTGCTAACAGTTTGTTGCCAAGAGATAATGCCAGCAACAACTTAGTACCACTACTTCTTCACTTTCCAATATTCAGCTTAGAACTGTAACTTTACTGAAGTGTTTTCAGATATGACTGTGAAAACTTGCAAGCAGTGAGTGAATGCTTCAAGCGTTTGGTTTTACCCCTACCCAGAATATAAAATAAAAGAGATATAAGCTGATGTCCTGGTGTGATTTTTTTTACTTTTGGCATATGGTTGACTCTTTTTTTGTTTTTAGTTACCCTCCCCGGATGAAAAAGCTTCTATCACATGTTTTCTGAACATACACGAAAATTTCTCACAAAGAAAAGTCCATGGACTACCATGAATCTCTTACATGAAAGCAAGGTCCCTTTTGGAAGATCCCTATATCCAGTAAAACATGATCCAACATTTCTAGAATTTCTTAAAAAGTACAAAGCTCCTGTTCTAACAAACTTACAGTAGTTGTATTCTGCCATTTATCTCCCAAAACTGAACATGAAGAAAATCCAGAAACCCCTCAATATAAGCCTACAGCCCTGCACCAGCTTAAGTATTCTAGTCATTTTTTGCATAAATTATTCATCAAGGATCATGCCCAGTTGTCAGCATAAAACTTTGCCATAGAGAGAATATTCATGACCGCTTCCCCAGTTGAGCTAAGTCAATCTGACTAACCACAGTGAAGCTATAATAAGTTACACTGCTATAGCTTAAATGTACTTTTGGAGGCACACCTGAAGAAGGGAAGCATCTCATACTTTCTTCCCTAAGTAGTTCACCTGGGAGAAAAACTTAATCCTTTTTATGATGTAGATCTGGGGAGGGGAATAATGTAAACTCTTCTGTTCTGCAAAGGGTTACTAGCCTGT
Organism: Numenius arquata; assembly: GCF_964106895.1. Lineage (NCBI taxonomy): Eukaryota > Metazoa > Chordata > Aves > Charadriiformes > Scolopacidae > Numenius > Numenius arquata. The sequence goes on along the minus strand of NC_133580.1, from coordinate 31,276,165 downwards.
AACCTATTACACTACATTAAAATTAGACACAATGGAGTCTAAGCATGAGATGTTTGCTGTGTCGGTAACAGGCAAGCTGTGGTAGGTGCCATTTCCAGGTGTTTTATAGTGCTACCTGCAAGACATATCCCTACCTTCCTTCTTAAGAGGTTCAGAGGAAGAGCAGCACGCCTCATTCCCAAGGAACAGCTCCAGTAGGCCAGGTTCAGAACTCAGCTCAGCACAACTCACCATGCATTGGCTCTCGTTCACAGGTTTATGGCAAGGCTAAGTTCCAAATCCAAACAAAAATAGGCAGTTAGTTTTCTTAGTTTGCTTTCAATACCCTTTAGAGAAACCAGGTAAGATCACAGTGCTGTTAAACTGACCAGTATATACTAGGATGCTTGTCCCTTTAAACTACATAATCTGTGTAGACCAGATGAACAGTGGAATGACTCAATGGCTTCTACTCAGTTGCTGTAAAACTGGAAGGCTGAGCATGCTTTTTTATTACACATCTGAGGAAATCTAACCTCCACAAGCTGGCACAGTAGGCTCCTACTGCCTCACACGTGTTAATTGGTGATCATTGAATAAAGGTTTCATTTCCAGCTGAGTCTGTGAAGCCTTTGTTTTTAAAAATAAAACACTTACTGGAGAGAATTGAAGAAACCACTAAATTGCTAGAGAGTAATTACATGAGAGGCCAGATGAAGATACCTCTTATGATGAATTTTGCCAATCAGATAAAAAAAAACCTACTTAAAACCAGTAATTTTAATACTGGTCAAACTGTGGCTTGATTGCCTAATTACAAAGACTAAATCCTGAAGAATGCTATGGTCGATGTAAGCAGTTTCGCCTTAAATTAATCATGCATTTCCTTAAGTCCTCAGTACAAGCTTACTGAAATATTTTAGAAGTTTCAAAAAGTGGATGCAAGTAATGTAATTCTCTTCACTATCTAGTTAAGTAGATACTGTATTTGAAAAACTTGCAAACATTTTGGACGTGTATTTTCTAGCTTTGTTTTTCCCTTCCTGGACATCACATCTGAATGCTGAACTTTTTTCCCTTTAGTGCATCTTTCTGATATCATACAAAGGACAGAAAGAACATGTTTTAAATTCACAAATGCATCTCATCTGAAAGCAGAACAAATGTGTTTTTCAGTTTGCATTCATCTACAGTTACAGTGTATACCTAACATTAAAAGTCTGACTCTATTTGACTCTTCTTCTGTAATGTTAAACTATGAGGTCATCAAATCATATTTTATTTGTTAATTTTCACGGGATCTACTGCCACTCAAAGGACACCCTAATGATCTAAAGAGAAACATAAGCAATGTGGCATTGTCAGACACGGGTCTCTGTGATGCATGGTCTAAGTTTGCTACAGGAACCACTCACACTCTCTGCCTTGCCACCAATCTCAGAAGCTTTCCATCACTGAAGATACCATTAAAAATAAGCAGTGTTTAAATGAATGTTTTTCCAACAAAAAGATACATAACTGAGACTTCAACTTTCTGCCGGACCTATTCTTTTCACCGTTTCACTCAGCAAAAATTAAAGTGTTACAATAAGGGCAAGACATGCCATTAGGATTTTATAGATAGAACCGATGTAGTAAAATGTCCTGACTTATTTACAGTTTGAAACACCAAAATCCAAACTCCTGAAATTATTTTACTTTCACTTGGAGTCATAAGAATTCAAAAAGCATTCCCAGTTTGTCTTCCACAAATCATTTACCATTTGATAGAAACATGAGAGAACTCAGACACTTTAGACACCATCAAAAGCTACAAAAGGTTTGTAACAGGAACCCCTTGCTTTCTGGGAAAAGTCCACTCACGTCAGCTTAGTTTCTCCTCCACCCCTTGTCAGTGAAATAAATACGTTTCAAGCACAGAAGAAAAAGCTCTTAACTCTCTTCTGTGGCTGGGTGTGGTTATTATCACTACTCCTACAGATAATTGTGAATTATCTTACTGTCCATTGAAACTAGGATACTGCTGGTCTCTCCACATACCAGTGAAAAACAGTTCTTAATGAAGCGCTTACATAAAGAGGCAAAACTGCAGCATGGAAGAGAAATAGAACAGACTAGAGTATTTCAGTTGGAAGGGACTTAACAACAATCATCCAGTCCAGCTGTCTGGCCAATTCAGGGCAAGCCAAGTTAAAGCATGTTATTAAGAGCATTGTCCAAATGCCTCTTATACACCAACAAGCTTGGGGCACAGACCACCTAAGAAGCCTGTTTCAGTGTCAACGACCCTCTCGTTAAACACCATCCTTATTTCAGGTTAAATAATTGGACACAAACAGATTAAGGGACAAATCTGCAATGGAACTCAATTGTCTAATACTCATTAAATTCCAATAGGAGCCATGTGTCTAAGTCCTTTTATTGGCCTTGGCCTGCATACTCCAGGTCACACAGACTGTCACAGAGTTACGAGCTGAACTCATCCTGTTCAAATCTTTCTATAGCACATTAACCACACAGAATCATCCTTGTGTTTGTATATATAACCTCAACAATTGTTTCAGTGCCATAAAAGAAGGATACAGGATATGGGTTGAATCCACTTCTGGAGGATCCCAAATTCCCAACTAATATTATGTTTTCTAAGTGTGTAACTTCCTATCCAATCCAGAGCTGTAGGACTCTTCAGTGCCATAGATACCTCACCTATCAATGCCCGAATTGATCCTGACCTGAATTTCTTCCAACTAGAGTCACAAACCTACAGCAAGTGTTCCCATAAAACAGCAAAGGCAGCTGCTGCCAGAAGAGTGTACACATTGTCCTGTTGGCTTACCTTTGATTTCCAATTTGTATGCTGCGACTATCTAGAAGGCTTTCATCTTGCAAAGGACGCAGATCTACAAGTAATCATTGTCCAAACCCAGTGACAAATTCAAGCCTAAATGACTAACTAGGCCCATGTGAGTTGGATTTGATTGACCACCATTTTTAAGACACTGAAAAGAAGGCTATAGTCTGACAAACTTTTTAAACAGTTGAAGCTAGACCTCCTGTAATTAATAGAAAACCAGCCCATACTTTCTATATATCGCCATCAAGTGGAGTGAAACATAATATTACTGCAGCCTAAAGCCTGAAAAAAAAACCCCAGGCTATTAAATACATGTTTAATAAAAAGGCTTTGCAAAAAATTAAGTCTGGTGTCAGATTACCAGTGAAACACAGGTCCAAGCACCTGTGTTACTTCCAGAACAGAATGATACAACCACCACCACTGAACACATGTTCATCACATTGGCTGGTTAAAGAGGAGGGTTGGAGGAAATAAATCATCCAGCTGGTCTGAGTGGTTTTCAGTATCTTCTTCTCCCTAAAGGTGAGCAACAGCTTCCCAAAAGACATGCTCTTTCCTGAATTTTTGCAACTAAATCCTTTGAAAACTGACCCTGGAAAAGAATGGGGCAGAGGGAGAGGAAAAAACTGTTCTTTACTGGCAGGAACAAGGCACTTGACAAAGAGTATAGCTTTAAATTCCCACTCTTTGCAGTTTTTATTTGCACGATCTACTAGGACTCCACTTCTGGTTCATCTCTTGCTTCAAACTTTTTGCTTCCACAGTGTCAGGAAAATGAGAGACAGCTACAGTAGAGCTGTCCATGATCCTTTTGCAAGCCTTTTGGAACCCTCCTGTTTCTCAGGACACAGCTCACCTGTGCTCAGCAACAGTGTTCATCACTGTGCTATGAGCAGTAACTCATTCCTCCTTACATCTGGTGTCTATTAAAGTGGTTTACCACATAACATGGGGAAAAGAAAGTGAGAAGTTTTCAGAGTGTCAATCATTAGTATTTGCAAAAAAAAAAAAAAAAAAAATCGACACACAATAAAGGCTAGGCAAATAGGACCTGATGAAGATCTCCTTCAGAAAGGCATTTCAGAATCCTTAGGTGAATCCTAAATATACTTTAAGTCATTTGCATTATATTGTTGTGTTCTCTGGGTGGACATTTAAGACCCAGTTATAACAACGTTTGTATTTTTCCCGAAGCTGGCATTTTTTCAGCAAGGCTGTAGGTGGCAGTAGCTCTACAGTTATTTATTTTTCCTAGTTCCCTCTTGCAAACATTTTTAGCCGTAAAAACAAAACAAACAAAAACAACCACCACCACACATACACCCCAAAAAAGCCCAGGCAAAAAAATAAAATCTTTCTTCCTTTCTTGTGAAATAGGTTGTGGGAGGACAGGCAGAATCAAGAGAAAAAAGCAACATCCTCACTCAGCTTGTACCATTCTAGGATGAAAATGTTCTAATTTCCAAAGATTTCCCCCTCCTCCCCCCTCAGGAATTAGATCAGGTTCTAGGTCTAAGTGAGTAGAGCTAATGCTCTTCGGGGCATGAAAATTCATCTTTCTCAGGGCAGAGAGATACGTTGTAATTTCTTCAGAACATAATTTATGGTTGGATTTTTAGTAGTTACATGGGCTTATTTTGATGTCTAAAAGCAATACTGTACAGTTTTCCATTACAAATATATCATTCTGCTTTGTATTTTTTTAATGTTGAACAAGTGGCAAGAGCTAAAAAAAGAATTTAAAAAAAATCACTTCAACCTATAAAATTTAGTTTTATGAATTGTGATTCAATATTTAGGGCGAAGACAGCAAGAAACCCAGATTAGCGGTAAAACCCAGATAGTATATACTTGTGAGGACACTTGTGAGACTCTGCTTGCCACAGGGCTGGAGCTATTAAGACCAAATTAAACTTAAATTAAATCCTAAGTTACTTAATACAGTTAAGATGCAATTTTTGTGCGTGTAGCTATATAAAGAACATTATGATTGTGATATCAGAGACTCAGCCACAAGAATGTCAGCATTTACGTAGGCTGTATATCCTTACTTCATGTAACAACACCTGTACCGTATCCAAATACGCCATGACTGCCTTTATCTACATGATATAATCTTTTATTCCTCCCTCTCCAAGTCGCTGTTCACCAAATGAGCAACAGTATCTTGTTTTATTTTCCTTACTTTACATGGATTCCCATACCTTGTTTAGTGACACCTACTAGAATTTCAGCTGGAGGCAATGTTGATTTGCCCAGGCTCTTTTTTTTTTTTTCCCCTCCTTTACGTTACTCTTCCCTAAAAATAGATAATAATAAAAATACTAACATTACTAGATATAGCCTCATACTCACCTTTTGAGTTAGTCCTCCCCTGCCAAACAGGGGATGAGGCCAAAGCACAGCAAGGTTGGAAGTTACAGCCTAGCTATATGGAGCTCTAATACTATAGCAGCAGTGGCTTCCCTGCCTTCCACACATACACACTATACTCTTCATAAAGTACTGTTGTTGGGTTTTAAGTATGTTACGCTTAGGATCAATGTCTTTTATGAAGACACCATTGATTTATTCCGTTAAAAATTTGAACTAATCTGAGAGCAGGGTTTTAGGGACCGTTCTGCTGTTAAAACAGGTTTTATATTAAAACACAAGGAAAAACAATGCATCAAACAAAATAACCGGACCTTACCACAAATAAAACAGTTGCCGATGCTGGACACTTGTATCTGTACTGGCAAAAGTGAAATGGTTTGCATCAAATTGTAATGAACACACTACTGCACTTGGCACCAAAGCTAGCTCTCATACCTGTAAACAAGACTGCCACATATGCAGTAAAGAAAGGAATCTCTGATTCTCTTTACCCTTAGCACCAATTTTATCTATACAGGTTATTACCTACTATACGAGTTATACAATGAATTATACAGTGAGTGCAAAACCAGTGGATTGCAGATCTCATAAACCTATTGCATTTGATGTTCTCCAAGTAGTAACTAACATAATGGAGAAATTTTAGGTCTTTAACAGTATAATATTGGTTTGATAATAAATACCCATTTCAGATCAATGAAAACAGGTGAACTTACCTGGAAGAGCTATAAAGGAACTCTTTGGCCTTCATTTTCTTAAAGGGTTTAGAAGTCTTTCTGTATAAGCATATGAAAGAAACACAGTGGTACAACTCTGGCTACAGCCCAGTTTGTGGGTGGTGGATCACATCCTACAGTGTCCTGACCCCACAGCAAATGAAAATCAAAATTTATTAGCTTCTACCATATTGGTTTCAGTGGTGGGGAAGACTTTGGGCCTGTCCTCAGTTGAAGCAATTGGAGGACCAGGATCCCTAGGCATGGTGTGGCAGGCACTTGCTATAACCTCTCACATTTTACGTGGTTACTTTCCAATGACTTTCGAACTTTCCTTCTGATGTCATTTTCTCAGCTGGATGTTGAAGCTCACTCTGCAAATCTGACTGGCACCGCATGCAGTATTAAGCACATTTCAGAAAGTGATGTATGGAGGTTCTGCTTTCTGGTTTTCTACATCACAGCCTATATTTGACTGCAGAATGTCCCCACATCACTGTTACCCATTTTACCACAACAGTCAGTTCCTCTCTACCATTTCTCAAAAGCCTGTCCACATAACTGGAACCCAGACCCCCTGCCCTTGCACCGTACAGACAAACCATAATAAAGTATTTTCCGGACTCCCAAAGTCAGTTATCTATTTTCCCCAACAAGCAGAATATCACATCAGTCTGCATCGCATTGCTCCTGGTATCACCAAATATCCCATCAACTCACTTAGTTCAATTGCTCTACTCATTTTCTAGGCTGAGGCTTTCCCTGGACACAAGCTTGCTGTACTTGTCATCAGTGCTCACTTCTGGTGAATCCTGTTGAGAAGCAGCCCAAAAACACACAGGGTAAAGACAATCTCTTCTAGCAGCCAGGCTCACAATTTAACATTCTCTCCACAGAGCCTAGCCTTAAATCCCTTAGGAGCTTAAATACATTCCTTCCCACAAAATCACAAAGTACATGAATTCTTCAGAAGCAGAGAGGCTTTGCAAAAAGATTTCTCATCACACCACACTTCTGTTAAAAAAAAAGGTATTTACAGCTCTTGAGGGAGAAGAAAAAAAAGAACACAGCTCCTAAAACCAAGCACCTTTACTCAGACTCACCCTGTTGTTAAACGCCTCAAAGATTACATATGTAGTGAAAAAAACCAGGGTATTTTCTGTTATCACTGTCTTCCTGATAAATCACACACTGTAGCAGCTAGAGAGAACTATGTTTTCAACTCCTATTAGTGCTCTTCAGGTTCTCTGTCATGTGACTCCTTAAGTAGCCTCCTATCAGGTGATGAGATCTTCATCAGGTGGCTTGAGTGCCAATATGCCTCTACTGGTAACCCCAAACATACTGTTTCTTCTCTGTGGTAATCTATTTAATGTTTAAAAAGCTGTTATTTTAAGAGTAATTTCCTTAGCTCTGCGACCTTCTGTTTGTACTGCAATTCTTTGGCATTTAGTTCTGCTGTGGAAAACCTGCAGGCAGAGTGCTGTACCCAGTTGCCTGTGTGGGTTAGTGTTTAATGCAAAGGATTAAATGGAAATCCACTGGGGATTTTTTTGTTTGTTCTGTGTCAAGTTTGTCTCCTTTCTTGTGCGGCCAAGACAGACACTGATAAATCTTGACTCCATTTACTCAGAATTTCCTCTGTCTTCATGAAACAAGTCTAGATTGATGTAGAAATCTGCCATGCTGCCTAGAGCTTTTTAGATATATTTCGGCAAGTCTGGAGATTCCAGAGCTGCTGTTCACAGCTCAGGAGATGTACTTCCCTAACAAACGTCTGACATGAATATTACCAAATCTGGAAACTTTGGAAATTGTTGAAATTTTCAAATGCCTACATGATAAAACCAGAATACATCTATTTCTTATATGGATTTCAGGGCAGGACTAAGTTTTGGGTGGTTGTCATGAATTAGATGTGACTTTTCTGTATGCCTCACTCTCATTTTATTTCTGTTGTGTCTGTTCTTTAATGTATCTTTCAAGCATTTCCATGCAAGCCAAAGTGAAAAAGATTTAGAACTCAAAATCAATGGGAACTTTCCTTTCCAGAAACGGCCAGTGAGAATTTGGAAAAGTATTCTTTCGATTGCACATTTTTTAAATAGACTCTAGCTCAGGCCCTTATAGGAGTCTTGGCACAGAAGCACATGCAGGAGTTAAGAGGAGTCAGAACTGATTTTTTAAACTTTTTTTCATGATGATATGGCTTTGATATATGCATGGAAAAAAGGCATTTTGCATAGCTGTTAAGAGAACTTAATAACAAACATAATAAATCTAAATAGCCGTTTTTTTCTGTTAAGAGGTAAGGTGACGAAATAGAAATGCTTGTGGTTGGTTTTGGCCCCTGGGTAAAGAACTGTAACAGGTTTGGGCATGCACTGCATGTGATCAGGCTTCTCTACCGAAATCTCTGACCTGTTTTGTTAAAGACATGAATCACAGTCTGAGAAATGCTGCCGGAATCCTCAGAAAACCATGAGGCTCCTGAAAGTTAGAGATGACAGAACCCTCATTTGCAGTGCTACTTGATTATTTCACGACTTTACAGTGTTTAATGAGTCATGCATATACTTCCTATTGGGGAAGGGGCGAGGGAAGGGGATACCACCAATGACTTCAGAAATATTTTTCTTCTAAAAAGCTTGAGGATGAGAATTCTGGTGCCTGACAGTCTGAGGTCATATTGGATGAAAGTTAGTGGGGGTGGACTTTTTATGTAGGTCATTGTGATAAAAGGTGTCAAGAGTTTTATAGGTCAGTATTCCAGTTTTCAGGTTTACCTTCGTGCTCAGCATTTCTGTTTCAATTTGTGCTGTTCATAAGCAGAGCATCTTTTAGAGAAGGAATCACCAGGTCCATTTTCAGGGAGCCAGTATTTTTCAGCTAGAGAAGCTGTTTATGTGATTTTGTCACACAAAATATTGATAAAGAGCGGAAGATGAGTCATACATACTTCGATTAAATCTGGCCCTGTCTCTTCCAGTTTCAAGTTTATTCAAGACTCTTTCAAGGTTTTAAAGCCACTCTTCTAAAAGGCACAGCTTAATGAAACTATTGGCAGATCAGGAGACAGACTTGTGGCAGCTATTCAGTTTTAATGCTTCACACAACAGGTGTTTCACACAGCCAGAAAAATCACACTACTCCATGTCAGTGGAGGACCAAAATAAGTGTTTTGCTATCCAAGTCAGCAAAACCAGGATTTGGAGATTTATTTGCTTGAAATGCTGCTCATTTTTTTGCAAAGTGGAAAATAAATTAAGGGTTATATGCAATATAGAACAAGATCTGGTCACTGGCTGTTACCTGTATTGTAGCTCTTCCCACTCTTTCTCCAGCCTTTAACGTAGATGGTCACAGTTTCTCTTTTCTGAAGTTACACTGGAAGTCTACATAGAGAACGTAGATTCTGAGACTTCCGCTCTAACCACAGGTTTGTCTTTATATTATGAATGGGGCTGATTATATTACTAATAATAATCTATTGATGAGAACTTCTCATTAAGAGGAGATTATTTTCAGTTTATAACGTAAGCAAGATTTCTTTGCTTTGTATGAAAGTTGCCACTCCAGGGCATCTGTATCAAGCTGAGTTGTTAGGATGGGGCTGCTCTAGAGAACTGTATGTTAAAGAGACCACTTTCCATAAGGCCTCCATGAATTTCCTGGCAAAAGCTGGCAGGATTGTAACAAACAAGCAGGTAACTGCTGGAAGAGACAAGATTATATCCTTAATCGTCACCACGCTGTAATGCCTCTGCTTCTGTGCCAAAGTTCCTGTGTGATGCTAGTCACATCACTTAAACCAAACTTTTCACAGGTAGTCAGTGTTCCTCATTTTCTGGGTGCTTGACTTGGACACTGAAGTCTGATTGCAGAAGTACTAAAAACACTCACATCTGCAACTTAAGTCAACAGGGGCAAATGTTCTGAAAATAGCAAGTACTATACCAGGGTGTCCAACTTTTCTAGTCAGGCAGCTACTGTAGTATCATCAGATGACAGATGAGTTTCTTCTAATGGCACAACCACCTCCTCCAAGTATTCTTATAGGATGGAGCAAGACAAAGTGGGCTCCAGGGCTATATGAATTGTCCCAGTGTGGGACATACAGATCGTACGTGGTAATGTGGGCATATTCACTTATCTAGTGATAAGAACTGTTGCGAAAATTAGACTCTCAGTGGTTCAGACACATGCTAACATTCATATTTTCAGTCTTCATTTCTTTAAGCTTTTTTTCTGTATCCTTAGAATAAGAATAGCATTTTTGTCACAATAACATCATTCTAACCTGTCTAGACCACTGTCAGAACTCCAGCAGACTCAGCTGGACCTACCCAGAAGCATTCATAAAGTCACCAGGACACCCACTTTACCTTCTTGCAGATCAATATACAGCTTCCAAAGCTAAGTCTGGCTTCAAGAAAATGAACATGAACAGTTTGGCAGATGCTGTCCAGCCTTACTATTTACAAGAACATGAGCCCAATGTCAGAATGCTTTCCAAGTCTGCAGAGAAGGCAGAGATCCTCCCTCAGCTGCCAGCCCTACACCCAGGTAGGTCAACAAGAGTTTGCTGTTGATCTGAATGCAAGCAGCACTGAGTTCTCACTATGCTATCTAAGGGAGTGTCTTTGGGTGCAGCCAATTGTTGGCAGCACAATCCTTAAAGCTGGGAAGAGCTGTTGTAAATACACCCAAGGGCTTAAACAGTAGTCTCATATTCTTATTTGGACGTCTAGGTAAACAGCAACATTTGAAGACTTTGCAATTCCATTTCCCTGCCTTCAGGTGAGAAAAGTCACATGCACTTTCAGCACTGCAGAGACCCCAAGCCTCTACAAGTACATGTTGGTAATGTGTTACAGCACTGTGTGGGGATCCTCAGCCTTGAAAGCAAGGCACGCCATGTAAGCACGACAGCATCCAAGAAAACATGCTTGGGAACAGCAATAGAATTGCATAGTCATACTGGTTTCTGGCTTCAGTGCCAAGATGTTTATTTATAGCTTAAAAGCCTCTGCACCATGCTCTTACGCAGATAAAGAAAGAATAAAAGACACTGTGCCATTATCACCCAGGCTTCAGCTTCCAATCAGTAAATCAAGAGGGGAACTGAGAAAGAAACTAGAATAAGGAGAACACTCTGCTTCCTCCACTACTATCACTTATTGTTTTTCTTGTGTTGAGTAGAAAACAGACTGAGGTTCCCTCTCTTTTCCTGAAACCCTGCCCTGTCACAGGGCTTTTTCTTGTTATGGCATACTCTCTTGCCTGTTGCATCAGCCTCAGCCTGTTGCATCTTATCACAGTCTTAGATAGCACCTGTACTGTTTCTGATGTCGCAGCTTTAAATACAGAATACTTTCCTTAAAAAAGTTTCCGTCCCTCACAGCTCTGGAGCAAAGGTAGAGAACACAAGCTTTTATGGAACCAGATCCATGTGACAACTTGCTTTTCCTACTGCCCTCCAAATATTCTTTTATAGTCTTGTATTTTTAGAAAGCCTGATCCATTACAGTAGTGATTTTTTGTGACTCACCACTGACTGTTGTTAACCCCCTATCATAACAAAATTATAAAGTCCCATAAACCCTTAGGTTTGCCTAAAGAGAATCAGATTGATTTAAAATATACCATTTGAATGTTGATACTTTGGGGGTTTTAAACATAAGTTTTAAGATTTCATCAAAACCTGATAGAAAACTAGCCATATAACCAGAGATTCTAGGACTGGAATTTTAAGGAGAATATCACAAATTATGGTAAAGGCTTAAAACTTGCAACAGAAACAGTTCAGGAAATCAGTACTTCTACCAACAGTTGAGCAGAAGACTTAAATGACTCACTGCATGAGCTCAAACAGCAATGAGAGTGCCACTTTGTGCTTCCATAATCTGTTTCCCAATATATATTTAGATGTTTAAAGTTCTGCAGCAGAGGAAATCTCTTCCCTATACATTTGTACAGTGCTTAGCTGTCTGGAACTTCTTTCCTCTACTGGGGCCTTAAAGAGCTGCTACAGCATAGCCATAGCAGTAACACAGTGTCAAGTTAACTAAATTCTACTTTTTCTACAGTTACACTGGTCCTATTCAGTACACCTGCCCCAAAATGACCTCAGAAATTGAACTGAGCATTTATTTAAATAAAGTGACTATTAACAAAACAAAGTGACAAAGACAACAAGAATCAAACAGCTGTTCTTGTTTGCCTTAGCTAACAGGGTGAAACATTGCTGAGGCTGTAAAGCTGATGTCATGAAATGGGAAGAACTTAGGTCTCTTGTGAAAACAATTGGGTGCCTGAACTGAGTTCTGATGGGTGTAATCAGATAAAAGTTGGAAGTACATATCATTCAGATATGAAAAATACTATCTGAAAAAAGAAACCGACCCAGGGAGGCTAGGTGGGAAGAGAAGGGAGTAAATGCAGTGGACTGGTAAGAACCTGTTGTCACTGAACTCAGATGGCAAAATCCCATCCCTCTGCCTTCAGTGGCTTGCCAAGGCGTTAGGTATTTGAGCAACAGAAGACTGAATAACTCACGATCTGTACTAGGTCCAGATTCTGAAGAACTTACTGCTAGATCATTAGATTTATTACCAGAAAGCACAACTCTGAATTGTGATTCCACTTGCTGTAGCAATTTGCCTTTGGCTCTAAGGTGCACGTCCTTCACATTGCTACACTGCTTCATACCACTGATGGTCCTCTGCATAGTTTCTATAAACATAACCATTTATATTCTGAGAATATGCCTACATGGTATTGTACACTATTACACAGCTCAACCTCTGCACCTGGACTGGTAAGTAGGACCAGCCTAGGCAACACTTTTGGAGCAGTCTCTACCTTTCGCATGAGGCAGCTTCTGGGCACAGGCGAGCCAGCCAGCTAACAATTTCTCACAGTGCTCTGGGTGGCTCTCCATTGAGAGCATCTATCTCGCCGCAAGTTCACACAGAATATATTAGCCCACCATTTTCAGTGTAATGAGAGATTTGCTGTGAAATGCTCCTTGCTATCTGCCAGTGTAAAAGAAAGAAAGAAAGTTTGGCATGACACAGCCAAACTGAGGGGAGGCTAGGCTAACCATTCCAAAAATGATATACATAAAATTGCTTTCTCTGCTTGGTTCTTTCCGTGTCTATAAGTGATATGGTATACTGTATCATAGCTATAAGAGTAAATGTTGAATGAAAACAAAGCAGGTGATGTCAGAGCTGAAGTTGTTATCATAACACCAAATGTTAGTGTTTATGCCTAGATTTATTTTCTAAATAATTGGCAGATAAAAGTAGACTCATAACTGTATCTATCAACTACTAATGCAAGAAAACTATAGGGCTCTGGAAGAGAAAATATAGAAACGGCAACCTGATCAACTCCCTTCCATCCATTCAGATCTTCTCCCCACTCAGAGCACAGGACTGAGCTAACCTGTTAAGTTATTCACCTCTATCTGTATCTCATGCACAAAAGTTAGCTATCACATACAAATACAGGTTCACTCACACTCCAATTTAGATTTTTCAGATTAGTGCTTATCCTTAGTAACACCCTATTCAAGGTTTCACGATCACTTCTGTATATTTTTTTATAATTCTTTAATCTTCCTTTTCTTCTTTACTTCTAGCTCTCTCCAAAGGTTCCCCTTTCTCTGTTAATTATACACATCAGCCAAGTCTACAGCCTCATGGTTGTCTTATTTAAGCCTACTAAATCTATTCCCCCCTCCCCAACAACAACTATTCACTCCTGATATGTTCTCTTGCTTCAGCTCTGGCACTTTTATCCAGTCCACTAGAAATTTAGTCTTTTAGCATAGTTACAGATCTGAACCACTTCGGAGGTAATACATGATCCCGTATCTGATTTGTGGTTGCGCAGGAAGCAAATGAAAGGCGCATTTGGGATACAGCCTGTGTAACTACAGGAGACACTACACTGTTCTGAGTTTTGCCGGGTGCTGATGAAATACATCATGAATTGAGGCCAGGTCATCATCCAGCAGAAAACGGTGGAGATGACAGAAAGTACTTCTCATGGATGCTGCGATGTGGGGATTCAGCATCATCATTGAACTCTAGACCCTGCTACTATACAAGGCAAATCAGGTTTTAAGTTAGAACTTCCGGATAATAAAGAAATAATAGATGAACCAGAAAGAGATTTGGATAGTATGGCCTAGGAGGCCAATGAAGACAGGCAGTTGAAAGCTTTAAAAGGAAGTTATCTCTCAGTAGCTATTTAAGACTTTCCCTCATTTCTTCCTGTTTTAGTATCAAAGTTACTAGGTCAAAGGGAATAAAAAAAATCCTGTCTTGATTCCAATTAATACCTCAGAAACAGGGAAAAAATACAGTAGGAAACATCAATGATTTTTTTCCAATTCAGGCATACCAATTAAAGAGTGATTATTTTAAAAATCTCTGGCAGTCTTACATGTTTATCTGTTTTCAAACATTCATGGAAAAATAAAGCTTAATTTTCAGAAATAACACTTTTTTCCTGAGGAGAAACAGTATTAGTTACAGGATTAAAAAGGCTTGTGACGTTGGAAAGGGAACTATACTCCCAGAGCAAACCTAGCAGAGAACAGACGCAGCTCCTAGATTGCATTTACATATCAGGAAACTTAAACATACGCAACCTCACTAAGGTGAGACAGCCTAGGTGAGCATACAACTAGAAAGTCTTCCTTCTTGATGCACATCCCAAGCTACCAGAAACTGTAACACAGCTAGAAACATCTCACATCTCCCTCAGCTTAGCAACGTGAGTGTTTGAGCCTTTGGGTTCAGCTTTAATCACCTGCTCTTCATTTGTGAGCTGATACTGTCCAGGTACTGAAGTATCTTGATGGCAATAGTGCACACCTGTGTTATCCAGGAAAGAGGTACCACTTTATCACTGCAAACCACTCACACCTGAGTCTCTGTTATCTGCCTAATATCCCTAGTGGGTGGAAACAGGATTAGAGAAATAATTGCTCATTTGGCTCTTCAGGTGAGAGTTCTGTGCTTTAAAGCAGTTCATTTATCTAGATTATCCTGTAAAGATAATTTTATCAAACGTGGTCTTACAGCCTGGCACCATTGTAGGTTTCCGTAGAAACAACTTTTTTGATATGGTGTTAAGTTATAAGAAAGACAAATTTATGTTTTAAATATAATTGTGAAGAGGATTTTCTTTTAAATCCTAGATGTTTGTGGAAGCTGATTATGATTTCACAGGAAAGTTAAGCCTGAGTACTTGACAATGCATCCTTTTAAAATAAATCCACCAGGTAAGTCTCCTTAAGTTTTGGATCTTTTCCACCTTGTCTGATTTCCTGGTACTTGTTTGTACAAGTTTTGCCCTGTGAGCACACCTTTGACTAGCTGTGACATGGCACCTTCCCTTTCAAACGAATCTTATTTTGAAACTTCTTGTATTTTAAATCCATCTAGACCCCCTTCTTAAAGGGCTTTGGACCCTGATTCTCTCCTCGCTTGCTCTCGCAGAAAAGATAATATTGGGTCTTGAGGGTCCAGAAAGTAGCCCCATTTTGTAAGGAAAAACATGTTTTACTTACAAAGACCAAGTCATTCTTAATTCCCAGTTTAAATTGGGAAGAGAATGGGGTAATGCATTTTTAGAACTGCATCACAGAGCATGAGTGGCAAGCTAAATACAGGAAATTACTGTCTCTTCATACATATATATGTGTAACGTATATGAGATTTCAGTTCTCTTATCAAGAGACAGAGAAAATCCTTTGTGTTTCCAAGCTCCCTTTCGCAGTCTCAGCACTAATTTTAAATGGGTACATCTCTGTTCCAACCCAGAGATGGAGCACAAAGCGTAACATCTGAATTTGCTCCCTTTTCAGGAATTGAATCAGCTGCCTTCTGGATAGACTGGAAGTACTCAGCAGCATAGTCTCCTTCTATGACATGACTGGACTATCTATACGGTGTTAAAGATAAGGCTGTTAATACCTCTCTGCTAAAAACACCTCTTTCTTCTTGCCCCAGTCAAAATATGGCTTATGATTTGGCCCTGTTGCTTTTGAATCCATTTTTTTTCTAGATTACGGTTCCTTGCTTCAGTACAAGAAGCAACAGTTGCATCATTATATTAATTTATAGGGTTGGGTGTTTAAATGATTCTTATAAATTAGGATCTTTGTTAATCTCATTCAAGTCTGAGATAAGTAATTAGTGAAGCTCCACCTCATGTGGCCTTAGCGTAACAAAATTCCCCACAGGTGGTTTTCAGGTTTATCATGGGAATTTCTGGGCTAACACACACCAGGTGAGCCATGCTGGCTGCTGATTTGAGATGCTGTTCACCCTTAGCAAACCAGATACTTAAGACTCAGCATAAAGATGTTTGAGCTTAAATGTTTCACGTATTTGTGACCGTTAAATGTGGTACTAGCTGACCTTCTTCAGCCTTGGTTAGGTGTGTCTGGGAGTCTTGGTTACAGTACTACAAACTTGGATTTCAGTATGAAAACCAGCATATTAGTGATAGCTGGTGATATTTAACAGAAGTTAACTGACCTGGGAGCCTGCTCTGCCAGCAGCTGTACAAATCCTCAGGAAAAACTGGCTCTGTGTAGCCTGTACTCTGTGCTCAATGCTGTTTTCAGACATCAGGTGGTAGTCCATCAGTAAACCTCCTCTTACTAAGTGCCCAGGAGAGGCAGCAAACAGCCAGGCGCTATGGAAGTGGGTTTAAATTCACTCTATGCATAGTCTCTCTTCCCTTCGAAACTTTTTAGGGGTCAACCAACGAGAAAACGGGCAGGCAGCCGCCAGGTCGGGCCTGACACCACGGGCAGCGTTGGGAGCGTCGCTGTGAGCCAAGCAACATGGACAACGACAGGATTATTCTTGCGGCGGCGGTGATTTCCCCCGCATTCACGCAGCTTCCTCCAGGCCGGAGGGCCCTTCCCCGGCAGAAGGATTTCGTCGCCAGCGGGCGGGCGGCGAGGCGCTTCCTCGGCTCCGCGCTGCCCTGCTCGCTTCGCCGCAGCCCCTTCTCGCCCTCCCGGGGCGGGTTTTCTCCTCAGCCCTGAGGTGGCGGGCGGCGCTGAGGGGGCCCCGCCACAGGCGGCCGGTGGGGCTCGGAGCTGTATGGGCTCCCCCTCAGCGCCCGCCAACGGCCGCCCGCGCTCCCTCAGCCCCCCAGCCCCCCCCCCCCCCAACGGCCGCCCGCTCCCGCCCCGCCCCGCCGTTTGCGCTGCCGGAGCGTCAGCGGGAATTTCCAGCCAGGAAGTGCGGCGGGCCGGGCCGGAGCGGGCGGGCAGGCGGGGGCGGAGGCTAGGCAGGCGGCGGCCGCCCCGCAGGCCGGTGCCGCTCGGCTGCCCTCGCCAGCGGGCCGGCGGAGGGGCGGGCGGGAGGGAGGGGGGAAAGTCCGTGGAGAGCCAGGGCGCGGGCGGCGTCACGCCGGGTACATGGCGCGGCGCTGAGGGGACGGCGCGGCCGGGACCCGCCAGCGGCAAACGACCAGGGCGACGAGGAGGAAGGCACCGCCAGCCCAGCCCAGCCCTGCCCCGGGTGAGCCCCAGGCGGACCCTCACCCGCCGCCTTCTTTCTCCCCTGCCCTTACCTTTGGCGCCCTTTTGCCGTTGGCTGCGGCCCCGTGCGGAGCGAGACCAGAGCTGAGCTGGGCGGGGGGGAAGCGCCGTGGAGAGCTTGGCGGACCCCCGGGATGGGGGGGGTTTACCGACGGGAAGCGTGTCCCCCGGGCCAGCCCCACGCGTGGCGCCGGGCAGCCGCTCGCCTGTGACCTCGGCCCGGGCGTGGAGCTCCCGCGGGAAGGAAGCGCCGGGAGCGGTTGCCGCCGGGTTCGCCAGGGTGGCCGCGGCGAGCGGGAGGGGAAGGCGCGCAAGCCGGTGCCCTGTGAGGGGGGGGACTCAGGGGATTGCGGGGCTGTGAGTTGTGCTGAGGGGAGGAGGGCTCCGGGGGGGGGGGGGGACGCGGGGAGACGGACACCCCCTTTTTCCCGGTGCAAGGTTTGTGAAAAGGGGCGATTTCCACCTCGCTTTGCGTTCTGTTGCGGGCTTGAAAAATCGCCCTCTGTCAGCGCACAAACCGCCTCGCGCCTCCTCTGTGATTTGGGTTGGGTTTTTGTCTTTTTTTTTTTTTTTTTTTTTTTTTTTTTAAAACCACGTAGTAGCCTTTTCAGCTACTGTGTCGTAGGGGTCTGGTTAATCTGGGAAAGGGGTGCCTGCCAAGGACCGTCAAATAAAGCGAAAAAGCTGGAAAGCCCGGCTCCCGCTGACACAGCGGGTGCGTGAAGGCAGAGGCGGTGCTGCCTGTGAGGCCGCTGGTTTTGGGAGGTGACAGATGTGCTCAACCCGGGTCGCGGTTGGGGGGGGGGTGTGTGTGTGTGTCTCTGCCCTTGTGCGGTGGCCGGCTGGCCCCGGAGGCAACGGGCGGTCACCGCGCCGAGGCGGGTTCGCTGCCGGCAGCTGTCGGTGTCCTTGTTTTGGGTGGGGCTTGCGAAGTGTCACCAGCAGTGCAAAAGGAAGGCTTCTTGCAAAGTTTGTAAATAGTGAGGTTTTTCTTTTTTTAAAGACGGTTTGGTGGTAAATGATGAAACCGAAAAGCTCGCGCCACGACAAGGAGTATTTTTAGGTTGAGTATTCTGTTACGTTTGACCTTAAAAAAAACCAAGAGTATTCAACTTCGTCTCAATTATTTTTTTAATTTATTGAGGCTTTCTGCTTTGCTAGTAACTTTGATAAAGAAGCACTGTTGACTTATGGTATGTGAACATAAAATGGAGCGTTAATTCGGAACTGTAGTGCAGATGAGCTACGTGTTACTTGGCCGTTATCGTAATGCAGTGTACTGCTGTGTAACTCCATTCAAATAAGTAAATGTGAGCACCTGTAAGCATTTGCAGAATAAGGCTTTGTAGGCAAGGGATCAGCTGCTACATTTCGACTTCCTGTTTTAAAATCCTCAAAATCTTTGTTAAAGAATAACATTTTAAAGGAAATACAGATTATTTCCTTAAAAATGATTTTAAAGTGCCAATCATATTTGACGTGTTTTGTGCGTTAGAAGTCCTCTTGTCATTCTGTTCACAGAGAAAATTAGTACTAAGTGGATGAATTCTCTGCCATATCATTATACCTTATGGGCTGTAAGGTGCTACACCACCACTGTCAAGCTCAGAGAACAGGGTTGAAAATATAGCACTTTGTTTTTCCTGACATCCAGTGTCCCCGCGCTATGTACTGCAAAGTATCAACTTTTGATATAGTTTTCCAGTCACAGCACTTGTATTCTTTCAGAAGACAATGTGGCTGCCCATTCTAGGAAAGCATTAACCAAGATGTCATTCTAAGACGTCATCCTGTCTGCAGTGTTTTGTAATCTACAGAAATTACTTCAGTTTGAGAAAACGAAAGAGGAAAAAGCAGCCTGTAACTATCCAGAGGCAGATCCTCTGTTCTGTAAACTTCCCTGGCTTAAAAATTTAACTGACAGTTACGCTGACATATTATTGTCAGGATCTGCAACAATGTGTGGAGATTTTCAAGGAAACTCAGTGCAAGATAAATAATTTAATCTGAAATATTGAACAGAAGGGAAAAAGCCTTTTTCTTTCCACCCTTTGTCTTTTTTTTTTTAATGAAAGAAATGGCAATCAGTCATCAAAAAAAGGAGTTATTTTCTCATGCAAGTCGTGAATACACTTTGAATAGAGTTAAGGTTGTAAAACTTAGAATGGCTTTGTATCACTTTGTCATGTGTGTTTTTAAAAAAATAATGTATATGCATATAAAAATATATATGCATTAAAATAATGTATATTTATATGCATATTAAAAATTTTCTGCTTCATTTACTGAAAAATAAAAATTGTTTATCAGTTACGATGTATTTGACTTTTTAAATCAATTTTAATAATAACTCTAAATTTACTTTTTTTCATTGAGATGGCATTATGTGAATTTAGTAATGGATACCTACAAATAAATATCACTGATACAAATTTGCTAATGAATGTATTTTTGAGTTTTCGTGGAAAACAATATTCCTACTTGTCATTGCCTTTTTCCAAAATCTTCCCATGCCACTGACTCATATATACATGGAGACTCCAGAAATAAGTGCAGTTATGAATTCACGTTACCATGCTTATCATTGCTGAGACTAGGACAGGAACCAAGTTTGAAGGCCTGTGAGGATGCTGTCTCTGCTGACTAGAAAGTTCAGGTCTCCCTCAGTAGTTAAATGCATACAAAGTAAATGTTGTTTTGAAGTTGCAAAGATACAGCGAAAGATAATACATATATTTTTAGTAACTTACAGTTGGCTTTCTGATGTAGCTAGTGATGAGAAAATTCTATGAGGTTCTGGTTAATTACTCTGTGTTTTCATAGATCGCTTCAAAATGTACTTGCTAAAATCTTCTCACCTTTCAGTGCTGTAAATGTTTGCCAACTCTAAATTCAGAAATATTAGTCTGAAAGAAAATTGTTACTCATTTTCCTAAGTAACTAATGAAAACTCTCAAGTTAGCTTAAATTTTTTTGTCCAACTTTTCTTTGGTTCTCAGACACAAAATAACTCAACTGTTACAAAACAAAGAGGAGAGGATGTTTCAGGCAAATGACGAAAAGAAATTCCTGCTCTTGGTCACTTTTAGCTCTGACACAGGTATTTTAGAAGTGAAGGTTTTAATTCAATGTCCTTTAAATAAGCTGTGAACCTTTTATGAAGTTACACATTGATAAGATCATAATTACAGTTGTCATTAACTGTGCCCTTAGGTCAGTCAGGCACGACATTTGCATTTTATTTTGAGCATAGAAATAATTCCATGAGTCTTCTTCAGTGCTTTTGTTTAATCATATGTATTTTGCTGAAGCACTGTTGATGATTTCAGAAGTAAGGCATTAAACATGTTTCAATTTAAGCTATTCTCAAGGTAAAATCCTTTGTTTAGGATTTAGGTAGAGCTGACAGACCATGTGTGGGGAGGAAGCTACAGAATTAGCTAAACTGAAGTATCTCTGTATTTCATTGCATCCTCCAAGCAAACTGTCCTGCTGTCAACAGATCAAGAGCAAAGTAGGTCTGAGTTGTGTGGTGTTGGGGGTTTTTTGTTTGTTTGTTTTTTTCTTTTAAAGATCATATTTCTGTCTGTTTAAACACAGATTTTAATACACAAGTGAAATAGAAACAAAGTAAGCACATGTTTTTTGGGTCTCATTACTGTAAATATTTTTTGTGTCATAGATTACTGTAGAAAATTGAGGCTGCAGGAGTTTTAGTATTTCTTTGTTTAAAAAAAAAAAAAGCTTTGCACTTGTAAATTTGAAACGTAGGATATCACTGTAACAGTGCTGGACTCAGTGCTACCTGTTTGGTTCCACTTCCTGGTGCTATTTAACTGACCATTTCTGTCATGTAACGTTTTCAGTGGCTGCTCAAAACCAAAAGGATGCTGAGAATCCCTCAGCTCGCTTTCATGATTGCACTGGTAACAGTCCTCGCTATTTTCTGAGGCCTCTTCTGCCACCGTTGTTTGTGAAATGAGGGACTGTGTTTTCAGAGAGTCCCTAGAACCTGTGTGAAAGTACATGGTGATAGAGCAAACCTTATGTGAACTAGACTTCTGAAATCTTGGGTTTGCTTGTTGCTAGGCTTCTCAGAAAAGCTGTTCTTTCCGCCCTAAAAAGGAAAAGGTGTGCTGTTTAATATTGATGATTCATTACACTTAAGTCT
Organism: Numenius arquata; assembly: GCF_964106895.1. NCBI lineage: Eukaryota > Metazoa > Chordata > Aves > Charadriiformes > Scolopacidae > Numenius > Numenius arquata. The sequence goes on along the minus strand of NC_133580.1, from coordinate 31,254,485 downwards.
TATGAAATGTGGCTTTTTAAGTTAACCTTGTTCATCAAAGTCAAGTTTTATGTGAATTAGAACTATTTCTAAAGAACACTCAGTGATTCTTTTTAATCTGCAGAAAAAGGGAAAAGCATTTTAATGTGATATTCAGGTTAGTTCAAGTAGCATTGCCACCTCACGTAGCTAAAATACAATGTAGTTACTAGAATTGTTTTGCTTACTAGATTTTGTTTTCTAGAATTGTGCTGTTTTGCGGAGTATGCTTGCCGTAAATTTGAATATTGTTTATTCCTTTGGTTTAAGTTGCTTTGAATGTGTTTTAACAAAAACATTCTGATTTTATTCTAGCAATACCCTGAAAAAACAGTTCATATGTTTATGGCATCCTAGTGTTTCCTCTTGTCCTACCAGTTCACTACTTTGACATTTGGGAAAGGAATAAAACACACAAAAATTCTGTTTGTAAAGATACTTTAATAAAGCAACTATTCATGTAGTCCAGTTACACATTGCCAAGTGAATTTCCTTATGCTATGAATTTTCAAATTTAGTAGTTATCTGGTGTATTAAATTTGAATCTAGGTTTCCTACAGTAATTCTGCACCCAACAATTCTGATTCAGAGCATCACACTTGTGAAATCTCTTTAATACTTGTGATTGATTTAATTTCCTGAATGTTTTGTAGTTTTTATACTGTGGTCCAATAATGCATCTGCTAATGACTGAAAATATTTGAAAACTTTAACTCAAACAGTTTTTTAATTTTAAAAACACACAGCCAGAACTCCCAGGTCCCATGCAACAGGAAATAATAAGCAGACTTAATTAATAACAAGAGGAGGCAATTTGTGTTGTTATATTAGAAAAACAAACAGTGTCATTTAGGGTTATGTAGTGTTATTGCAGCTGCAACAGTCTACGGATGAGGAAAAAGTGCAGATGAAAGTAGTATCTTTGGTAGAAGTTATACTCAAATCTCTATTCAGAGATGACATGTCTCTAGCAGCTGAAGGAAAGTAAAAAAAAAAAAAGAAACAACCAACAACACAAAAACAAAACAACAACTTACATATGCTGCTTTTGCGGAAATTGATCATTGTTGAGTTTTACACTGAGCGTACAGTTTCCTTAAAACAGCCCCCTACACCTCCAGGTATTGAAGTCATAGACGGGAGAAGAAATATTAGTAAACTTTCAACATTTAAAGACAAACTTCAAATTTCAAGTCCTTTTCATTACTGATTTAAAATCCCATCAAAAAAACATAGTTGGTAGGACTCCTTGTCAACTTGAGTGAGTTAGCAATCACTTCTCTTGTTTTTCAGAACATCTGGTCGGTCTTGTTTGTGTTTAAGTGATCTATGCCAATAATGCGAGTGAAAGTATGCATGATGTTCCCTTAATATTTTCATTCTATTTATTTAATATATTTCAGAATACTATAGCTCTTTATCACCTCTTATTTTGAATAATCCAAGGATTTGCTGTCTGTAGCATTTTTTTTTTCTTTTCCTTTTATTTTAAATAGAAAAATGTGTGTGTGTATAGGTTGCATTCCCCTTGTGTTTCCAGACTGTGCATCAGGACAGCATTCATCTAAAAGATAAAGATTTGGTCCAGTCTTAAATTTTGCCTGGGGACTTCAGAAACAGTATAATTTATTAAAGTGAATGCAATGAAAATGAGTAGTTGAGAGCAATGTAAATAAAATAACCACGGGTAAAACCTTTTCTGTGTTCAGATTTTGCCTGACTGGTATTTGGGAAGGGGGTGTCTCTCCCCCTCCAGAAAGTTTTCTTCTGCAGCAGCTTCATTCGTGGCAACAGTAATGGAAGCACAAGGTGCTGGTAGCTGACAGCTGTTAGAGTTCAGTTGTGTGGACCTGCTCTAGGCAGGTTTGGACAATATGTGTTCAAAATGCCAGCAACTGTTTGGAATCCTGCCTGTACAATATTCCTGCTGTTGTTACACTGCTTTTAACGAAAATCGGTTTCATTTTTCCTAAGAAAAGCATCTCTTATTCAGCCTTAAAAAAATTAAAGTGGTTAGAAGGACGTGCGCAGCTCAAACTAAGGGCTGTCCCTCTAGGTTCACGACCTGAATTGTGTGTCCTCTGAAGCATCAGAAGACCTAAGCCTGTGTTTATGTATGGCCTGCTGTTTTGTGCAGAGGTAGAAAATAGCGGTTCTCAGACTTTTCCCTCCCTGTGCTTCTCTAAGACTATATTCTGTACCAAAGGTTTTTGCTCTGGAGCTGTACGCCCAGTATTTTGGAAAAAATAACTGAGTTACAAGGGAAATGAAGTGCTGGATGAAGTTGAGAGGAGGTGGCCAGAGCTAAGGTGAAAAGGCCAGGCATTGAAAGGGATGGGCAACATCCTGACTTCCAAGGCACTGCAGCGATGAAGGCTTGAGCCTAAACATCTTGATCGGTATCTCTGTTCTGTCAGAGCAGCCTGCTCTGTCCTTTAGCCAAAATCATCTCAGCAGCTCTTGTCCTGCTTCCAGCCCTGACCCAGCAACACGCAGCATCTATTGCACAATACGTTTCCCAGCATCTCCGTTTGGGAAATGCTGATTTCTAAACCAATTCTCTCTATACGGGTCCAGATTATATTTTGCAAAGGATAGAAGAGTGAGGCTCAAGGATAGATAGTAAGCAGTACCGGGTAAAACACATTGTAGAGACTGTACAGTGCAACAGTGACTTTCTGCCTCAGTATTTCATAGCTGCTACAGGACTTCAGAGAGCGTGGTGCTATTCCTAAGAATGTTGTTCTCTGCAACCAAGTAGTCTGCCATGTTTTATAGCCTTGATGTGGCAAAAATATACTAACAATATAATATGTAAAACACAAAGGTCTCTGCATCTCTTTCATCCTTTTTTTGTCTTTAATAACCAAAATAAACAGGATAAGAATATAATCGCAGTGAATTTCATTACTTTAATTCAGTGTCCAGTTAAAGAAGTTTATTTTTAACAAGTAAATTCCAATGAAAGCTAAGATAAAGAGAAAAAACACTGCTAGAAAACTGCAGGAAGAACTGTGCTTTCAATATATCAAGTCAGCTGAAGTGTAGTAGTTGAGTTTCTCGTCTTGAGGCTTGCCTTCTGAATCCCAGCCCTGCAAGGAGTTCCAGTTCATGAGTATAATGAACTCTGGGTTATAAAGATCATGATTCACAAACATACATTTCTTAAGTGTACTTTTTATGGAATATGCCTTAATTTCCCTCCTGTTAAACTGATCTGTGCTATAACAAAACCTTCTTCCATAAAATATTAATCTGTCCTGAACACAGTCTTTATACAGAACTAATTGAAATACAATGGACAAGTTTTAGAAAAGATGAGTTGATTCTTTGTATTTTAAAACACAACAGCAGGCAAATACCCTGATGCTAGTCTTTTGCATTCATTTTCTGAGGATATAATGGGTGCCTGTCACATCAGCTTTTATGCTTTTGTTTTGTTTGGTTGGCTCAAACCAATGTTTAAGAGATGAGTGGCTGATAAGAGTTTCCACCAGGCATCACACTCTTATGATGAGGCAGGTCTTTGTGGTGTAGAGCAGTTGGTGATGCTGTTCATCCTTCATCTCTCCAGATTGTTTTTAAAAATGCGTTTATATTCAAAGAACATAGGTTAAAAGTAGAGACCTGCTTACCATGTCTCTCTTTGAAAATCTGGGAAAGGAAGCATGTGTCATCTTTTGTTTTGGTTTTTCTTTTCTCTGGCCCTAGGTGAAATGTTAGCTTCATCAGTAAGCACACTGGTGCACTTTAAAACATGAATAGATAGATTTGGGGAACTATAGCTCAGATTCCTTTTTTTTTTGTGTGTGTGTGTGTTAAACTATTCAGGGAAATATTCAAATTATTTTAGTTCCTGCTTGGAGGAATAAGAAGTCTTCCTAATTTGTTAGTGTGTGTGTATATATATATACACACACTGTTGGGGTTTTTTGCTGGGCCAATATGAGAGCAAAGCTGGAAAGAAAAAGAATGATGTTTAAACTCTTAGTTTTTTAAAAGGCATGCAGCTACTGGGTGAGATGTCTGTAAATGTTTTCAGAAATAACTGGACTACTAGTATCTGAATCAGACGTTAAATCTTGATTCTTCATAGATGATGAAATTTGCATCAGATTATGCTTGTCTGTAGAAAGGTAATAGGAAGAAGTCTCGTTCCCTGTTTGTACGTATGGGATTAGATACTGGTATCAAAAAGGAAAATATTTTACGTCGTTTTTAAAATTCAGGCTGGAAAGTTTAAGAGGAACAGTGGAGGAAAGGATCTGGACTCCAAAAAATCAGGGGACTAAAATATGTTGGTTAGAGAAACCTATCTTTGTTTTTGAAAGGTAGTTAGATACACTGGATTTTGGAGAACAGCAGGAGGAGATCTGAAATCAAATGATCGAGATAAACAGAAATGAGAAACCTTGTTCCTGGATGAGGGCACTCCTAAATTAATTATGTTGTTTCCATTTTAAATGCCTGATCCTTTTGAAGCTTTAAAACAAATATTCAGAATATAATAAATGAACTCATGTTCTTCCAGCTGTGCTTACTTGTACCTGGTATTATTTGCTTATTAAAGAGGAGTAGTGATGCAAAGTAACTGCCATTATGTTTGCTGGGTTGGTTGGTGCAACTCCATCATCTTCCATATCTCTGTGTGTGTATATATATATCTTCCTAGTTTTTTTTTTCCTTCTTTAACCTTTTTCACAATGGCAACTGACCCACTGTGGGGAGAAAGGAATGAATACTGCACACACATGTATATGCACATACATACACACTTATAGTCCCTTAGTAGGCACAGCTGTGTGGTTTTGGACAAATTTAGCTGGATTTTACATTTTCCTATTGCGTCAGGAGCTAAATGATGTTCCTTCACCTACCTTTGAATCTTCATATTAAAAAGTACTGTGAGTTCAAATGTTTAGTTTCCTGTGCCCCATTCTCTGAAAGACTTCAGATGATCTCCAGGGTGGAGACTGTGGTGGTTGACTGTGGTCTGCAAGTGTAGAGGTATTTTTTTATTGTATTTGCAAGTTTGCAGTACAGTTTGTGAGAATCGGAGATTATGTGGGAAGCCAGCATGTATGGTAACACAAACTTCCACAAAACAATTTTAATCCCAGTCATCTTCAAATGAGAGAGGTAGGTGGTTTTGACTTGACTTCTTTAAGATGCATATAGCAGCAAATACAGCTTGGATAAAAAACAATCTCTGCCCCAAAATACAGCTCATGTAAGGAGAGAATGAACAAAGCTGCTCGTGGTAGATGCTAATCTTACCACTTAATGCATATAGGAAAGGTGCTTAGGAACTCAAGCAATACGGGGAGAGACCAATTAAAAGTCATACAGTTAATGCTAGTCTGTTTTTCCGCAAGTGTCTTTCTGGTTTTTAATCATGTTATAGACTCCTTGGATTTGCCCCAATTTTGTTGTACAAAGAGGAAACTTAGAGATTTGTTAACTAAATAAACTCTAAGGAAGAAATTCTATCTTGGAGGTAGGGCTCTTGGAACACTTTTGTTGTTTGTTTGGCTTTGGAAAAGGACAAAACATATAATGAAACTGAGAGTGTTTTCAGTCATTTAGAGGGGTCATTCTAAACTGCTGGGTTAATTTTTGTCTAGGCCCTGAAAAGGCAATCAAGTCTCGGTTTACATACACAAAGGCATATGTTTGCACATCTAAATCATCGTGTGTTTATAATAACTGGCTTAGCATTCAAGCCAGAGAGAATGTCTTTAACCTTTCCCCCAAACACTGCAACTGACTGTTGAACGCAAAAGATCTCCAGTAAGAGACACCTGTGCTTTTGGTGTGAGAGAGATTGTGTTTACTACCTGGTTAGAAATTCATTAGTACATACCTCCAGCAATTGGATAGTATGTGGGTAGTTACCTTGCAGCTTCTGAGTGTAACATTCATCTTTAATGACTGCTGTTTTGTTCTGATTATGTTGTTCATTGTATCAGCCAAAAAGCCAGAAATTACCATTTTGATCAGGTGAAATTGAAAGACTGATTCAGATAGACGTAGGTCTTATTTCTGTATGGATTCTAATTTTTATATCGAAGTATTTTAAATGAAAAGGTTTTAGAAATACTACCTCTGCGGTATTTTTGCACTTTGTTGAAGTCACATATTGTGGAATTATAAATGTGACCAGGAACGTAACAGGTGTGAGAACTGCCCTTCTCCCACAGAGTTCTGCTGGAGTGAGAGTGATGCAGTCTCAGAAACTAGAATAGGGCAAAGACGATAGAATATGCTGTTAAATTTATTCTACTGGGCTTACAGAAGAAAGTTGTGAGATGCTTTGTTTGAAAGTTTTGTGAAGAAGTATTACATGTAGCAAACAGGCAAGTGGGCAGCTGCTATTCATATTAGCTCCCCAAAATCTTTTTTTTTTCTGAAGAATATTTACCGTGTTATCTGGGTACTTTTTGGTATTTTGGAATACAATTTTGCATATGTGACTCATGAAATAGTAAGTGATTAAATATGAGAGATCACAAAACAAGACTTTTAGAACCAGTTTTTATTCTGTTTATGCAGAAGAAATCTGGCATTTGCATTCACAGTTACCTAATCAGTGTGCATCAGCAGGGTGGGTAATTCCTGACGCTTCCTAAAATATGTGTGTTGAGGTCTTCAGATTGTTTTGTGTAATATCTACACATTTATCTGGGAAGTGTTTGCCAAAAACTAAATTACAGTTATTTCGGTGATTTCAGTAACTTGTCAATTGGTGATGAGAGTTATGTTCTTTCTGTGGAATGAAATGTCAAATAAAAATATCTTAGTAAAGTTTGTTGTATGCTGAAGGTTTTGGTATGCCTTGTATGTTGACTTTTTTCCATAAAGATTTATAGTAACAGTAGCAAATTATTGATTAAAATAATGCTATGCAGAATGTGCCTGTGAGGTAATGTGATTGACTGGTATTATTTATATTGCTGAAATCCTGATGTACTAGGCTAAGAAGTCCAGCATGGGCAGCATGTGGCTGCTTGTTATAGCCGTTGTCCATTTTTGGATGAAATCTTAGGACCATTTACTTGATATTTGCTCAAATACTACAAATAAATACTACCCAGTAAATATTTCTCTCTAGAAGTGAATTACAAACAGATGAGTACTTTTATTTTCTAAGTTAAAAAAATAATTTTATCCTCATGGACCTCTTTCCTGGAAGTCAGCTGGGTATTAAGTGTCTCCTATTTCTCAGTTTTAAATTTTCTTTCATTTTCTGTTTATGTGGGATGGGTGGCTATATGTTTTCTTTGGAGCTTGTTAAGAAGCTGAGTTGAGCCTCCATCAAATTGAAGTACCTGAGTATTCCAATTTTCTTTTTGGTATTTGCCTTTCTAGTTCCTGTGGAAGGTACATGGTGACTCACTTTTTCTTTACTGGTTTATTGAGCACTTGCCACTGTCTTTCATAGGGCAGTAGGTTTTCACGGTTCGCTTTGCTGGAAAACATGGCTCATGTTCATTGTGGTGGAATATGAAGGGCAGTGACATGTTTCTGTCTTGTGTTAGTTATTAACCTTATTTAAAGTGTCTGCTTGCATGCAGACACATGAGTCTCTTGAAATAGTCACTACAGTTATTTTCAGGTGTTCCCTTGGAGGGCCTTTTTTAGCAAGATCAACAGAAGTGAAATTGTAATTCTTTCAGTAATGTCTACGTGAAGGGAAATAACAGCAATCTTTTATAATAGTCATAATAAATTCCTAAGGAAATTTCCAAGCTCTGCTACTGGCCCCAGGAAAACTAAGCCAGGCTAAACTTTTTCCCAGTGTCCAGCACTTACACATAGTCCTGTGAGAGAGGGTTAGGTAGGTTGTACAACCATAATTGTCATTGTCAGCACTGAGTTGTTGTGGATGCCAGGCACTTGTTGGACGTCTGGAGGTAAAGGTGTCCAAAATTAGTCAATGTTTGACTCCTGTTTTTACTTAAAGAAAAAATAGTGGATGTTCTTTCTTGGGCAACTTTTTCTTGCACTTGGTAATACTTTACAAGAAAACCGCTAGGGTTCATTCATGAATGCTCGGAAGTCTTTTTATTGTATAAAAATAGAGAGTCCTGCTTTTGCTAGGCTGTGATAATGATCCTGCCTAAACTCTAATGGCAGAATAGTTAGAGCAAAGACAGAAATTAATTCCTGATTTTAATAAATTTTGACTTCAGGACTTTGATTATAATTTTTAGTTGCTTGGAAGCAGGCAGTGGAAAATCCTAGCTGTAGCCTGTCCTGTCCTTAGCCCACCCCTTGTAAATACTATGGAATTTTAAGAGTATTTTAGAAATCATCACCATTATGGGTAAAATAAGAAGGGTCAGAGATTTTTTCAAGTTTCTCTATTGTAGTACACTGAAAAAAATGAGAGTTCTGATCATGTTTTTGTGTTTCAGGACTTAAAATGGCAGGAGAAGATTCCTATATTATGGGAGTGTCTGATCCCCAAGTAAGTGGATTTGTGTATTTTCAATAACCCTGTGTTCTCTCCTAGCTTCTGTTTTGGCTTCCTCTCGTAGTGTCCTATCATTTCCTAGACTTAAAAACATGGAGATATAAAAGCATTCCAGCTATTGGCAGAAATCGGGGTTGGGGAAATCTAGGGCGTTCTTTTTTCTCTGAGGTGTTTTTTGTGTGGTCTGTAAAGTGCCTTGCTACTGGTGAAATGGTTAAAATGAAAAGGAAAGGCCTGCTGGAAGAAGCAATTGAAAAAATACTCATATTTATGCCCTTTCTGCCTGTGATGCTTGCTCTGAAATGTCTTTTGTGATGGACATTGGACTTTATCTGAAAATAAAGCCCCTGATGCCCTAGAAGGCCTCTCTATATTTTTTTTTTGGTGAAATTTGCATTGACATTGATGACTAAAATGCTCCTTTACTCACACAGGTCAGTGGGTGTAGGTCTTCAGAAGCTATTCATGATCTCATTAGGTCGTTTGGTGACTCATTTGAATTGGGAGAATGGTGCTTGAGTGAAAATCTTGAGTGAAGAACAGGTCATTCCGACTCACCTTAATTTCCAAAAAGGAACTACTTTCTCCTTTATGCTTGCTCCACTTTGGAAGGAGATAGATTTATACCTGAAAATTACAGTGAGTTAAGACATGTCAGCGTTCAAAAAAAAAAAATTGAACTTTAACCTGGGTATGCTGTTTTCTTGCGTTAGAGCTTGTAAATATGTTTACATAAGGACTGTAGTCTGGTGGGGTTTAATCACAGAAGTGAAAATGAAAACTTACAGATTCTCAGCAAGGCCTTGGGTAAGACATCTAGGGTCAGATTTTCACAATTTACCGTAAAAACTCTTTTGAAAATCTAGTTGTTAGTGCATGTAAGGAACTTGGAAACTATGCTGAGCTCAGAGTGTTCTCATGATACTGGTGAAACTTGGTCAGTATGATCAGCTTTGCTTGCACTGCTGTTGCCAGCAAAAATAAAATAGATACAGAATGTTTATGTATTGCACCAGGGTGTCTGCAGTCTCAATATTTGCAGAGGACTTTAAAGTTCTTTGCTGATAGATGCTTTATGAAATGATATGTATCTGTAATAATGGAGAGTATGTTTTCTTTCAATATAGATGTTTGCAATGGAGCAGTTCATGGGAATGAATGCGTTATTTAACAATACAAATTACATCACTTCAGACTTACCACTACGAACAGGTAGGAACCATTCATTGCTATTTCTTTGTGCTATTGTCCTGCTATTTCTTCCAGTTTATTTTTTTATGAAGTTCTTTTCAGGGGCTTTTTTGTTTACACTCTTGTATTTCGTAATACTAGATCCCAAAGTTGTCAACTGGAGTTTTTATTACACCCTGATGCATCTCTTTCTTACCCTCATGAAACTTTCAACAGTGAGGCAAATCTGATTTTCTTTTGGCTGCAACAGAAACTGAAAGTTTCAATCAGTTAATTGGTTTGAGTGACCTGTTTTTATAAATGATTTTGTATTTTTTTTTAAATTTGCACCTTCAGTGACCTACATATTTGTATTGCCAGTTTGCAGAGTTCAACATGGACTTTTTTTTTCTTTTGAACGGTGTTTCATTTGTTGTAATAATTCTTAAGGTGCTTGTTTTTCACTAATAAAATGTAGAGTATATTCAACTTCCTGTATCATTTGAATCTGTTTTTCCTTCTCACGACTTCACTGTTTCCTGTGAAGTGGCAGTCTGGTATTAAAAGTACCTGACAATTTCCTGAATAATAACACTAGTTTGAAAGTTTAGAGTCAAATTTTGCAACCAACCACTGAAAATAAGCAAATAATATTCTGCAAAGGTCTGACATGTAGTTCTTCCTGTATGGTTCCAGAACGGGAATGTCAAATAGAAATGTGTTATATCTCAGCCAGTATTAGCTGCTTGATCAACATTGGTCTGGTTTTGCTTATTAAATTTCTTTATGAGTGTTACTTCTGGCTTGAATTTAGAAGACTCTTTCTCCTGCTTAGTTTATTAGAATAGCTGATATGAAAGGAGGAAGGAAATAAAAATTTATTTAAGCTTATGAGGTTTTTCTCAATATATATCTCCAATATAGCTATTAATGTCTTTTAACGTGACAACTTTCTATTGTCTGTTTGACTCTTGTATCAGGTTGTAGCTAGTATCTTTTGTATTGCAGATTGCTTTCTTTTGTTGAAAATGCAAATCACTTTTGTTTGCAATCTTTGATATGCTTGACAGCAGTGAAGGTGTGAAGGGTAAAATGAAATAAGCAATTAATTTTTTACTTCACTTTACTAGGGTGGTAAAAATCCACCCTAAAGTAACAATAAATGCTGATTTAAAAATAAAAATTGAGGTGTGCTTGCTGTTTCAATGTTTCCTGGTTTAAACCATGCTTCAGTTTTCTTGATTGAATAGCAGTGAGGCAGGATCAAGAAACACATATGGTACAGATAATTTTGTTTCAAGATAAAATGTTCTGATGAGCAAAGCTCTTGACAAATATGGACAAGCATCCAACAAATTAATGTTGCAATCATTTGTTTGCAGTGTGTTTTTATTAAGGCAGATAAAATTGTTCAGTAAAATTAATCTGCGTAGGATTAAAGAGCTTGTGCATTGTATAGCAAGGGTTTTTTTCACTGTTCTCTCAGAGTGTCTGTGAAACAAATAAGGTTATTGGAATTTTGATTTCCCCATAATGATCTCTTTTACACGTACCTTTTAAGCATACTCTGTACTCCTCATGCCAGACTCATTCCATACAAATTATTCAGATATATAAAACTGATTTTCAGATATCTATGTCCTGTCTAAACTAGAAAACAGCTGTTTCTAAAATTGTGTGGGGGAGTCAAGAATTCACTGAGTTCTGCAGCCGCAGAAAACTCTTACTGGACTGAGTCTAGCTATGTCCTTAATTTGCAAAATTGCTTAGAAAGTGCTTTTTTTTTTAAGTGGCAGTGGTCTTTTCTACTACTGCACTATAGGTAGCAAGTTCCCTGTGTACAAAATGGGATTTAATAAAGGATCGTGGATTTCAGGTTATCACAAACAAAAAGTTAATCCTAAATTTTAGGAAAGGTTGATCATTCAATAGCATCTGATGGTGCCATAATGGTTTGGTTTCTTGAGTAGTAGCACTATAATGCTTACTTCCTCCCCTGATTGAAACAATGCTGTGTCATTACTATGGACTAGCTCTTAAATTATAAGGTAATATAATAATTTATATACTACACTTCAGTTGTTTACAAGCAGGATCTAATGATTTCTTTCTACACAGCAAGGCCAGTTAAAAATTCATGTGGGGTTTTCCAGAATTACTTCCAGCTGAGATATGGAGAGGGTGAAATAAGTGTTCTGAAAAGGATTTTTCTCTAGGACAGTTGGATGATTTAAACAGAAAGCACTGAAGACAGTAATTGTTCCTCATGATTTGGTATGGTGCCTACATCTTCCAATCTGTGCCTTCATGAACTCACAATGTCAGACTTATTACACTGGCAGGCAGGTTTAATATGTAACTGTGAATTGCCATATCATGCCAGCGTAGCTGAATCAACAAATAGCTGGGGAATTTGGGGACTTTCTGATGGTAGGTGTTCCGTTGTTAGGTTAATATTTATGGTAACAGTAGAAAACCTTTGAGATGTTGGGACACGGATTTTCTCAGTGAGGTTGTCAGTGGTCAAGTGTCTTTGCTCACTTCTTTTTCTATCTCATGTACGTTAGTTTTAAGTAAAAATTCGACTTGGTTATTTTGGCTCTAAAGCTGTAGTAGATAGTTACATTGTTCAAGTTCTACATTTATATCTAAATCTAGAAAGAGAAATAGCCTCTGTGTGCCTTGGGTGACAAGTGACAAAAAGATGTACCTATAACAACTGCCATAAACAGTTCAAACTGCAGGACTGAGCTGTGTGTTTAAAACACCACCAGCAGCAAAGGCAGTATGTCACGGTCAGCCTCTTCTTTGACTCCTTGGGAAGTATCCTGCCTTTGAGAATTAGGTACTAATCCTCAGTGGCATTGGGGATGGAGGGAGCATTATCCATGGCATGTATTTAGGCAGTGTAAAAGCAGATACACATCAGTGTGATGTCCACTTTGTAGTTAAGGGACAAAGTGATGCCTTAAATTGGAGAGAAAACGGGCAGAACTCTGAGCAAAGCATTCTAAAATTTGGGGTTAGAGATGGTTTTTGGAACTAGTTAGTTGGTTTGGTTTTTAGGGACTCTGGTCTACTAGCTGCTGACATTAAGGTGGTGTGTTCTTAAGCCTGTGAAGTGGATTCAGGGCCATCAGCAGCTGAACGGTATTGCCTGGAGGCTGCTAAAATTACAGTTTTCTGGTATTTCTTCAACCTCCTCTGCCGAGCCCTCTGTGATGCTTGCTGTTGAAAAATGGGAAGGGCATAGAGGGGAAAAAGAAGGCACTTACAAAAAACTTTATTTCATGTTTTTTCAGAGGGAGTTAATGTTAGAGATTCAAGGAAGTCTGACTATCGCCAAAAATTAGACGAGTGTTTGTTTTCCCTGTCCTGTAGCAGTGGCCCTAATCCTCAGAAGCACGAGCAGACTTGTGTGCTGCTTCTGGTATTTATTCCTGATCTGTGCTTGTATTTTAAGGAGTGAACTGAGGGAAGGGAGAGGTTGAGCAAAGCCTGTTGTGCTGCTTGCTTTAAACATCATGCTTCGAACACTGCAGAGCTGAGATGGGAGGGAGTGTTCCTGTGCGGCCGAATCCCTGAGGGGGCAGGAGGACACGCAAACGCTACGATAGGCCTTTCAGGAAGGATAAGACACTAGATTTAGAGTCTGAGCTTTTTATTAGCAGCAAGGTACCGCTGCCAGAATGGACATAAGAGGGTTGGTGTTGGGTTTAATAATCAAAACTTAGAGGGTATGAGTGTTTTCATTGATGTCCACAGAACAGCACAGGGTTACAAGGGTGAGGTGCCTGCTCTGGGGGACCCGCTAACAGAGAGGAGGGGGGAGGGAGGGGAGCTTGACCACAGCTAGTTGCAGGTTCATAGATTCATAGATTGGTCCAGGCCGGAAGGGACCTCCAAAGGTCATCTAGTTCGACCTCCCCGCAGTCAGCAGGGACACCCCCAACTAGACCAGGTTGCCCAGGGCCTCGTCGAGCTTCACCTTGAATATCTCAAGGGAAGGGGCCTCAACCACCTCCCTGGGCAACCTGTTCCAGTGTTCCACCACCCTCATGGTAAAGAACTTTTTCCTAATATCCAACCTAAATCTCCCCTTCTCCAACTTAAAACCATTGCCCCTCGTCCTCTCACTGCAGGCCTTTGTAAACAGACCCTCCCCAGCCTTCCTGTAGGCCCCCCTCAGGTACTGGAAGGCCGCTATGAAGTCTCCCCGGAGCCTCCTTTTCTCCAGGCTGAACAACCCCAGCTCCCTCAGTCTGTCCTCATAGGTTAAATTGAATGGCTTCAGGTACTAGGTAAGCTGTTAGATAAAGGACCACACAAGTCCTAGGGAGCTACCTGGCTTGCAGGGATATCCCACCAACCTCACAGACCCCTTTTTTCTTGACTTTGCTATGATGGGAAGGGAACCAAGAGGAAACCAAAGACGGGTGCTCCTTTGGGAAGTGTGTGTGCAGGGTGAGGCCTGTCAAGAGGAAGAAAGAATGTAAGTGGTGGGAGTGTCAAGATGTGGGAGGGCCTCTGACTCAGGCAGGAAGGAAAATGAAGAAATGTAGCAGTTGAAGAAGCCGTGGGGAAGTGGGACTGTGACTCAGGCTGGAGGGGAGGCAGTGGGATGCGAGTCGGTCTGTGGCAGCCGAGGCGAGAAGACAGAAAAGGAAGCACTGAAGCATACCCAGGATGTGGCGGTCTGCACCAAACCCCCTCCAGGCTGGAGGACTGCATGTTTTAGTTGCAGTTCTTAGCCTTCCTGACTGCAGCGGCACCAGGCAAATCTTGAGGAGTGCTCATGTCAAAACTTGGCCCTTGGCAACCATGAGAGTCATCCCTGTGCAGAGGCCAGCTCCATGACTGTATGCTGCTTCAGCCTCTCTGTAGGGCAAAAGTAGAACTTAAGCTACGTATTAAGTAGCATTACTGCTTGTGGTTGTTTAACACTTAAAAGGGGGTTGCTCATTAAACAAGAACTTGAAGCAAGCAACTTTCCATCCTAGAGCAGAGGTGCAAAAGATCGTCACAAATCTCGTCATTATTAGTTCCTCTTATAAGGTGTCTTCCTGCTATCTGTTTAGGCCAGATATACCTACTATTAGAAACAAAATATTAAAAACTTCCCTGTGCGAAGCACTAAACATCATTTCTTTTCCCCAAGGGAAAGGATGAGAGAGAGAAAGGAGGAACCACATGTAGCCAATAGGCTGTCTGTTAATGTGCTTCTGGAAAGTATTCAGAGTTTAGTGAAGACAGCTGTATGAGACCTTTCACTAAGTAAAATCCTTTTTATAGTCAAACGTGCCATTTATGCTTGGAAGTTAGCTTGGCTATTGCTGCTTTATTTTTAAATAGCATTTCAGATATAATCAAGTGTCTTGCATTAGAGTGCCTTCTCTATACTATTACTTGGATCTGGTTCCGATGCTATACCAGAGAATGACTTAGTCATTGCATAAAAGGAAATGCTTAGTCACAAAACACAAAGGTTGAAATGAGACCTCACAAAACTGTTTTAAATATGGTATGATTTATATAATCTGGATTAATCATAACAGACATCTAATTTGCCTTTGTACATTTACACTGCACCTTTTGTGCACTTTGCTAGTATTAGTATGTAAGATATTTTGATTCTTTTTCTATCAGGATGTCTGTATACTTTTCATAAGCTTTTTTCCAAGGGGGCATAAGAACAACAGTTCTGAGTTTTCCATTTTCCTGAGTTTTCACAAGTGCCGTGTAAGGTAAAACCATTTCAGTGGTATGAAGAATTCCCCTTGAGCTTTCCAATATGCCAATAGGGTGTATATCCCTCTCTTAGGAGTTTGAGTTTCCTTATACTGAGGAAAAGTTTGAACCTGGGTCTGCTGCATCCTGGGGGACTACTGCAGCCCCTTAGCTGTTGGATAAAAGAGTGCTTCCTTTTCTGGCTAATGTTTAAGAGAAAACAGTAGTATTTTGTGCTGATACTTACCCAACGTATATGCCTTGAAAATGAATTCCTAAGGGAAGAACAGCCAAAGAACAATTACTTGGCAGATCCTGCCGTGAAGGCTTGGTTGAAAGTTGAACTACACAGTTGTATTTTAGGTGCATTATTTCTGCCAGTGCCTAGAAGATACAAGGCTTCTGCATTGTTAAAGTATGAAATTTTAGATGCCTAAAGCATGAGAAGGGTTAGAGGTCTGTGAACAGAGGTCTTAAATTTAAGTGCCAATATAATGTTTAAGCCCAACTCAACTCATCTTGACTCCATGTTACAGACAAAAACTGAAACATAAAACCACACCAAAGGTCAATATTGTTCTACATCTTTTAAAGTTTCTGAAGTCCAAACTGTTTTTCATGCTTTCTAATGTAAGATGATGTGTATATTGTCTTGAGGCAATTGTTTTGCATGACTTCAAGATTTTAATTGTAGCACTGTTCACTGTTTCACAGGAAGAGTGTTGGACTTGGGAAATAGATGATTTTTGTATGTGAAATTGTTGTGCATTTGCAATGTAACTTTGGCATGAAGGTAATTCAGTTGCTGAGTCAGCTAACTTCAACAGCAAAATACTAATTCCATCTGTTACTATATTTATCAAAACTTTCATTTTGAGAGAAGCCTGTTCAGTTAAGACCTGTGCTGACTAAAGACATGAAGGTCTGGTTTATTGAAGTGAAGTTGTATTGAGGAGCTGAGAAGGATGCATGTAGTCGTACTATGAACTATAAATTAATGAATCCTCTGTCCTCTGCCATTTTTAATTATCAGTGAACATTAGGCTTATTGGCAAATTAAAGTTGATGCAAGTATGCAGTTCTGTGCTGAAGCCAAGTACTACCTAGTTGAGGTAGCTGGATGGCCTGGTACTTGCAGATGGTGCAGTTATTCGGAGGCAGATTGCACCCGGCTGTTGGTGGGGCATGGTATGCTTTATACACTTGCAGGCTCTGTCACATAGCTGTGGCTCCTCTGCTTTGGAGGTTTCATGTGTCCCCGTGAGCTTGCTTGATTCCTTGGCATTAATACCTTTTAATAGAGTATAAGTGGTGATACATAATTCCAACTGGAATATAGCTGGCAAAATATTGTGTAGGTATTCACAGTGAAGCTCTCCTTTGGGATCTGCTTTGATAACAACTGAATTTTTACCATTGAAATTGGAATCTTCTTTTCTGCTTAG
This sequence comes from Numenius arquata, assembly GCF_964106895.1. Taxonomy (NCBI): domain Eukaryota; kingdom Metazoa; phylum Chordata; class Aves; order Charadriiformes; family Scolopacidae; genus Numenius; species Numenius arquata. The sequence goes on along the minus strand of NC_133580.1, from coordinate 31,237,649 downwards.
CAAGAGGCAGGGAAGAAATCATACCTCTCAGACATGTTGTTTTCAGACTCAGGAGTGACGCATTTTAAGAGGTATTTCACAGTCATTCACCTAGAGAGCTTTCCTTCTCTATGCAAATAATCTAAACAATTAGAGTTGGAGCTAAGCTTTGATCAGGTGATGAATTCTTAACTCTGGTGGCACGAAGTTCTCATTGGATTTAGGGCCTGCTCAAAGGCTATTTAAACTGAATTTTGAATGAGATTTATGGTATGAAGTTAGCCACTGTTCAGGGAGTGGTGCAAGACTGAAAGTTGTTTAAGGAAGGCTTCTTTGAAAGACACAATTAGAATTTTAGTAGAACATAATCCTATGTATTGGCATTGTACTCAAAGATGGATCTCATTATAGAGTCTGCATCTGTAGTCGGAGTGTGTTCAGTGTTTTTAGAGGCACAGCAGAACAGTAAATTTAAAAGTATATTTGAAATTATTAAAAGAATGTAAATTGTTTAGTCTCCTCAAGTCCAGGGTTTTTTTTAAAGCCGTTCTGACTGTTAGGACATGTTGAGACAGCTTAAATTCCTCCTGTATTCCCATACCTCAGAGCTTCCCATTGGTTGTCTCTAGACTTTCAAAAGCACCTATTCAATAGGAAGCCCTAAGGCTAAAAGCTTGTGAGCATACTCTTTAGAGCCCAAGGGGCTTAAATACAGAAGTTAACCTTAGCTCAGGAAGGCCGGGCTGCTTGTCAGTGGCAAGGGGAGGATCCTGTTCTTAACTCACCCTTTTGAGTCTTAACCGAGTAATCAGAGTTGCCCATTTAGGCCCTCTGAGCTAAAATTAAATTTTTTGAGTTAATCCTTCCCTTCTTACTCTACTGGTCTTAGGGGATGATGGAAACGACAGACTGCCGAGTGATTAAATTATTTATTAAAATTTAAGTTCTGAAGATGCTTAGATGCTTTCAAAAACTTTAACTCTGGATATTCAAGGACATCAATTTTACCCCTGCAACTTACATGTCATAGTAATAGAAATATAATTTCTATTATGACTTTTCTTTCTTTTATGTTAGCAGATGGACCATATCTTCAAATCATAGAACAGCCAAAACAGGTAAGAACAACACTGCATTTTGAAAAATCTTTAAGGTAGCTATGTCACTATATTCATCTTTGAGAAAAATGATTATTTAAGATGAGAAAAAAAGAATACTGAAGACGTTGAACTCTCAAAACAAATGTGGTACTTAGGCATGAGTGGTTTTTCCTGTCACTTTTGTAGTTAAATCGTTTCCTGTTTTGTTCTGTTTTCATCTTTGTGTCTCTCTGGAAGAGTCAGAAGACAAAAAAAACCCTGAGGGTGTTAAAAAAATGTCTTACTAAGTATTATAGTTATAGACTCTTTGTCTTCGAAGTGACTCTTACAGTACCCCAGTATTTTGGAACATAAATTATTAGGCCAAACATGGAAGATTATTAGAATTTGTTTCACGTTTCTTGAAATACATGAAAGAAAAAATAAAAACATTTAATTCTGTTCCCAGATTACAGGAACTTTTGACTTGTGCTTTGTCATCGTAAAGAAATTTTGTTGTCTTTTGAGTTTCCTTTCGTCACAGTTGGCTGTTTTGAATAACCTGAGAAAAATTAAGATAAATACTTGAATGTAACTCTTTTGTGACTGTATAGCAAACACTCATTTATGCTCCTCTGATAGTATGAAAGTCGTCCCAGTGCACTGGGCAGTTTTCATGCAAATGATGTACAAATAATTACTGGATCAAGATTGCCCTGAAGTATGCCAGGGTGTTGTTCCCCTTTGACTGGTGGCATCAGCAATTACAAGTATTCCTCCTGAAGCTATTACAGCTTATGGAGACCCCTTTCCTGCCTCTCCCAATCAGTTGCATAAAATCCTACCTTATAGAGCTGTTAAGTAGACAGGGGAAGAGGGTGACTAAAAGCTGTCCCGTCCTCCTCTTGGTCTTCTGCAGAAGCATGCCGCAATCCAGTCTTCCTGGTAGAAGGTGGGAGACAATGTTTGTTTCAGCCACACACCAAAGATATTTTTGTGTTCCAGCATCCGTCCAGGAATAGGGGCACTCCATGATTATAGGTGAAACAGCAGTATACTGTGAACTCTTGGAAGAATACGCTGCCTCTTCCTTGTTGTTCTAGTTCATCCCAAATCAGGCATGATGGAGCCTACAGTGTGCAGTACCTAAGGAGAAACCATTGTTCCCATGCGTGACCTCTCAGCAAGCAGCTCCTGTAGTGGAGAACCCATGTGACAAGCTGGGCAATGGTTTATAACAGGGTGATGAGGGTGATCCATCAGCAGAGTGCTGTTCTTGTGATCATTTTTGGAGCAAAGAGACAGCTGGGGGGAGTAAAACTATATTCGTAAAATCATAGCGAGGATAGCAAGGGCAATATGGACTGGGGAGGACCACACAGATGACAGCTGGATGTGTTGGATTGAAGGCATAGAGGTGAAGAGAGATTGGGTTGTCTCATGCGTCGTGACCGCAGAGGTTTCTTTGCCTTTTGGGCAACTTGAGTTCAAGCTCGTCATAGCCGGGCACTTCACTTGCAATACACTTGATCACTCAGTTCGCAGTTGGAAGGTAAATACGTGCTTAAGGATGAGTTACATTGGCTGGTCAGTATCTGAATAAAAGTCAGATCTTTAAATTTGCCTGGGAAACAAGTTCTTAAACTGAAAAGGCTTTAGTGAGGTAGGTATCGAAGCTAATGATTACAGAGTAATTTTGAACTGTGTTGTTCACTGTCAGCTAATACAAACTTTGAATTCGGAGTTGTCTATTAGAAAGAAGCTGAATGATTCTTGATGAGGGATACAACACTAACTGGTGCTGTTTGGACAGACACTGGGAGCCCTATATGAGACAGGGGTTTTGCTAGAAATAGCAGGACGGGGGAGTGGATCTGAAAGTATGCAAAGTTGGGGCCATGTGAAATAATGCAGTTAAGTAGAATTAGAATTACCAAATACATTCGCTTAAGAGTTGGATCTTTTGTGCCTTATAGATTAACCTGTAAAGCAAAGGGGATGTTACTTCCTGGAAATAAAAATGGAATAAATGGACAGCTGTACTCTAGAGTGGTTGCTAATATCCTGCAGTTCCCTAAAGTATATTCAGACATCTATTTATGTAGCCAAGACGAAAACCCGGCCACTCAAAGTCTCCTGAAGCTTTTGTGCTGTTTCTGGACTCCGCTTGGAGATACAGCTTTCACATGCTCTTCCCAGAAGGAAGAAGCATTTCTGTTTCATCCCTGTTCTTTTCTTTGTGATGCTTTGAACTTCCTTGGTTATTATTGGCTTCCATTCTCTCTACCTAGCAGCAACCACGGGAAAGAGTATCTGCTCTTACATTCTTTATCTTTTAATTTTTGTTTTGTTTTGAGAGTATAAATAGATCTCTGCTTCAAAATATCTTCACTTACTGAAAGAAGAATTTCAGGTTGCTGCTGTGGGTAAGAGTGAGAATAGAACAGTTTCTCCAGGGCTACAGTTCAGCGGTGCTTTGTTAACCAGCACTCAGACAACATTTCAGGGATGAACAGTTGTAACTTTTCTGTTTGTGAGCTGTTTGGGCAAGTCTTGTTTGTATGTGTGTGTGTGCTTTTTTTTTAGTTTTGTTTCTAAGCAGCTTTCAAGTTTCTTTTCCTTTATTTCCACAGAGGGGTTTTCGTTTCCGATACGTTTGTGAAGGGCCTTCACATGGTGGACTGCCTGGTGCTTCTAGTGAAAAGAACAAAAAATCATACCCTCAGGTCAAAGTAAGTACATAAATGATTAATTTTGCAACCTGAATGCAATTGTCATATGTATGTGTATATGACCTTACTGCATATCAACATAAATTTGTATGAAATTACTCGAGACTGACTGCATTTCAATCCCAACTTTTAAAATGTGACTGAGTTTGAAAAGGAACGCATCTTCAGATTTGTGGGGTTATTTTGGCACCGTATTTGTCTGCCAGCAGTTGAGCAGTAACTTTGCCTGCACCTACCACCTCCCTGCCCTTGTGCAGACTGATGGAGCTCTTCCTTAGGATGCAATTTTAGCATCAAGCAAGGCCTGAGCTGATCAACTACTCCACTTCTACCTATTTACCAAGTTTTCCTTCTTTTTCTGTTCATATTACTCCTTATTTAATATCTCTAGGGTACTCAGTTCCTTAAGGACATAGTTCCTTTAAAGTCAAAGGAAAATTTCTCATTTTAATAGGAGCAGCATTATGTTAGGAGCAGGTTTTCACTGAATGTTTTTTGGGGCTTTTTTTTTCCTGGAAAAAATTTAAGGATGTTAGTTAAAGAAATGTTCTGTGCTAGCGCAATATGAAGATTATAGCACTGGTGATAAATCGTTCTAGGATTAGAGAAGAACTGTCTTTGCCCGTGGTTCTTGTGGAAAAGATACACTGTCTTTTCAGAATTTTTTTAACTTCATGAAACTCTTAGTCTTGGTATTGCAGTAGAGATTGTCTTAAGAGAAGATGGGTTAATGTATTTCAATTCTGATGTTCTCTCTTACTCTCTGCTTTACGGGGAGAGAAGGGGAGGGAAGAGTGGCAAGCAGTCAGCTTCTGTCTTGGTGTGTGCCACTCCTCAGCTTTCTCCCCAGTACGCGTGTAGTTCTTCCACAGTTCTTGAGAAAGGCCGGAATTTGGAACAGTTGCATCTCCATAATGAATCAGTATGAGCATGACTCAATGGAAAATAATCAGCATTGGCTGAGATAGCCTAGGGTGTTAGTCTTGCAAATTGAGAAGAGGCTGGGAAAGCTGATTTCATATAGCCTTGCAAAACTCCTGTGAAAATTTACTAGCCCAGGCAAAGGATCTACTTGCCTTTTCCCTTTCCTGTTGTGAAAGTAATGATGAACCAAAGAATGAAATTTCACTGGTATGTTCAGATATAAAATAATTTACCTCAATTGAGCCAGATCTTTAGATTCCAATCCAGTCTGTATTGATAATAGCACAAATGATACTTTATAACGGTGTGATGGGTTGCACAATAGCATGACAAGGAGATACGCAGTGAGGAGTTACATAGAAAATGGAATTTCTCCGTGAGTAAACTAGAAAGCAAAATGTTCTTTGGCTTTCCATTAAACCTTCTGTTCTCATTGATCATCAGATTTTAATTTCATCTAAAGCTTACACACACACACACACACACATGTCCCTTCCCCTCCCTCCCTCCCTCTCTCCTTCCCTCCCTCTCTCCTTCCCTCCCTCTCTCCTTCCCTCCCTCTCTCCTTCCCTCCCTCTCTCCTTCCCTCCCTCTCTCCTTCCCTCCCTCTCTCCTTCCCTCCCTCTCTCCTTCCCTCCCTTCCTCTCGTCCTGCTGTGTGCATCTGGGTTTTTTCTAGTACAAATCCCCACCATGGCAACACCTGCTGGGAGAGGCTGGCAAAGGAACACAACAAGTAAATTCCTCAAGGCCATTGCTTGTTAGTGCCTGTTCTTGATTCAAGTGGTGCCAGTAAAGACAGAAGTGTTTCACACCTTTTCCTGTAAGTCTCTTCTGTGTTTTGTCAAAGGGTGCTCACCTTGTCATAACTGAGCTTAGCACAATTGAAGATTGCTGGGTTTTGTTGCATTGGGGTTTTTTTGCTTTGTTTTGGGTTTTTTGATTTGGTTTTGGTTTTTGGTTGGATTTTTTTTACTCTTGTGCCAAGGCTTTCACCATAAGACCTCCATTAGTTGATCACAGTGCTGTGAAAGGACAGTAGCATGAGCTTTGGCTGTACTGTAAAAAGGAGGTCCGACCTTTAAACCTTGGCCATGGTGTGGTCAGTGCAGCTCACATCGAGATCTCTCTTCAGCTTGGCCAACTCTGCACAGAAAGCTGATACAATTTACCAGTAGCTGCCACGGGATGTCCTGAAAATAGATGTCTTTAGCGCACAAAAAAAGCATTGCAGTCTCCCTACTCCCTTTTTTGTAGGCCAAAAGAAAACACATTTATCTGGTATGACCTCTTATCCAATGTGAACTGTTCAATTTCACCTGTTTTCCTTCACCCAGTCCCTAACTTGTAGCTGAGCTGGGACACATCAAGATGTATCTTTCATTTAAAGGCTGGAGTGCTGAAGACTTTGCTATGTTTCTAAGCAAGATGCTTTGGTAGTTAATTACATATTTAACCAGCTCCTGTATAGTATATTAGGAGATGGTTTAGATCAGGAGTTAGTGTAGCAGTTCTGCAATGCCTGTCTTGGTACTTAAGACAGATCTGCACTGGCCAGCAAGGTGGAATTGATTTAAAACCTCTTCTTTTAACAGCACAGTCATGGCAAATGGAACCTAGATAACAGTAGTATTTTTCTGTAGTATCAAAAATGGGATTAATTAATCTTTATGGTTTATGGAATTATATTCCTTTGTTTTACCCTGTTTTGTTTGCAGTAATCCTAATATCACGTGCAAAACATCTTATGTTTTCAGAGAATTTTATATAACTTTGCATGTACTTATGGAGAGCAGAGAAGTTGTAAATACTGAACATATTATAATGAAGTTACATTTCATGACAAGTTTAATGATTATAGTAGAAAGCGACCTAAAATTCTTCATTTAAATTTCATTTTTGCCTGCTTAGTGTAAGTAACACAGCACTGGAAATTTTTACTGTCTAGAACAGTTGAAATCAAAGCTCCTGAGCTGCTTATTCACCATTAGCTTTTTGTCCAGGGGAAGAAACAATTAATAGTATAAGAAGAAAGAATAAAATTGGATTGTCTAATATTAATCACTGACTTAACTATCTAAATTTTTTATTCATAATTTTCTTATTTTTATGTATTTGAAGAGCTATGAGAAAACTTGCACAAAAAAATTCTACTGGCCTTCTTACATGTTTACTGCCCCTGTCTTGATCTTGCGTACAGATGTTAGTGTAGGCATATTCATGTTTTACACTGAAGTACTTGATCCAGTTTTGGGTGTGAAAAGAATTTGCTGAAAATAGTGGTGTGAAGGAAATGTCCTGAATTTTCATCTCCCTGGGGGCAAATCTATGTGGGTGGCTGCAAACTCAAGTTGCCTATTCTATGTGAGCTGGATGTAAATCAGCTCCAGCCCAGAGGCTGGGTAACGAATTGCTCAGAGGTGTGCCGGAGCTAACGAGCACCATCTCTCTGCCCATGAGTCTGGACATCCTGCAGTTCAGTGTGCGAATGGAAGCTGCGTGCCAGTTAGGCAGCCCTGAACCCCAGGCACCTGAACAGGAGAACTGCCCATCCAGGCATGTCCTGGGGCAATCCTAAATTATACCTCGATTTGGAGATAAGCGTTCTTATTGAAATCGGGGATTTCAGCACATACTTCAAGTTCAGGAGGGGAATTTATGGAAAATTAGTCAAGGTACTTTGTTGATGAGCCTTCTTGGTGAAGAAAGAAGCAGCGTATTTGCTTTTTTCTCCCCATAGGAATTAAATTGTAGAGTGATAGATCACTGATTACAAGTTAAAAATTCATTTAGCCGCTGAGTTAAGGAATAGACATGAGACAAGAATGAGCAGACTTTTTGTTATAAGTCTTTACCCGTCTTAAAAACCTGTGCTGAACCAAATTCAGCCAAAGCTAAATTCAGAGAGATCTGTGCTTTTTTTACTGTTACCATTAATTTGGCTGAATATGGGGCACCGAGTCCCTTGAATTGGGCTCCTAAAGCAGAACATTTAATTCATATTTTTGTCATGGGAGTGACCTCACATTCAGAGGATCAGAAGATCTTCAGCTCCCATTAGTGTAAGTTACTTTACATTGATTCTTCTTAGACCTCTAAGTATTCAGTTGCCTAAATGATTTGTACCACATCTGAAATATTTTGTCTTGAACTAGCAACTGAAAAAAAAAAAAAAAAAAGAAGATGCTGCTGTTCTGTGAAAACATACTGTTTATAAAGAGTGAGTGATGCCTCATCCACAGAACACTTTTTGTACACGTTTATTGAGGGGAGCAGTAGTCACAGTTGGAAGGTTAGGCAGGACTGGGGCTATAGTTGCTATAACAAAGTCATTAGAAAGAGAAATAGTTACTTTTGTCATTGCTGGCTTTGTAGGTTTGACATGGTCTTTTCCATCAATTGCTTTCTGTCATTTACCAGTTGGTTTCACTTCTTGCTTTTAAGAGTAACTGGAAAAAACAAGTTTGAAGTAGGAAAATGTTCTTACAAAGTTTTTGTAAAGTTTCAGAAACTATAAAAATTGGCAGGGTCTGGATTGCAGGAGGATGTGAAATAACTGAAAAAACTTTCAACTCTTGTTTTGAAATTGACTCAATTTCAAGTTCACAGGGTCCTTTTAATCTCTCAGACAAATCTCTCTCAAACAGAAATGGCAGATAAATGTGAGCCTGCAGCATTTTAACTTTATCAGATTAGATCAATCGAATGCTGCTTCAGTACAGGATGTAATCAAGTATTACAGCTACGCTCTTCCCAGGAACTCCTTATTTTCTTTTTTCTCTCCTATCTTTAATTTGAAGTTCAGTTACTATTTTTTTCAGACCACAGCTCTGATTTTGAGCAGTACAGAACACACATGATCTCCCTCTCATGTTGAGTATATATATTTTTGTGTCAACACCATAATCCTTAGTTATCTGTAGATATTCAGCATTGTAATATACCCTCTATCTTTTCATGCCTTTGACGGTGTTTTTTAAGTTCTTACGTAAAAGGTGATAGTTATTTGTGTATCTTAGTGCCAGAATAAATTTTATGGTATTCTGAAATTGTGGTGTCAGTGATTCAAAAACGCTGAAAAGTTACTTCAGACTTAATTTATTGTGCATAAGGATATTTAACCACTGAGGCTATTTTGCTGAGCACCGAGATAACCTGGGTGTCTCAAAATCAAGTAGGAAAGTCTGTCTCTAAGAAATACAGGTAGGAAACAATTCAGGGACATTCTGTAGCTTTTGCAGCATAGGACATCAGACTGAATGACAAAAATAGTCCTTTCTTGCCTTATGACCTACATAAGGTATTACGTTTTAAGAATTCTTTTGTTTTTCCCCTGAGAGGAGGGACTACAAAGATCATGCTGAGCTGAGTAAGAGGGGGAGATTGCAATCTGGTTACGGCTGTACTTGTATGTTCTGCTTTCAGAGGCTGGAAAGTCCTTGACGTGAAGCAGTCCTACCTACAGTTTCACTGTGGTTTCTACAGCTGATGAAGGATTGTCTTGAACTTTTCAGAACTTTTCAGATGTGATACTAGAACATGCATGTTACTCATAATGAATGTAACACTATAGTTGTGCTGGGAACTTTATAGCAGGGAAAGGCTTGTTTAGTGAGGGATAAAATGAAAATATTTTTTTTTAAAGCCATCCTCTTGCGAGGTTAATTGTAGTAGTGGTGGTGACATGTAGCACCAAACGCAATCATTTTTATTTTCAGATGACTTTGTGAAAGTTACATAGGGATCTCTTCATTTTGTCATTGCTGGGAAATGGTGCAAATGGTGAAGCAGTGATTATTCTGCTTCTCTGTTGTTGTTTCAGTCCAGGAGGGATTCCAGTTTGGAAACAGGAGGGAAGCACGAGTACCCCATGTTTTGTATTTTAGAAAGTGCCGCTTGTAAAATGCACAATAATACAGTATTATACAGTTAACTGGCAGGCAGTGCGTAATGAAAGAACTTTTGCACACCTGTTCCTCCTGGAACAGCTTTTTCATAGTTGGGATTTTTTTTGCTTTTAGCAGTGAATGGAAAGATGGGGAGGGCACGAGTTGTATGTATGCAGAGTGTTTCAGCTGTGATGGAATGGGTTCAAGAGAGGGGTTAACCGGAGTGAAGGAAGGTAGCAGGACTTAGTAATGTGGTGAAATTGTGGCAATCCCTGGTTATCAGCATTTTATCAACAATATAACCTTAAGTATTCAGTTCATCACTGTTTCATCACTTTAATGTTTATCGTGATCCTTTAATACCGTGGTTGATTAGATCTATAAGCTGCTGTAATACAAAGAACTTTGCCCAAGGCAAATCAGAAGAAAAATTAGAGGAGGAGGGAAAAAACCCAACATTCATAAAAGGGTTAATTAAGTGAATTGGAAGGGAAGGTAATGTTTGCTTTTTTAAAAGTGGGGTAATTTTATATTCAGCATAATTTGAAAGTGGTGCGTAAGCGATAACTGACTTGAAGAGTTCTATTTGTGAGAAAAGAAAATAAAGTTCTAAGTAATATACATAAAGCAAATAACTTACCAATACAGTATGATATTAGTAGTTTTAGGTTTGGTTTTGAGGCATTACTTGACATCACAATTCTAAAAGCTGTTAAAAAATGTACGGTGATTAGAAACTATAAACAGGGGGGAAAAAAAGCTTTGTAGTCCTCCAGAGTTGGCTATACTAAGGCACCCAATTTATCATAGTTCCAGTCCTGCAAAATCTTAGGTGGGGATTTAGCATATATCCTCATGTACACTTAAGGGAAATATTTACTGGACTGGGTAACATGTGTTGGTGTAGTATATTGAACTAAGAAAATACCTATGAATATAGAATTAATTCACTTTAAAAATCTCATACCTCAAGAGTCATTGTAATGAGGCCAAAATTTTTAAAAACAATCATAATATTTAACAATATTTTTTAAAATTGTTTTCAAATTGAGCAAAATAATGCAGGGGATTTTGTTAAATTGGTACATTTTCTCTATGCTTCTTAACATTTAACAATGTTCATTGTGAATTCAATGTACTAATTGAAATTTAAGGAGAGCAATGTGGAGTAACTGGCCGGAATGTAAAACTGAGATTGATAATTTGGGAAACAGAATGTTGCTGTCCTTCAGCTTTGTTTTATTTTTCAACTTTTTTGGTCACTTCTCCTGCCATTTGTATGTCAAGTTTAATTTAAAAAAAAAAAAAAAAAGTGTTGGCTGTTCTTTGTGATGATCTGGTACAGTTAGTTTGTCATTTGTATTTCATGAGGAAATTCCTACACATTTCTCCTATGTAAGTTTGATCATACATAACGGACAGAGAATACTCAACTGGAATCATTACTTGTTCCATTTTAAAAACCAAACAAACAATACGCATTTTTTTCATATTTATTTACAGATCTGCAATTATGTTGGACCTGCAAAAGTAATTGTCCAGTTAGTTACTAATGGGAAATACGTCCACTTACATGCTCACAGTTTGGTGGGTAAATTTTGTGAAGACGGAGTATGCACAGTTAACGCGGGACCAAAAGACATGGTTGTAGGGTAAGTCTGTCAACTCATTTGTAAAGCTGGGCTACGGGAGAGAGAATCGAGTATAAACACTGTAAGGAGCAATACAGAAATACTCCTAAGAGGCAGTGAAGTGGAGCACTAGTCTTCACGCTCTGATCTGTGTTTTGTTTGTATCTTAAGAGGAAAAATAAATGGGGTTTCTGTTTACCTTTGTAGAATTTGCCCTAAGCAAGCTAAATAGGTTTAAGCAAATAATTTTCATTTAGATTTCATGGAGTTTCAATCTCTTGGTGTACAATCCAAATTTGTATTGTAAGCTCATTCTTTAAAATGTAAGTAGTTTTGATCAAAGAGAAGGGACTGCAAAAGTATTGAAGAAAAGCTTTTGTTACCATTTTGATCAATATTTTACTTTTGTTGAAATCTGCCAATAGGTATAAAGTAAAGAGAAGAACATTAAGAAAATAGGGTTAGTAAATTTGAAATTAATGCAAGACACGTATAAACATGAAAATACTAAATGAGTCAAACATTTAAGTTTAAAGGAGTAAGGTTGTAGTGAAATTGTAGTTGGTCTGTTCTTGTTTAATTTAAAAGAGTAATTGTTTGTATCAGTAAATGGAGCTGAGGCTCCTGTCTACGTTTTCAGGCTTAGATCAGGTTTCATGCTGGCTGTGAGTTTTAGTTCTGTGATCTTAAGAATGTCTTTGTTGGTGAAGAAGATGAAGTTTAAAAAGCTGAGGAGGTTGGGAGAGAGAGATTCTTTTAAACTGTAACTTTTGATGTCCAAGCCCAGTGCACTAACTTTACCAAGCACAACAATTTAAATAGCTTTATTTGAAATGCTCCTTTTCATCTTGAAAAGTTTGGCTCGTTTCCTAACCTGTCTTGTTTTTCATCAGATGTTTAGAAACAGCTTTCCTATCCTCAATTGACCCACATGAAAACTGAGTTATTGTCTTGTTTTCATACTTCCAGATCTAATTGATTTTTAAATGTGCCAGGAGATTTTTACAAAAGCAGATCTTATATTATGGAAGTTTTCATTCAAATAGATACCTGAAGCGTCTTGCTGAACGTCCAGAGCCCTGCTTAAGACATTTCCTTTGGAAAATGTTGCACTGTTTTTAGCTTCTTAGGTTTCTCTCCAAATCATTTTGAATGGAGGAAGCTTATTCTGAGCACTTGCTCTGCGTAACAGCCATGTAGAATGACATATTAATGTCATTGCCAGGACAAAGCAAAGAAGGTGTGACAACCAGATTTTCAAATGTTGTGTAAGTTGCTTCCACCGTGCAAGTCTGAAACCTAATAGACTACTACTTATGCCATGGGAAAATCCTGCACACCCATGCAATCGCTGCCCTATAATGGTGCACGTTTTACGTGTTTTGTAAACTTGGCTGAATTTCTTGCTGGAAAATTTGCCCTCAAGAATGAATAGCGCCGAAGTAAGACTATAGAGTTCTTCCATTGCCTTCAGTTGTGTAGCTGCCTCTGGTAAGAGAGAGACAGCGCCTGCTGCAGGTTTGGCATAAAGCATTAAGAAAACACTTCCCTTGATCAAAACTCAACAGGTTTGCAAATCTTGGAATACTTCACGTTACAAAGAAGAAGGTGTTTGAAACTTTGGAAACACGCATGATAGATGCTTGCAAAAAGGGGTACAACCCAGGACTCCTGGTGCATCCTGAACTTGGCTATCTGCAGGCAGAAGGATGTGGAGACAGACAGCTAACTGGTATGTAGAAATGATGGCCTGGTTTTAATAGGTCTTCTACTAAAAACAGGTTTAGCTTCTGGACACACAGATTCTTAGCCAAAAAATGGCCTTGGGTAGGAAAACAGTCTATGGCTATGTGCTTTAAGAGGTGGTGTGTTGTTGCTGTGTTTTAGGGAACCTGAAAGAAGCATCTCTGCTGTCAACATACACATGAGAATGGAGCAACTTCCTCCATAGCTGCCTGTACCCACCTCTACACCTGTATTTCATTGCTCTTTTCCTGTTAATAAGCTGATAAATAGAGTAATTTTGCGTTATTGCTGCAAGTAATGATATCCTCAAGTAACTTGGAGACCTTCTTTTGAGACTGCTGTTTCATTCAGCTGCATTTCACCCGTATCCCTCTAAAACCTGTGGTCTACATTGTTTTCAGGCACTGTATAGAAGGGCCAACCTTCTCTTTGTCACTCTAATACCAGGCATTCAAATGTCCTTAGTGGTGCCCTTTGTCCTTTTCTCAACCTTTATAAATTGAGAGCAGAAAACAGTAATTTTCTGTATTTCTCTTAATTATATACGTTATCTTAAATAACATCTGATGCACAAACTGCAAGATGAATGCAGTGATCTATTGTGAGTAGCTGCTCCTCTCTGCTTAAGAAGAGAGAAGCCAATGGATCCTAAATGAAAACATTTTCTCACTATTGGTGCCTTTTGATAGTAATGGAATGATAGTTTGGAAAATGCTCTCTCTGTTTTGTTATGGGTCCCCTACTCCTTGTGTTAATTCTCCTGTCTATTTATTGGTTCCAGAACGAGAAAGAGAAATTATTCGTCAGGCAGCAGTACAGCAGACTAAAGAAATGGATCTCAGTGTGGTGCGTCTCATGTTTACAGCTTTTCTCCCTGACAGTAATGGTAGTTTCACAAGGAGACTGGATCCTGTTATCTCAGATGCAATATATGACAGCAGTAAGTATATTTGGCTTTAATTACTTTTTTAATAAGAGGCAAGCTTTTGTACGAACAAAAATGATATGTACATATTGCTATACGTAGACTCATGTAGCCCTGCTGCTCTCCTGTTATTTGATCAATAACAAGTAAGTAGCCCATGTATAATTGGCCCCATGTCTGTCGAAGTACACACGGTATCACTCTGGTTTTTAATAGATGGTGATGTAAGCCCTACAGGAAGATTTTGTTTTGCTGTTAGCATGTTTAATCCTGCCACTTTTATTATGAGGATTTTGTAAATTCTTGTTACATTCGTAAGAAGGGCTTCAATTTTGCAGTTACCAGTTGCTTTCTATGACAAAGCCTTTGTCACACAAGATGGGAGGAAAAAAACTACTTTGCTTCAATCCTGTTGAGAATTTGACACCTTTCTGTGTGCTGGCCATCTGCTTGTCCTTGTTTTGTGAGACTAACACAATCAGAGTTCTCAATCTATTTCCTTTAGACCTGTCAGTATTTTTTATACTTGTTACATCCCTCTATTTGTCTTTCTTCTATGTGAATCTTTTCATTTCATGTTTTCCCTTGTGCTTTTTGATTTTACTTACTCATCTTACCTGAACCCTTTTTGCTGCCTGAGTTTTCCTCTCTGTGGTGGTGGTTTACCATGTTTCCTGATAGTCATTCTGTAATGAATCAGAAAAAGTATGGTTTTTTTTCTTTGTGCAACAGTCATGTCTATATCATAACTTTTTAAGGACAAAGTCTAGATGAAAGGGTATTAAATGCAACCGTTCTAAAATAGTCTGTTGCTTGCTATTAACTGGGGAATGTAGTGATGTAGCACAGCCATTTTTCACTGAGTGAAAAAATATGATGTCTGCTGTTCTTATGGCACACATGACCTGCATTTTCTGGATGAGAAAACACAATCTTCTCATCTGGTGGGTTAGGTGATTTACTAAGCAGTGTCTTTAAGGAATCCTGATTTTCATTAGAAACAATTACAGATTCCATTTATTTTCATTACTCTATCTCACACCTACATAACGATGGATAGTATTTGTAAACCAAAGAGAAGGAGGAGGACAAAGCATCAACAGAAGTAGAGCATGTATCAAGCCATACATATAAAAGCAATTGAAAGTTATTCTATCCTTCTGAATCTGACCATCAAAATTCGTCTCCAACTAAGGATTTTTCTCGGTTTTTGTTTTTTTCTAATACTCTCCATTGGAACCATTCAAACCCTTCCACAGAGCAGATAAAACTCGTGGTAGCAGAACCGTCTATCACAGCTACTTTTACTTATCAGATGATAGTTCTGTCTTGAGGACCAATAGATACCTATTGATAACTCCACTAAGATCCCTGGAGGTGGGCTTTTTGGTCACAGTCTTGTATGTTGGCCAAGGACTGACAGTGCTTTCAAGTAAGCCACAGTGTAAAGCAAAGCATTGCATATTGCATTCAAATAGTGAGACACAGGGAGCAGCTCTCAAGAGTGTCACATGGTCAAGAAAGCAGGGAGGAAAAAATTACATTCTTTTGTAATGCCCTCTTGTCATAAAGTTAGTACTGGTGTAGAGTGCTGGATGCAGTTCACTGCTGTGCTGCTTTACTGGTGCAGTAATTGTGGTGGAATGGCCAGGGCCTTATTTTATAGTTCACATTCAGTCAAAACTTAGAGGATACAAGATTATGCCTTTCAGATGAAAAACTACTAATTTATTCATGTTTAAAAAAACATAGACAAATTTAGGTAGGCTGTATTGGAGGCTTTTCTTTCTGCTGCATTTCTGTGTGTTATGGTTGGGGTTTTTTTGAAATCTAAAAGGTGTTTTTTTTAATCTTTCCTTTTAATAGAAGCTCCCAATGCCTCCAACTTAAAAATCGTAAGAATGGACAGAACAGCAGGGTGCGTAACAGGAGGGGAAGAGATTTACCTTCTCTGTGACAAGGTTCAGAAAGGTAAGAGTCCTGAGTACGGTGAGGCACACCGGGGTGTTCATCTGGAGCACACGTGAAGTCCACTGTGCTGCCGTAGCATTCCCCCGCCCTGATAGTGCAGCAGGGTTTGTAAGCACTCAGCCTTTCTGGAAGTCAGGCCAGCAGTCCAGAAAATTAATAAATCAAAATAGCCTGTTGCAAAGCAAATTCAGCTTGTGTTGCCTCCATAGAGGACCATGTGATCATCTTTGTTTTTCTCAGATTTCTGCCCTTGCCCATGTTCTGGGTTTTCTGTGGGTGGCAACTCCATTAACTTAACATCTGCTCTGAATTATTCTAAAGTTTCTGATTTATTGTTAAGTTCCTGGTTATAAAGAGTCAATATGAGCATTCTCTATTAGCCACCGATGGGAACTGGATGTGTTCAGCACTGCTGCTAGTAGCTTCATCTTAATGTATATGTTAATGGTAGAGATTACTTGGTGTAAACATACTTCTCACAGACTCATTTTGGTAATTTCTGTTCATAGCTATGAGTGTGTCAGGATTGGGCGGTGTGGATTTGGATGCTTTGGTTTTGGACAGGAAGGTCATGGTTAGTGTGGTTGATTGTAGTATTTGGGCTGAACTAAAAAGAAAAAAACGGGAGCGAGGGAATCCTTTGCAATTTTCAGCTATAGGTAGTATCTGGGACTCCCAGGTGTAGATTGCACGGTGGAGCGGGTGCCCTGTTCTCACCTGCTTGGAATCAGTCCCTGCACATGTTTTTAAAATCATACTGATGTTTGCTGTTCATACCGGCGGTCTTTTCTAGCTCTCCTTCTTGCAAATGTCCTTCTACCACTTAGGAAAGAGAGAAGGGACTTTGGGGGGTTTTAGGGGCTTTGAAAAAACAGTTTTCCTTCAGCAGTACATATGGGCTCTGCTATCAGAAGGATTGAGATGAAACACAACTCTTGTGCACAAAATAAATAAATGTCTGACTCAGTGGAAGCCCTGAGGTGGGGTTTCCCCTCAGCCAGATCGGGGTTTCCCCTGACCTCATTGCTCTCAGAAACCTCCTGCCTGAAGGAACTTGAGCACGCAGGACAGCAGGACTGGAAGTGGTGGTTCACAGTCTTGAGACTAGCAGGTGGTGGATCGGAGGAAGCAGTCTGTCTGCTCCAAAAGCCTGTCCTGCATCAGTCACCCTAAGAGACAATAGGCTTTTTCGAGTTTTTTCCTCATAGGAGTGCAGGGGAAGGAATATGCTAGTGTGATATTTCCCAGCTTCTCCTTAAAATATAAATAAATAAGTACAAAGGGAATGAAAGAAAACTTGTTTAGAGGAGCAGAAGCCAAATCACGCGTTTCTGGCCCGTGCTGTGTTTGGGGGGTGAGGGATCACCGCTGACATGCCGCTCGCTCGCACCCTCGCTGCCTCGCTGAGCTGCGGCTCCAAAGTGGCACTCTGCCAGCAGCAAGCGGAACTTGAACTGTGGCACTTCAGGTTTTGCTACAGTTTTTTTGAACTGAAACTGTCAGAGGAGAGAGGGTGGTTTCTACGTTTCACGCTTCAGGTTCTCCCCTCCCTACATGTTTGTTCCAAATAAAGCTCCTCTGGAATGTTTTATAGCCCTAGAATAGGAAGAGGTAGTGAACCTAGTTCTCCTTTTACTGCTCAGTAGATAGGGAGCAACTGCAGTGAAGTCACTGCTGATTTAAAATTGATGTAAAAAATGGGTTATTTATGATGTTTTCATAAAGGATAAAGATAATTCATGTATAACTCATGTAATATTATCATCCAGCCAAAAAATACCCCTGTTGATTTTATCTGAAATAAACTTAGCCAAGGGTTAAACAAATGCACAAACAGCCCAAAGAGTGTTTTTTTCACTCTCTGCAGATGATATTCAAATACGTTTCTATGAAGAAGATGAAAATGGTGGTATGTGGGAAGGCTTTGGAGACTTTTCTCCTACAGATGTACATAGACAGGTAAGTGACAGAGCATTTGTTATTTGTTAGTGATCTTCTCATCTCTGTAAACTGGGATTCTATTATAATTAGTACGTTAGGTGAAAGCATCTGTATCCCATACTAACCTCTTCTTTTGTTAGTTACTTCCTAACAATACAATCTTAACTGTTCTTTAAAGACCCACGTTAAGTAACTAGGCAGGTTAGGAATACAGTGCAGGGAAATAGGGAAATAGACCCATTGCTTTAAAATGCATCAGTGTAAACTGGGATCAAATACATAAAAAGCTGTCACTGAGAAAGGCACAGCATTGATGCTCAAGGATGAGGGGACAAACCATGCAGTACTAACACGAGTGATGGTTCTTTGCATGGCAGTTCTGTCTCTCCCAAAAGGCTCTAGGACTCAAACTCAAAAGTTCAACTGCAAACTAAAATGGAAATTTATTGTTGTAGCAGCCTTTTGCTAAGAATTTTTGCCCCCCAAGCTGTGAACCAACTCCTACAAAATAAAACAAATGTAAAAGCAAAGTTGTCAAAACTCATGCTCCAGGATAGATGTGCTTATCATTGTTTCCTTCACAGTTTGCTATTGTGTTCAAAACACCCAAGTATCGAGATGTCAATATCACAAAGCCAGCATCTGTATTTGTACAACTGCGTCGGAAATCTGATCTAGAAACAAGCGAACCAAAGCCTTTTCTCTACTATCCAGAAATCAAAGGTAATTCATTAGACCTGTTTTATATATTGGAAACAGAAATTGCAGGGTCCCTAGGAGTGTTTTTAAT
This sequence comes from Numenius arquata, assembly GCF_964106895.1. Taxonomy (NCBI): domain Eukaryota; kingdom Metazoa; phylum Chordata; class Aves; order Charadriiformes; family Scolopacidae; genus Numenius; species Numenius arquata. The sequence continues at coordinate 31,219,043 of NC_133580.1, read as the reverse complement.
AAGATTGGATTTGCTGGATGAGGGATTTTTTTTGTAGTTGTTACTTTTAGAAAATAGGATATTTGCCTCCTTGTTTTGTACAGAGCTAATATGAAAAGCGGTAGCTCTGTAATGGGTTTGTAGGTTTTTTGTTGGACTGGTAGGCAGTAAATCCATGACAATGTTCCCAGTGAGGCTTACTCCCTGCAGGTTTCCTATATGCACACATGCCTGTCCACACAGTAGATGGCACTCTCTTCCTCTGAGTTTCTGCAAAATAATATCCGAGGACATTTTACTGTCAGTACTTTCAGATGAAACCGTAAACCAAAGACTGGTTGGTATCTGATGGAAAAAGTACTTACTTTGCAGTTCTTTACTTTTTTCCATCTCACCTCACAATTTCACTGATGTTTTTGAATTTTCCAATTGCCTGTCCTAGTTAAGAAAGCCCAAGGCACTTCTCGAGAGAGCAGGGAGAGTGCTGTTACAATCTCTTGTGTTAAAGTGGTGGTCGCTTAGCAGAAGTAGAATAGTTGTCATCACACCTGCTTCCTAAGTTGTTAGTGAAAAGAAGTTTAACTAACAGATCTGTGGCCTTTAAAGCCTGTATTTGAAATGTTTGATGTTCATGGATTTAAATATCAATAATGCTAATAATATGGAAATGCCTTTAGGGCCAAGTCAGAATTGGTGTTTCATTGTACTAAGACACTTTACCTGCCTGCAGGTTAAGCTATTTTGTGCTGATCTTGCACGTTTTCAGTGCCTAACGTAGAGGTGTGTTGAAATCAATACCCTGTCAAAATCTTTACAGTATGTGTGTGTGAGTGATAATGGACCAAGGACAGCTGAGGAGAGAGGGCTGGCGGTTGATGTCCAAGTGAATTTACTGTACACCTATTATAATAAAATAGCAGAAAGCATGCAATCACAAAAAATTCCAAAGTTGCTTGAGGATTTTTTATTGGTAATGATTTCAGGAATCTGTTGCACAAATTGTATGGAGAGCAAAGTTGCCAGATTTGAGGCAGAATTCTTTTATGTGCCTCTTAATGGACTAAAATGAATTCAACGTTGTTATGTGCATTTTCGGATCCCTTACACAACCTAATCATGAAATTACCATTTAGGGAGTGTTTTTTTCCCATTGCTGCAAACGTTCACACAAACTTAGACATGTGTATATGGATTTTTTTGTTTGTTTCTCTGACTAGATTGCTCTCTAGAGTTTTCTCTCCTGGTCAGTGTGAGTATGCCTGGTGCGTGCATGTATACATACTTACAGATCATGTATGCCTGGAAATAATGCACTTGTACTTTTCAGCGTACTGTTGCGTGTATTCAGCTACCTCATTTGATGCAATGACTGATGTGCCTGTGCATGAAATTTCTTTTTGTCATATGGCTGTTGAAAACTACTAGATCGTTTAATGAACAAAGGATATTTTGTTCTTTCCTGAACAGTCCTACTGGATTTTAACCCCTGTATCCCTATTTTTGTAGCTCTTGTCATGACATTTTCACGTTCCCCAGTCACTGGGATATTTCTTTTAAGTCTTGTGTATTGCTTTCCAGGGGGGCTAAGTATTATTTTATACTTACACTATAAAATATTTAGGCTTTTTTTTCTACTGCTGCTCAGCATGGTTTGACAGTGTTCAGTCCTGCCTGAAAATAAACTATCTTTATTCATGTGGGTTTTCTGATATTTTAAGTAAATCATGTCAAGCAAATGTTGTTTTCACCATTTCTTGCCATCCTTACCCTTAAACAAAAGTTCGAAGGGCACTGCAGGTACTCTGCACTGTTGGAAATCAAAGTGCCTTGTGATTTGCTGACCCTTTGATAAGGGTCCATTTCAGAAGTGGGTTTCTTAGTGCAAGAGCCTGGGCTTACATTCCCTGGAGTAAATTTTCTTGAACAAGTTTGTGGTTTGAGGCACTTGTGCTGGTTTATGGCTTGGCTTAAGCACAGAAGAATTTGGGGACCATTGATTTCCAGGGCTCAAAGTATGTGAGACACTTTTGAAGGAAACTCTGAGCCCCCTAAGACATCTCTGCATGTTTCTCACCCCGTCTGAGCACAAGGTACCTGACATAACTGAAGGAGACCATGTGGGCCCGAGCGATGCTGATGGTCTGGCTGGGGACTTGGCACTAGCTTGTTTCTTACAGGAATTATCACTGCTCCCTTACATACAAAGTTGTTCTGTTATTTGGAGCTAGAAGAGAGTTGACTCTTCTACAGCACTCTGCATTTTCCTTTATAAACTAGTAAACTTTAGTAACGCTTTCTGTATGTTCATCCTGTTCTGTGCATGGCCACCAGTAAGAGTGACTCTTTATCCCATCTATTCCTTCTAACCCAGATAAAGAAGAAGTGCAAAGGAAGCGACAGAAGCTCATGCCAAACTTCTCCGATGGTTATGGTGGAGGCAGTGGCGCAGGAGGCGGTGGCATGTATGGAGGGGGAGGTGGCGGTGCTGGCTCTGGTAAGGCAGCAGTTTCGGGTGAAGAGGGGAACGGGTTCTACTTTGAGAGCAGGACAGATTTTTATTCTGGTTTTTAAAATGTGATGAGGATTTCATTGTCTTCTATGTAGATAAGTCCTGACTTTCCTGTCTTTGTACCAGTGTTACTCATTTCAGTCAAGCATCTCCTTGTTTTCTAAATATTTCATCAGCTCCTTTGCCTTCCTACTTGTATATAAGGCTCGTGGGGACTTTTTTTTTCCTCTTCCTCAAGGCTTTAAGTCACAGGTAATGCCTTTCTAGTTGAGGGAGTCTGAGACAGGAATCCATCATACCTTAGCTTTGTTGCTTCCTAGGGCCTCAAAGACACTGAAATTCATGAGACAGCTCAGCTAAGTACCATCTTGAGTGCTCGGAATTACACAGGTTCTTAATTATTTCTGGGACCAGGAGTGGAATTTGGCAAATTAACCCTGTTAGTGCAAAGAACTATTAAAAATTTGAGATACTGTTTAGTAGATTTTCTACTATTCTATATGTGTTGAAGCCAGAGCATATCTGAGATGCAGGATCATAAGAGCATTGCTTTGATTCTTGCAGCAGAGCATTAAAAACCTGTAGATGAGCAAATGTCACCTGGACCACAATACCTTTGCAACCCTTTTTTTAGAGCAGTGGTTTTCAAACTATTACATGCGTTGCTAGCAGCACATTTATAACATAACACCAGAACACAAATCTGTTGTAATTGGAAAGAATTGAAAGTGTAGAGGTAGCTTGTAAAGTCTCAGTTGAGTTTTAGATGAAGCATAATAGTGATACTACATGCGTGTGGTCTTGCGGACGTTGAGATATAGACTGTCACCAGCCAACCATCTGGAATTTCTTTGGATTTTTGAAGGGATGGTGGGACAGTTGACCTTCAGTCTGGAATAGTTATTTTATTTGGATGGAATAAAGCAGAAAGCATGTAGAAAACAAAATTTCAGTTCTTTAGGTTCAGTATTCTTCCAGGTGGTGCTTTCATTGCTTTAGGGTGTAATTCTATTAATTCTTAATCTTTTTTTTTTCTTTAGGGTTCAGTTACCCTTCATATGGATACTCTGCTTTTGGAGGGATGCATTTCCACCCTGGCACAACAAAGTCCAATGCTGGAATGAAACATGGTAACAGTAAAAATGTTGTTCTTGCAACAGTTGAATTGAGCTTGACCATGTGTATTTTCTTCTAGGGTATCAGCTGAAGTATCATGCAGGTCTAGCTACGCGTGCTGAGGGCTTTTTTTTTCCCTAAAATCAGTCTGTTTTCTAGATCCTCTGGCAGCAGAGGGGTTTGTGTAGATTATGCTGCCCTGCTTTTCTTTAATTCTCTCCAAGTCTACCTTAAAAACTGCTCACGTTTCCTTTTACTGCTAATTCCTGAGAAGCAGTCACCAAAAGCCCTCCATGAGCTTCGACGTTCAGTGTATGTTTTGTGCCACAGCCCTTTGCTTGCTTGAACATGCTGATTACAGATGACACAAGGACTAGACCAGAGAAAAGGTATCTTCCTGTGTTTCCACAGTCTGGTACTACACAGTAGCCCTGAGAAATAAAAGTCAATGGAAAAGGGTGAGTTAAAGATAAGAGAATTCTTGGCTTCCTAAAAGAGGGAAGTCATTTCAAATGTACATGTTGAACACTGTAGTTGTTTCCAAAGTCTCGTAGTTAAACTTGCTGTCAGAAAAACAAAAGTAATAATTCTGAATAATACTGGTAGATTTCCTGGGAACACTTCAGACTTCCATTCTTGTACTATAAAAAGAGAGGTATATCTATTGTTATAAATAAAAGTTTATCTTTAAAGCAGAGGCTGTCAAAAACGTAACATCACTTTAGAGCAAGTTACATTACTACGACTGTCCATGTGTGTTGGCATCTGGGGTATTATGATTCATGAGTGTTTAATGATAATGCCTATGTCGAAGTAAATTTTTGTATTGAGTTCTTTAAGGTTTGGTTTTGGCTAGTTGAGCTTTATCACTTGCAAAAAAAACCCAACAGCATTGGACACTAATGATACTAATTTTTGTTTGAAGGACTATCAAATTGCACAGCTGAACAAGATGGGAAGAGCTCTGATAAACAAAGTGACAAATGGGACATGAAACATGATGTGAAAGTGGTAACTATGGAGAGGAATGAGTGCAGAACCTCTGGAGATAATGAGGAGAAGGAGGATGCTGCTTCTTCCTGTAAAACCGAAGTAAATGAAGCAGACTACATGTGGCAGGGTAAGTGAACAAGTAAATGTATTTAGGGTAGATCAAGCTGCAGTATGGGTAAAGCTGCTATTAAAGGCCTGGAAACTCCATAAACGCCTGCTTGCTGTTTTCAAAATACTATAATGCCTCCTGGAGGAAAGAGAAGGGATTCCATTCCCCCAAATCTAAGGTCCCACCCCATAAATGGTTCTGTAGATAATCTTCCACCTTTGTACTGCCACTGGGCAACTGAGCTGCTGCTTGTCATGCAAAGAGAAGAGGTAGCTTAGCCTGCTGGGCACATTTAACACTGCTTTACAATAAACCTGTGTGAGGAACACTGAAAGCAGTGAAGGTACATGGTATACAATTCAGCAGTTGACATGGCTTTTGATATTTCATGGGCTTTAATGGATGAGTAAGTTGATGTTGGTGTGATTGTTGCAGTGGTTCTTCCCTGCAATTCTAGCGTTCCCACGTGACAAATACACAGTAAAATAACACTGTTGGGTGGCAAAGTCTTACCCATCAAACTGGTGAAGAAAAGGGAAAGAAGGCAAGAGTAGTCAATAGAAATGTTTTAGCAGTAGAGTTGTAAAATATAGGAAGACTACAGATCACCCTTTCCCAGGCAGTTAGACTTCCTTTTCCTGGATTTTTTTTTAAAAGATTTGATGGTCACTTTTTTAAAGAATATGAGTAATCATGCTTCTCATAAAATTAAAAAACAGCAGTGTGACTAGAGAGACATGGTAGTGGTAGGAATTGTGCAGGAAGGAATTTTTTCTCTTGGCTTTTACCAAGTGCAATGTGATCCAGGCCACTTTTGTTGTTCCCTCCTTGGTCAGGGAGAGGGCACATTATCCGGTGTGTGTCAGCACTGTGTGATACTTGCTATTAACAGCGCTAGAAACCGTGGCTTGGGAAACCAAGTCGTGCAGTAGCTCGGTTGTAGTTGTATAAACCTCCAAGGCTTACCACCTTGTGATCTGAGAAACTGATGGTGCGCCTGAGAAAAGCTGAAGAACTTGCTGTTTGCAGTTCTGGTTGTGATCAATCCCGTGACTGATTTAGAGAGCAAAGTCTTTTGCTGATATGTGAAGAAATAATTATGTCCATTTAGCAGCCACCAAGGAGGGGCCTGAACGGTAGACCTGGTTTCTGAGTAAGGAACATTGTAGGCAGGAAGTTGAATGTTTCTTTTCATTATCTATTATAATGGCATGAAAAAAAGGCAATTTCAAGCTCCAGATTATATTAGGAATAGATGCAGAAGAACAGGCTCTATGAGCACCCTTTACCCTGGATATATATCCTGAACATAATGTCCTTTTAATGCTGTTGTTTAGTGTTAAGAGATAAATAGCAAATGTAAATGTATCACCCTGGGCATATAGTATAGGAACCGCAGTGATGTATTGGCTCGAACAATAAGCTTTGGGGGTAGCTGAGTAAGTCTTAGCCTTACAGAAGCGACATATTCGTGTTCATCAGGGATATACTTCTAACCCAGTCTAAATTCCTGGGTTTGTGTAACTGGAAATCCTGGGTGTTCTCTCCCTGTGTGTGCTTTAAATGACAAAGTCTGTTATACTTGTTTGCTGTTAGTAATTTCTAACCTTACAAAGTTTTATAGAAACATGAAACTGTGCAAAGTACAGGCTGGTTTCAGATGATACTGCTTCCCAGAATGAGGGCTGTGGTTTGAAAGTTCATCTGTTTCATTTTCGCTAGTTTCTTGCTGATAGAGAACCACAAAGATATTGGCAGAGCAGCTAGAGAGACTTTCTTCCACAAATGAGTTTCTTTCCTCCCCTTTCTCCCTTTTCCCTCCCCACCGTGACAAATTCTGCTTTTTGAAATCTCAGTGGTTTTACATTTTATAAATCTAAAATCAGGATGCTACAAATATTAAGCATTGTAAACACTGGAATGTGTTAAACAGGTGAACAGGCTCTCTGTGTTGCTGCTGTAAAGCAGGAAAGACTGCATGGTTGGAGTCAGAGAGGGCACAAAGCCCTGCATTTATTCCATAGCCTTTCTGTGAGTTTCTGTGCAATATTTGACAGGTCACTTAGGCTTCTCGTGCCTCAGTTTCCTCAAGTCTCAACTACTCAGAACTGCATGGGAGGTTCTTTTAAGTACTCTATGGACAAGAGGCCTTGGACGTCACTTGTATCTAAGCAAATCCAAGTTCCCGCTCCTTTTGTCTCGTTATACACAAATGCACTTCCGTGGCACCAAATTAATTACATTCAAACTAAAGGTAGCTTCCAGAGTTTGACTGTTCTCGGGGTTCCTGCTGCCTGAATGCTCAGCACGCACCTATTTTTTCTTCTAAGGGACTCGTTATCCCTATCCTTACCTCTCAGGAGTAATTAGCAACCTGTCTCAGTGAATAAGTAAATAATGCTTGGTGGTCTGCACTTCGTATTTCTTCAGCAGCACAAACGCCTGCCAAGAGAAGGTGGTGTTGCAAGGAGGACAACCAAACTGATGAAGACAAAACTTTATGTTGCAGATGGTCTGTTCCTGGAGAAGGCCATGCAGCTTGCCAAGCGTCACTGCAATGCTCTCTTTGATTATGCTGTCACTGGAGATGTGAAGATGCTGTTGGCTGTTCAGCGCCATCTCACTGTTGTCCAGGATGATAATGGAGACAAGTAAGTTGGCCTCCTGTCGTGTTTTTGATGGCAGAATGGTGTAGTCAATTTGTTCTGTCCCCTGTTGGGTGCCGATCATGCGTTGCAGCACTGCTCTAATCAAATAAATATCGTTCTCCTTTGTGCTGTTTGGGAGAGGTACAGCTGCAATTCAGACATTTTAGTTTGCAGAGAGGTCACTCACACCACAAAGTCCATCGATCCCAGTACCTGTCAGAAAGTAATCTGGTCACTGAGGGTATGTTGAGCTTCTTGTGGGTTTGTTTGCCTTTTTTTACTTAAAATCTTGACTGAGCATGCAGTGCGATATTTGCATCGTGACACACAGTTGATGGGAATCCTCAGCTTTGTGCTGGCAGAGAGTGCCCTGCTTTTTATTCCATGCAAGTCCTTAAGTCTTCATAGGAAGCTTTAAGTTGCAGATGCACTGGGAGACAGAGAAATAGTTTTCCCACTGACACCAAGTTCTTCCCAGAGGACAGCGTTTTGCTCTTGCTTACATCTCTGTTGTACTGTTGTCTTCCAAGAGGTTGTATGGATGTTTGTGGCAGACTTGGCTGCTAATACTTGCTGAGCAGTCCTTCAGTAATGTGAGCTGGAGCAGTAATCCATTTTGTTCATCTACAGCGATGCAGACTCGGTGGGACTCGGAGAGTAAAATACAGTGAGGAACTAATGATCACTAGTTATTTAAAAGCAAATTCAGTGGAAGTGGCTCTGAACGCATGCAAAGATAATCTCTCTTGAGTAAGCAAGTGACATTATCACATCCTCACTTTTTAGCTGGCAGGCTTTGGGCAGGCCCCGTGCAAACACTTACATTTCCTTAAATTGCAGTATTTTGTACAGTAGAAGCCAGAGAAGCCTTAAGGTGTCCAGTTAGATGGAAAATTACAAGTGACTGAGATGCACTGTCCCGCTGTTTGATTACTCTGTGAGAGGCTACTGCTTCCACTCCACTTTCAGTGAAAATAGATCTCCAATTACTGATAAACAGCATACGCTAAGGACCGCAAAATCAGAGATAGCTACTTTACTGCTTTGCTTTCCACTTGGCAGCCTAATGTCTGCTTTGAGGAAGCAGCAATATGAACGAGGCAGGAGCTAGCAACAAAATCTGCTCGTGCTTTGGACAGTAAAGCTTCTGTGTTTTACAAGAAAAAAAAAAGCATGGGGTAGAGGAGTATTGAGCACATGGGACCTGCATTTAAATATCAATACGGTGCCCTTCAGATTTGGACTTGCAGGGCATTTCAACAAAGTCAAAATACTTTTCAGAGTGATGGTAAGTACTTGTTTTCTTCCTGGATCAAGAAGTACCTGCGAATATGTGAGGCTCAAGCTCATATTGCCTTTCTCCTGGAATGGAATTCAGTCTGTGAGCATGTAATAGGTCCGAACTACTCTGCAGATTTTTTAAAAAGCAAAATTTTGGTGGCTGTCTTCCAGCTCCCTCTCAGGAGCTGTTTAAATAAAAAATAAAAAAATTCAAAATTCATAAATCAATTTCCCTAATTTTCAATTTAATCATTAAAATCATGTGGCAAAACCTATAAAATTTTTTGCTTAAGCCTTTAAAGAAATGTTGCTGTCAACAATTTTGCTCATTTTTCATCAAAGTAGTACGTAGGGAAAGAAAATACCTTTAATGGGACCCTGTGTTGTGTTTTATGGCTTTGTGACAAAATATGTTAATCTGTGATTAGTGTATATTTACAGTGGGCACTCAGTAACAGCAGCTGTTACTGTGTTTATACCAGGACCAGTGCTCTCCAGAAGCCTGATGGTATTACAGCAGTTTGGATTCACAGTGGTGCGGAAATGCATTTTTTGGATGTAGGACTGTTTAAGAAATGGAATTGCCTGCCCTTTCACGGTCTAGCCAGCATCTCTTTCCAGCATCACATGTAGTGGCAGGGAAAGATTAAAATACTTGCTACAGGAAAGAGAACTAAAGGCAGTAGAAGAGCAAATTTGTTTCTGAAGTGAGATTTGGAAATAAAATGTCAGCATGATAGAGCATAATAAGCAGCATCTACCAGAGAGCAGAGGAACAGGTCTTTTACGGTAGTGGTGGGACTGTTTGAACAGCACAGGGATGTTGAAGGAGGGAAACATGGCCATGGTACTGCCTGTGGCAGTGCCCTGAACCAATAATGCCTTTAGAGGGTGAGTTTGGTTTTTTTTTTTCTTCCCTTTTTAAAATATCTTCTGGTTTTGAATGCTCTCAGTCTCAATTTCAAGATGACTGTAAGCCCCAAATGGCAAGGAACTTCTTTATATTTTCCTGATGGAAGTGTAGATTTGAGGATATTCAGGTATTTCTGGAGCAGCGTAACAAACACACCGCATGTCCTACATTGGTACTGTGTGTCGGCCACAATATGCTTAAATTTGAGTCTGGAAGTGGGGCAGCATCTGTTAAGGGAGAGCTTGGCAAGGTTTGTTTCAAACCAAAGGGCATGGCTCGGAAATGAAGTCTCAAGGGAACTAGACGACGCCAGCTCCGTTGGAGAAGGGTGATGGGATTCACAACCCGCTTTTGTCCTGGTGTCGTTTTGCAAGTACAGCGGCTCTGGCTGGTGGTGAAGGACCTGACTCTGGAGAAGAGCACAGGAAAGGCCGTTGCATTAACCTGGTCGAAGTGATGAAATGTCTTGCTGTGCAGAGTCACTGGTATCCCACAACAGGTTTTTCCTTTGGCCTGATGTCTCTAGCCACTGCTGCAAATCCTGTGGCTGTTAGTCACCCGGCCAGAGTCCTTAGTCATCTTTCTGTTTGAAAACGAAGAAAAGAAAAACCCACAGATCTGGGGAAACCCCAAGGGAAAATCTGCTTTGGTGGCAGAGACCGGTGGAAATTCTGAAGGAAGGTTTGACAGTAAGAGGTGTTCCTCTGCTGCATAATGCAAAACGTGAAAAAAACATAGCGGCAAAGAATCCGGGGATTTCAAGCAAGTTCTGAAACAATTATTTTGTGCTACAAAGTTTGTGTTTATTAGACTAGTAGTAAAGTTATGCTCAGGACCAGCAAAAGCCATCCTGAGTCTGCTTTTGTGATTGAAGGGCTACACACAGTTACCTTCTGACTACCTTTTTTTAACGTTGGGATTCATTTTAGGTGCTGATATTCAGTGCCGAAATCATGACCTCTAATAGTGAAATGTTTAATCAGTTAGAATTCAATCAGATCTACAGCAAAACCTGAAAAATTCTTAAATAAATTTGAACATAGTATGAATTTGTTAATCTGGTTTTTGTTTGTTTCAGTGTCCTTCATTTAGCCATTATCCACCTTCACGCTGAGCTGGTGAAAACCCTCTTGGAAGTGATACCTGATTTGAATTATAATGACATCATTAACATGAGAAACGACCTTTATCAGGTAGGCTGTTGTGGTGGGATAAGTGTTGTTGATTGTTCAGCCAGCAGAAGAGAAATTACAGAACTTACCACCCTCTTATTTTTCTTCTGTTGGTTGGAATGAGCCCAGATCAGACTGTAATGCAAACAGGTTTAGAAACACAATGACGGATGGTAAGAATGGTGGAGGAGCACGAGCCTGTTTTCACTGGTTTAGTTCACGACTCTCTTCGATGTTAACAGAAACATCTCCATGGGTTAATGGTAGAACAGGTCAAAAATAGGAAATCCTTCAATTTATGTCTTTGTTATTTGGTTTCTCTGTTACTAAAGCAGCGGTGTGGATTACAGTGTGCCAACTCTGGGCTCTTCTGACCTTTCTAACATAGGATGACTTGGGATCATGAGTCAGTAGCAGCGTCATCAGTTATCTGAAGCTGTAGCAAACTATGCCCTTCCTATAGCCCAAATGGTATTTGTGCCCATCACATGAGCACCAAAATTTCCCTTTCATTTCGAGATTCACATTATAGCAAAAGAAAAAAAAAGCCCATCTTTTACCTAGTAGGAAAAGAACTCTTAGCTGCCAGGCACAATTCTGTCTCTTCAACTTCACCCGTGACAGACTCTGAGGTTTTTGTATTGTAACTCAGAGAGGCTTTAAAAAGAGCTGTGGAAACCTGCCTGGAAAAGAATCTCTTTTCAACTGTGCGCACCGTTTGGTTGTCCCAGAGGTAACCAGCTGGATGTTACACGGCAGAACTCTGACATTTGTGTCATTTCTTTTGCTGTGAACAGTAAAGGCAGGATTTTATTCTACACGGGTAATCCCAGAGGGTTTATTTTGACTTTTTTGTTCTTTCACATTTCATTTTTATGCTTATATAAAGCAAGTTTGAAATGTGGAGGTTGATGAAAGCAAGCAGAAGATCCTGAATTGAATTCTGTGCCCTCTGTTTAACGGGCCCAGGAAGCAAAGCTGTGCTCCACACAAGAAATAGATCTCTTAACTACCAGGACCTCTACAGCTCTTCCTAATTTCAACTTAAACCTTAAGCCAGTGGTGGGAGGGAGTGTAGGCTTGGACTAGAATTTTCCTTCTGTACAGGTATTCTGAAAGCTGAATCGTACGTGTACCCTATAGATTCAGTAATCAATTGCAAATATGTTGACGAATGTATTGACAAACACAATCGTATTGTACAGGGCTGGAATTAGTCTTTTTTTTATAGTCTTCTGTTAATATAAGGATAAAGATACGGAGATGAAATCTTATGCAATTTTTAGATTATTTTAGTGTTGGAAATATGATTTCCCAAACCTTACTGGAATGCTTACTGTTTAAATACATACATTTTTGAGCACGTTCTACGTGATACTGTTCACTGGCAAGGCCGTCAAGAATGCAGTGTACAGCTGAGCTTTGGAAATACTGAAAACCTCTGGGCCTGAGAGCCTCTCGGTGCTGCAGGTGTCTTTGCACAGAAATGGAGACGGTGCAAGTAGAATCAGGCAGTTGGACACACGCTGTGTAAATGCACAGTTGTTCTGCACTTTGACAAATGCCCAGAACAGCCAGATTTTCGTCTTTTCTGTGCAGAGTCATTTTCGGGGCTAAGGAAATCCTAAGTCCATGGCTGCGAACCCCCTATTCAGGAGCAAAATTAGAGCACAGTTCAGTGCCAAGAGCAGGTTTGGGCAGGCCCTGGGAAGTGCAGGCTCCCTCTGTGGCATGAACTTGGCTGTGGGGCAGCTGGAAGCGGGGTTACAGTGTCTGGGGGGCACAGGGATTACCCCATTTCCTGCGTCCCTTGCACCACAACGCTCAAATAGCCAGGTCAGTGCCCTGCCTTATAGAGTAGGCAATGTCTTTGTTCCTCCCAAAGTCCAACTGCTGACACTGCCTTGCAGGCAGCTTTTATTTCCATTAAGTAGAAACCCTGTTTGCAGTATACAGTAGAAAAAAAATGTACACATAGGCAAGCTTTTCACTTCTCTTAGCTTTGAAGTGGAGTAACATCTTCTCGCACCAGGAGCTTTTATGGGTTTAAGAGATTTCTGTAGAAGTGACGTAGCTGTTGCTTTTCTTCTCACGGCTTATTTCTGTCACTTCTAGACCCCCTTGCACCTGGCAGTAATCACAAAGCAGGCAGAGGTGGTAGAAGACCTGCTGAAGGCTGGAGCAGATGTCAGCCTTCTGGATCGCCATGGTAATTCTGTCTTACATTTAGCTGCTACTGAAGGAGACGACAAGATTTTGAGTCTGCTCCTCAAGCATAAGAAGATTTCTCTGATGGTTGACCTTTCCAATGGTGAAGGTATGGAAAGATAATGGCTGTATTTTACACTTTTACACCGGCCAAGCACACCTCAATTCCTGCCAACACAGTGTGTTTACACAGGTAGATACAGAGCTTGGAAATAGCATCTTTCCCCATTTTGCACATGCTGTCCTTGGCTTTTATGTGCCTGCAGTCACAGATGAGAGAACACGGACATGTAGGTTCTCCGGTTACACAGACAAGATTGGGAATGCCGCATGACACAGTATGGATGTGAATTATTGTTACTGTATATTCTTTTTAATCTCACAAAACTTCAAGCAGTGTGTTCCTCCTGAAACACCTTATGCAAGCACTGCTTTAAAAAAAAAATCCCCCCAGAAGAAAATGTTTCCTCCTTTCTAGTGAATGAAATCCCCTCAAAAATAATTTCTGGACCAGTGTCAAGTTTTATATCTGGTACTTTGTGACAACACAGAAGTAGAGCCTATAAAATAACCACAAAGACACAATTATCCCATTTTTCAGTGGCATGGGTCATTCAAACTTAGTACTCCTGCTCTGGTAGATTGTAAAATGTCTGACCTAACGCAGTTTTTTTTTGATTCCCATGACATCGTTAAGTTCCTCAGAGAGAGGGGTTGGTTTGCTTTTTTATTAATTCTCTCTTGTTAGCTGGTGCAGCTAATCTTGAGGTGACAGGGCAGTGTGACCTTACAGGGGGTGATACTAAAATATACTAATTATTCCCCAGACTGTTTCTAGAAGAGATGTTCAGTAGCAGATGGGGCCAGTGCAGGGTACCTACTTGTTCAGTACCAAGATGCAGATCTTCTTAAGGCTGCTCTCCTTTGAGGCAAAGAGATGCTCTAGGTGAGCTCTTTAGTTTCTGCAATCTCTGCCACCTTGTAATCTTTTTCGTGAATGGCTTTGTCTCACACAAGAACACAACTAGTTCCAATTTACAAGAACCAATTTACAAGAACATTTTTTTTAACACCATATTTTAGCGTACAAGCAGGCAGAATAAGTCACTTCTGCTCAGATAACTACAGTAACTCTCACTCATTTTACAAATCTCATAGATGTGGCCATTTCATGACTCATTATTCTGACATTTCCATATTTTTCAAATATTAACGCACGCAGTGGATGGGTTTTGTTTTGTTTAGGTCTCAGTGCAATTCACATGGTGGTGATGGCAAACAGCATGTCCTGCCTCAAACAGCTCATTGCTGCTGGAGTTAATGTCAACGCTCAGGAACAAAAATCTGGACGAACTGCATTGCATTTAGCTGTTGAACAAGAGAACATCCCTTTGGCAGGCTGCCTCTTGCTTGAGGTAAGGGCAGAATTTCTTTCTCCCAGGTCTTTTCACTTACATGTTAAAGAAACTCTTAAAAATCCTCGTGCTTCAAAGGAACTGAAGAAAGGGGGTTTTCCTGTTTATTGACTTCATTACTTAAATTGGTATAATGGCAAAATTATCGCTAGTGTTACTCATTATTACTTGTTCAACGCTGCTGGTGACCCTTTTGCCCAAGCTGAGGAATTTACAGTTTGTGACCCTGACCTGAGTGCATATGCCGTGTTTAATTTGCACCAAGTAAACCCGGCAGCCAATGGAACTGCTCGTGAGCAAGTTAATCACTTCATCCGTGTGAAGTGGAATGTGCATACAGCTGTGCGTGGAGACATAGTTGTGTATATCTATAAATATTTGTCTCATCTCTTTAACACCTTGATCCTAGTGTTCTTAATCCTACACGTGCACAGCTGGCTGGGGTAGCTTTCCTTGGTATCCGTGTACAAAGGTGCCAGCAGCCTGCCTGCCTGCTCTCCTGAAGAGCAGACTTGTGCGCACACCAGTTCAGGCTCCAAACGCCGCGGGGAATCAGATGGCAGAACTATTACACAGGATGCAAAGTAGCTGTTATCTACCTGACCTCTTCGGGTTTATATGCTCTGCCTCCTGCTGTAACACTGGAGCACACAACCACCAACTGTTCCTACACGCAGATGCTTGTAGTGACTTTCGAATGCCTTCTTTCCAGGCTACAATTAAGAGTTTTACTGCAAACGGGCACGGAATAGTGCTTATTGGCACAGTAGCAATGTTTATGCAGATATGAGTCTCTGCAGCTGTATTGTATAGACGAGTAGCGCTTTTCCTTTTGTCGTTCAATAAAAACTTAGGGTGATGCAGATGTGGACAGCACTACATACGATGGGACAACTCCTCTTCACATAGCAGCTGGAAGGGGCTCTACAAAACTGGCAGCAGTTCTCAAAGCAGCAGGTATGAAAACAGATATTTGCTGGAGAGTTTTCTTTCTCAGTGACATTTCAGGTTAGAAGGCTGCAAGCAGAAAGGAATGTGCCGGTGAACTTGTTTAATGAGCAGAAGAAATCAGATGTTAAAAGCATGAAGGCTTGTTTTTCCTCAGGGAAGTCCTACTTTCGGGTGCTGTACTACTCTTTAGCACCATCTAATGGCTAAAAAAGCAAATTATGGTAGTCAAGAAAATCTCAAGCGCTCTTGGAAGTTTTTTTGAGTATTTCTTTTGTAGTTTTTTATAGCTGAAGAAGGAGAGAAGAGACCTCGTTACATAGTTGGGATAAGTGCTGGACTGCTTTAAAAACAAAAAAAAAAATAGGTCACTGAAACATGAGCTTGTTAGTGACTCCCTTTTCATATCACTGTGGAAGAGTTAGTTTTAAATATTTATTGGAACATTTTTCCAATTGTATTTAGACCTGATATTTCTCCTTTGAAACAGAAATCTAGGCCTCCCGGTGCTCTGGCTGCGTGCTTGGTCTTACAATAAGAGCCCCGCTTTCTCTGACACTATGAAAAGCAGCAGCGCAGCAGCTCACCATCGCTTCAGCATGTACCTGCCCCGCTCTGTGTGAGCCAAGAATGGGACTGGAAGGCAGCTGATACAGTCATAGCTCTTCCTCTGGCCCCTAACACTCTGCTGGTCATTTTTTCCCTGTTTATAACAGAGCATAGCATTATATAGAGATGTGACGGCATTTAACTTTAGTTGATAAAAAAAGATTTCCTTTACTTAGGATGAAATATAATGTAGCTAAATTAGCAGATTTGCCATTCAGAACTTAGAATACGTATTTTAAATATTGTTGAAAAGCAACTTGAAGCCTTTTCTTAGGAGTTTTTTTGCATACTAATTTTCCAGGTGCAAATCCTCATGTTAAAAACTTTGAGCCGTTGTTTGATGTAGACGATGTGAAAGAAGATGAAGATGAAGGGATTGTGCCTGGAACGACACCACTGGATATGGCGGCCAACTCTGAGGTATGTGGTCTGGTTTTTTTCTTTTGTTTTTTTTTTAATAATAAATAGTAGTTTAGCTGTCTCTGCCAGCCCTTTTCATCCACAGTCCTTTCAATGGTGACAAGCTACTAATTTGCCATCAAAAATTAAACTAATTCAGCCACAAAAAAACCCCATGAAATAGCATTGGAAGAAAGCTCCAGTTAACAGACTACTTCGGCTGAGCAGGAATGACCAGGCACTTCTTTAAATAGTTGCACTACAGTCTGCCCAGGTGGAAAAGTATTTAGCTGTTCAGGCAGCTGGTGTTTGAAGGCCCACGTTCAGAGACACACCCTAGTGGGTTTCTTTGCTGCACGTTCTTCAGAATTGCAGACTTTATGTACAGGGAAAAAACCAATGTGCAGTTGGTTTGGTGTGAGCGTAAGGTACAAGCAATCAGCATCTCTAATCACGTGGAGGTGGGGAGTGGTACTAAGCCTTAGGTGAAAATCTAACCCAGGCTTTGTTTTAAATGACTAGTTGCAGACAGGCAATAACTCCTCACTGAGCCACTGCTACTGCAAAGGCTTACGTATTTATTTACTGCAAAGGCTTCCTCCGTATCTTGAAACAGTTGCCAGATGACACAGCAAAAGGGCAAGGGAGATCAACTTCTCAAGATTTCTCCCTTAAGCTTTGCACGGGTCTTCTACAGTATCTTTAGTCATACTGATTCTGGGACAGAAAGAAATGCTCATTTACAGCTGGAATTAGGGCTTTATACAATACTACTGAGACTTGTCAAAATAAACGCACACTAACCAGGTTTCTGCTAAATACTGACTTTAATATATTCTCTTAGGTGTACGACATATTAAATGGCAAACCCTATGAGTCAGCGGTGGTTTCGGAGGATGTACTGACACAAGGTAACATCTATAAAGAAGACTTGACAAGATCCCTTTAGTAATTGAGTACGGAAAATGTACTGGCAGAAGACATTGCCCTGCAATAGCTTGTAACTGAAATGGGGAGGGAAAAGAGGTACCCTCCCACCCACTCACTTATAGAGTTTGCGTGGTTCTGACAGGAGGTAGGTCACAAGGACACAAAGGAGTACATTTTCATTATTATGGCAATACATTAGTACGCACTGGGATTGATGGACACTAAAATGCTCTTTAATTTGGTTTTGTTTCTGCTTAGAAATGAACTGGTGCACAATTTGTATAAATAATAAAACTATTTCTCTGTTCCCCAGGACATCTGAGACAGCTGAATGAGAGTTCCAAGATGCAGCTTTACAAACTATTGGAACTGCCCGATCCAAACAAAAACTGGTCCACTCTAGCACAAAAACTGGGTCTTGGCATACTTAATAACGCCTTCAGGTTGAGCCCTTCCCCATCGAAAACTCTGCTAGATAACTATGAGGTAATGTGGCTGTAACAAGTTAAAAAGAACACTCAGACATGTAGAGAACCTTTGTCCTCCTGCACGCTGGACAGTGCAGCCCTTCGGTTTTAGCCGATGGCGAGCATCTGGTGTCTTCTCTCTTAGGTTTCTGGTGGTACAGTTCAAGAGTTGATTGCTGCTTTGAGAGAGATGGGTCACACAGAAGCCATTGAAATCATTCAGGAAGCACTACCCATCTCACAAAGCCCGTCTCACCTGGAGGACAAGACAGCAAAAGCTCTTCCGTCGTCATCACCACCCACCTTTGCAAATGGAGAGACAGGTAAAATTGACAGCAAAACATCTGGAGCTGCATTTAAGAAGTTTTTTCTATTCTCCCCCCCTCCACCTTGGACTGCTGATAGATTGGATGGTTTCTTACACACAATGCCCAGGCTGCTCACCTGTTTCAGAAATATTTTACTGCAGCACAACTTTCTTGTTGGAGACTTTTGCTATGCCTAGAAGAGAGGAGGAAAATGGAGCATTTGAATCAGTAGCCCTGAATTGCAATATTGATTATACTGCCTCCCTTTTCCGAAACCAGTCATCTGCCACTTACTCATAGTAATTCCTTGGATGTACTGGGGATAAGTTTTAAAAGATAAATTGGGCCATGATCTCTCAGGCCTGTACAAGTGCCATTATATTTTGAGGGGGTTTTTTTGGATTTCCCATTTCTGAATAAACAAAAATGGTTTGGGTTCATAAACTTCTCAGTAATCCTTTGGTATTATATTTTTCGTTCCGTAGCGTGTGGCAGTCCAAAATGGCCCAGTGTTGTCTAGGCAGAGAAATCAGAAATGGCTTAAGTTACAAGGGCCCTCCAGCAGTTCATGCTGTCCAACTACTGCCTCAGAGCAGGGCAAATATAACATCGCATGAGGTTGCCCATGTCGTGTTCAGTCGAGTTTTGAGCACCTTCAATGATGGAGGTCCTATGGTGTTTTTGGGCAGGGGACTCTAGCAACAGAAAACCAGCGGTTGTGAGAAGGCAGTAAGTCATCAAGGATGTTCAGTCGCTGCCTGGCCATGTCAAGTAACAAAACCCTTGTGTGTTTTCCTGATGCCGTGTTCAAACACCAGTACTGCTGCCAACACCCTAACGTGGAAGCTTACACCCTATGTGAAAATACTGTAGATGATATTTCTGAAAAGAAAAAAGAAACCCCACAGTAACTCCATCCTGGTCTAACCTTGCCAGTTTACTCTCTATACAAAACTGTTCAGTCATGGAATGCACCTTCACAGCTATCCGAAAATGTGCTTGTACATATATTGCCTCTTTAGATTAATCTTGAGGGGTAAGAAGGGTTCTGCTGCTTTGCAACATAAATGGACTGTATCACAATTTTATCTTATGATACTGTCTTAGAAAAATAATACTGAACTCCACTACGCTGACCACACCATATCTTCAACTCGGATACTCTTCTCTTGCAGTCAGGCACTTCTTTTGTGGATCTTGCATAGGTGACAGCTGACTTCTTCGTATTTCAGCCTTCTTACTAGATGAAAATTATTCAAGTATTTGTCTCAAAAGTAAATCTGTAAGTGAAAGAACATGAGAAAGTTTTAGGAGCCTCATCCTGGAGCTGTATACTTACACAGAATCTAGGAATCTGAGCGCCAGAGAACCTTTTACCCAGTTACTACCATGCTCGGGCAGAGTCCTGACTAGTGCTGTGACAGCATTAGCGTCAGCGGAGCACCAGGCTTCTCATCCCATCCAAGCTCCAAGTGCAGCCGATCTCTGCCAGCAGTGCATCAGATCATGTGCTTTGGTCAACTGAAAACATTCAGCACAGCTTTTTGTGTTATAATATCTATAGTTGTTTTCCCACAGAAGAGCTTAAACCTATCGGTTTGCATTCCTTAGACTTTTCTGAAAGCAACATTACTGCAGCAACACAAAGGATAATATATTTCCCTTTTCTCTCTTCCTCAGGCGAGCTTTATAATAGCAAATTTCAAGACAACGAAAGCATGTGCGACAGTGGTGTGGAGACCTCCTTCCGCAAACTGAGCTTTACTTATTCAGACTCTCTGAACAGCAAGTCATCAGTGACACTTAGCAAAATGACCCTGGGCTGTGGACACGAAAGTTCAGTGCAAAACAGTTACATAGCCAACTAGTAATATCCCATTAGCAATACGCAGTTACAGGAACAAACGTGACATTTCAAATGACGTCGGTGTCATCCTGGCCCGAGGGAAGCGAGTTCACAACCAAAAGCATGCGCTGGAGGAACCACCCACACACCTGAACAAACAGCGACTTCAGCAAGCGACTCCTAACCGTTGCTTCCTTCAAGTATGTTTAATTGTATTCATTTACAAGCCATACACAATAACCAGGGCTCTGCTGCTGCATTAATACACAGGGCTGGACACCGTGAATGACTGACGGAGCTTTTCTGGTTTGCAAGGATTATCTGTTATCGATGAAAGTCATCACTCCTTGTCGATGCATAATACCAACTCACTTAATAAAAAGAGGTAAGGCACACAGAGCAATCAAAGGATACGGTATCTAGCTGCTCTCTTCATAATTTTTGCAGCACAGTTGCATGAAAAAAGCTCGTAAAGTAGCTGGCAAAGAAAAATCATTACTTTAATCACAATGACAATTCAGAGAGAAAAGAGAATCCTAAAAAAAAAGAATCTTGTATATTTCAAATAATGTATTTAAACTTAACTTTGGTGCCTCATTCAAAAGAAATTTCAAGTTTGGTATTCTCCTATATGTAAATAGTTTTTTTATATCTGTTCCTTTTAAAAAAATGTGCTTTTTAAATGCCTATTTTTATTTTACTTTACTTTTATAATAAAAACCCAAAATGAAATCTCGTCTTCACTTGTAATTTCTACATATCTTTCAAGTAGAGTTATTAAAAATTTAGATATTGATACAAAGTGCTTTCCAAGTACTAAAATAAATAAAGGGTTGCAAATCACCTGTCTTAACATTAAGTATCTTTTATGGTGGGAGACCAGGAACATCAGCTACTGCTGAGCAGCTGTGCCTTGTCTGTGCTTTAGAACCAAAGACTGATTCATGGTCTCTTTTAGTTCTGTTCTCATAATTACGGCAGCAGAGAATCATTTACACTGAAACCAACTATTTCGCATCTCAGCAAAACTCTGAGGAGACAGTTCTTCTTTGGGCTCTCTAGAAACTCCTCTAATAACTGTGTTCCTGAGCAGCGTTTCTTCTTTTGCATGTTAATTCCGAGATGGTGAGTGTAACTGTTGCAGATGTTGGCACTAGCAAGAACAGATACCAGATTTCATGGTAAAAAAGCAATGAGCAGCACCGTACCATTGTCACTCACTTGTAGCTGATTTTCTTGGCACGAAGATAAGATAGAAATTGACGGTGCTGTTCTTGGCTCAGCTCAGTCTTCAGTAACCCGGGTGTCACACCTGAGAAAATGAATCAAGGTAAACCTTGAGAATTGTAACATTTAGAGCCAGTGTTTGCTGTAATGAATTAAACAATGGTTAATGAAAAAAACCCTTGTGAAATAATTTTATATCCAGCTGAATTACTTGAGTATGTTAATTACTTCCAGAAAAACAAGATGCATAATAGTAAAAATGCCATTCTTTCTCTCTGTTATTGTATGTATAACCTACACATGCAGTGCCAAAGGCATATGGATGTTTTGTTTCAGTAATGTACTTCTCCAGTGTTTTCTTTGCATTTCACCATAACAGAAGCAGGCAAAGGTTCTCATACTCTAGGGATGGAAGAGCTTTTTGAGCCTTAGCAGAGCTGCTGGCTGAGTCAAATGCACCTTCTGCTGCCACAGAATTTCCAGCACAGGGGACTAGCAGAGACTTGTATTGAGGCTCCTACAATTGCCCCTTGCCCCATCCCTGGAGGGGTTCAAGGCCAGGCTGGATGGGGCTTTGAGCAACCTGCTCTAGTGGAGGTGTCCCTGCCCATGGCAGGGGGGGTTGGAACCAGATGATCTTTAAGGTCCCTTCAAACCTGAACCATTCTAGGATTCTACAATCCTGCAGGTCACCAGGGCATCCTTGGTGTTGGTTCACACCTTTTAGCCTTATTTCTGACCAGCTCTGCTTTTAAATCACCACAAGGCACCTGGATCTGTATTTCCTTAAGCACTTCGTGACCAAATGCTGCATAATAGCTGTTCGTTAGGCTAGTGATCATGCAATGAACAGTGGGACATCTCCCCTAGGCCCTGTGTATTCAAGTGCTTTAAATGGCAGCCTGGCAGCTTCTTTCCTTGCAGCATCTCAGTTTCTGTCTATTTAACAAAAGAGGCTTTGGTCCTCTTTTTTTTTTTTTTTTTTTCTTCCTTTTACCCTTCTGTTTAGAAATAGAAAAATAGTAATTTTAAAGTATTCTCACTATTTCAAACAGGAACACTAGATTTTTAGTTGAGTCATGTAATAGAACAACTCTTCCCATCTGCCTTAACCCTTAGCATCTTAAGTATGCATTGCAGGCATGCCACACAGTTCTTAGAACTAGGCAAGAGTAGAACACACCAGCTAGTGTAGGACACACTACAGAAACTGGCATGACATCTAGTAGAAGACACTCCTGTTCTCTTGTGTGGTTCCTATTACCCCAAGCAGTTCAGTTAAAAGAAAATGCTAAAACACAGCTTTACTCTTTCTGCTTTACCTTTTTTCTTATTAGTAGGTGGTCGTCCTGTACAGAGCATGCTGATTCTTGTACTGATGGCATCTGGGAGAAGGTCAGGCTCCTTGCAGGTATGAGGACAAAGGCAGCACACAGAGGAACCAGGCCTAGCAAGAGAAAGTGTAAGCGATGCAGGCAAGTCTTAATAGAAACATTTAAAGCAGATGAATTCTTCCTAACAGATAACTGTCAAGACATATTTATGTGCCTCATCATCGTATCTGCTCACCTCGGACACAGATTTATCCTTACACCTCCTTGCCCAGAAAGGAAGCGCCATTACTATTTCACAAGTGCGATGGAATAAACTAAAAAATAGTCCTGCAGGAACCCTGAATTCGCTGCCTGAGAGTTCCTGTCTACACCTGGCTGATAGAGAGAAACCGCTCTCACTTAACTGCTAAAAAGAGGGTAGTAATGGTGTAACTCAGTGTTACGTTTTCATTCAGCGCAGTAAGTTGGCGTGTCCACCTCACTGCATCTTGTTGCACAGGGTATCGTCCCCAGTCTGTTCCATATTGCCTCTGAGGAAACAAAACTGAGAAGGGTATTATTCACTAAGGTCTTAAAAGTCAGGATTAAGTTGGGTTGGTTGTTGTTTTTTTTTTTTTAGATTTGTGCATGAACAGCAACAATGGCGTTTCTGGGGTTAAATTTTTTTTCATTAGAAGTTTTCCTAAAACTTCCCCAGCAAGCTGTCAGGCTCTTATTTACTCAGAGCAGGGCATCTCTGCGCTGTGGCTGGATGAGCAGTACTGACTAGGCCCACACCACAGTGGGCTCTTCTAATGCACTGCATCATGCCGCAGAAAGCCTGGTGCGCATTTCCGTTAGCAATTAAAGCGCTGAGGCTGGAGGTACGGTCAAAAAGCATCAACCGACAACCTCAAACTGATCCTTAAAAGCTGATTTTACTGGTTTGTCCTTCTGAGTGCTAGTCGCTTTGACAGTGACTGCACAGATTGAGCTGGAAACATTTGCAATATTCAAATGGAACAATTAATTAAATATTAAAATAAGAAAGGTTATCTAATTAAGCTTTTTTTTCTTGGAATGTAGAGAGGTGTAACCTTTGGGCATCCTCAGTCGAGTTGAGTATTAATTTTAAATTAATTGCAGTGAGGATCGAAATCTGAAATAATTCTAAACAATCTGCAGTTGCAGTAATCAGAACTTGCTACGTTATTTTGCTACTGTATTGCAGTAATAAAAGTCAGAAACTTGTGGAATGCAGCAAAAACTCTTAACGAGATCAAGCTCTCCACACTTTCTTTCACAAGAAACCACCTGGGGGCTGGCTCACACCATCGCTCCTTTACTCCTTTACAGTTGTTGGGGAAGTGAGCTGAAGCTTAAATCCTGGTATATGACATGGTTGTTGGTAAGCCAGATTCCCAGGGCCAGCATGCCAGAGTATTACTGTCTGCCTTACAGGCAAAGAAGGACTGCTACAACACAGGAAGAGAGAGAAGCTGCAATGCTGGCAAAAGCCTGGAGATCACGATGTTTGCAAAGAGGTGTCAGAGGCCGCATTTACGGTTTTGATTTTTCACCACCGTGAAGAAGGATTGAAACCTTCAGCTCCTGCCTCTGACAGCAGCACGCTTCCCCGCCAGGCCACCAGCTCGACAGACCACGCTCGTTCTTATTTAGAGCTCCTATTCTGGATTACGCAACTCCCCCCTAGGCCATACAGCCTGGCTCAATTCACGGGCCATTGGTTCTAATACGCAAGGGTAACATCCCTTCTGCCACAGCTGTTCCCCGCAGAGTCCATCAGTTCCCCAGCCAGCCACAAAGTAAAAAAGCTACCCAAAGGAAGAGCAATACTGAACCACTCTGCACTTACAGAGCCCATCAAGAGATCTCAAGATCAACTCCCAAAAGCAGACCCCCAAGAGCAGGTCCTGGCAAGCAACCAGACTCACCACCTTCCTCCTGACTAGTCCTCAGGGTGTTGTTTCCCTTCATGCCGCAGCACATTTCCTTTGCTGTACTGGCCGAAGCTACCTCCCTGTTTTGGCTACAATGCACACTAATAATTAAAGCTGACATTTACAGGTCTTTACTAACTGACTCTACTTCCTACAGTAAGATGGCCTTTCCTCAACGGTGGCAGGGACAGAACCAAGTAATATTAAGGTTCTGTATTTTTCACTTAAGTTTTGGTTTTCCACCCTAATTAAACTAAATTGGGGCTTTCACTATCTTGTAACAGCTGACTGGAAAGCAGAGTTATGTAAACCTGATTGACTGGAACATGTCCTTAAACATTCAGACCACAAGTTCCTGGATGACTCAACTTTTACCCCTCGGAGGGTAAGAAAGAAAAGTGCAATTCTGACAATGTAAAGGCTGGCTTGGAAGCTACAAAACCAAACTGTTCTTTACTGAGAAGAAGAAACTCACTGGCCTGTTCCTCTGCACGTGACACCGCTACAGGTCACTGAAGTGGTGTCTGCTGCATATCTCCAGAATCCAAAGGGAACTAATCAAACTAAAAGTACTGAAGAAAGATGTGCCCCTAAGGCAGAAAAATTACCCAGGCCCCAAGGTGTGCAAGCAGCAGATAATAACAAAGCCTGACGAAGCTTCACAGCTGCAAACACTTACTTAGAGAGGAACTTTAGATATATTTATACATGCTTCTTTCCTGGAACAGATGTAGAAGAACTTGGAAAAGCTTTCAAGGACGTGCTCCAGTAAACTGGAGCAAAATAAGTCTTCCTTCTGTGGCAGAAAGTACCAACAAAGAGGTGCCCTCTAAAGCTCAAAATGTCTCTATGGGTCTTGAATGGGTTCAGAGTCAGATCTCTGCCAGAGATGAGTTTCAGGACAATGAATTAGCCAATGCCATACAGCTTTCCCTCAAAACCTGCTCTCAAGTTCTGTTCTTGGCTCCTGCTGAGGGGAACTCTGCTGCTTTGGCCACCTGTGGAAAACAGCCCAGAGGGAGCCCCGAAACAAACAAAGGCCATCAGCACAAGCAAACCCTGTGATCCCTTGACCAAAACATTGCAAGAATACTGATGAGGCCACTCCGCTCTACTGTTGCCACCAATAATTTAATGACACTGAGGACAAGCACCATGACACTTACCAAATGCTTTTTCTAGTGCTCCTGCTGCTGATCCCCAGCCCATCAGATACAACTGGCAATACAGGTGCTGCCGAGTTGCTGCAACGGCGCTCGCATGGCTATAGATGGATGGATGTGTCTGTAGGAGTTTTGGGAGATCTCTTCGCTGTTGAATTGCTGTCTGTGCCCTGATCTGAGACAAAGGCAGAACAATGTAACCAAGTGTAGCACAGTATGCAACAGCAAAAGTACCAAGGGGAAACAGTTAACCAAGGTACACCTTACAGCCACGGCTGCACAGGGAAGAGAAGAAAATAGCATCTATAAATACATACGTACTACAACACCAGGAAACCAAAAGAACACATTAAGGATATTAAGACAATAATGGAAGTGAACCTCCCCCATAAAATTCTGCTTTGAGCGCAAGCATTTGGCTTAAGCCGTTCCTAATCTTTCATAACAGCCCTCAGTACCGAATTAAAGCTTTCCAGTGAGAAGGAATGGACCCACTCTTTAGGGAGCTTCTGACCTTCAAAATTAACAGTAATTTAAAAATTGTCTGAACCTTTTTTATGCCAGTCTGGAAACTGCAGAAAGCAACAGGAAACAAAACAAAACAACCAACAAAACAACACCAAAACCCCAATATATTTTATAAAAGAATGCGTTTCTGCATAACAGTGCGGATAGGCATCAGTTGCATAGCCACTTCATCAATTATTGATCACGTACCACATCGTTTCTTTCATGATTTTACCTAAAATTTGTGACAGGCTAAACAAGCGTCATAGTTACCTAAATTCAAGGTTTATGGCTTCTAGCAATCCAAAAGCTCTTTTCTACATCTCTGAAATGTCATATTCTGAGATGCACTAAGGACAAATACCATCAACCTTCAGATAGTCTTCTTGATTGTCTTTGAAACAAGTAATTCCATCAAAGTTTTATTTAGATAACACTATTAAGTGCCATTTTGAAATTCTACATAGATGTTGCTGGCAGAGACACTTCTACATCAATGTAAGAGAAAGACATCAACCAACCTGCCTTTTTCCTAATACACTGCAGCAATATTTATTAATAATATTTATATATATACATATTTATTCCATATATTTCCATATATATTCTTTTCTCCACATTTTTTCATCCTTACCTTATATTGGCTCTGTTGCTGCTTTAACTCCACTTTGATTCCAGTTTGACAAAACTGAAGGATTTGTCTTGTGTTGTTGGCCCAGGATGCCTCACAGATAACTTGTAGATTCCTTTATCAATGTCTGCATTTTCTAACTGTTAAGTTTTATTCATGACTGTAATTTTCCCTATTTATTTTATGTAACCTATAAACATTGTCACATAGACATACATATTTTGATTGCTTTCATGTTTTCTTTCAACTAGGACACGTTTTGAATCAGAAAAGCCCTCCTATGCAACTGCAGTTAGTTGTTTTGGTGACCTAATAAAGCATTTGTAAGCAACTCCCATTTATCATTTCCCTTTCATCTTTAAGTTTTTCCTCTTGATCAGGACTACATCAGTTTTGGTTAACGCCTAAGTCAAAAAAACACCAGAGATTGCCGAGCATCAGCCAATATGCTCATCTCTTCGCCCATTAAAACTGTGATCATTGCAAAAAACCAATCCCCAAGTTCTCTAACTGACTAAAGGAACACGCAGCCGCTCTCCCCACATGTGCTCCAGACCTCCAGCACCACCAGCAAACATCACCCACGTGGTGCTTTTACGATGAAGGAGGACATCACGAGTAGAAATTGTTCAAACACCTACTGTGAAGTGCTGATACTGCTAGATGCTTTGCAAGAAAATTAATACTTGCTTGGACTGTGAGAGGATCCTCGTAGAACCCCAGCAAGATCCCAGCGGTATTTCAATCACCGTCTAACAGACAAGCCCAACATTTAGCAACTTGCCCACGGTACAGACCGGTGGCCTGAATTTCCTGACAGCCAAATGCTCAGGCTTCCAGCTCCACAGGCTACAGTAGTACCCCCCGCCACGCTGAAGCAAGCTTATTTTCTTTGTATCAAATGCCAAAGTGAGATAACATTTCTACGGGAAACCTAGACATTTTTAAGAGCGACTCACTCAGAAACAAAATAGAAGGTCAAGCACTGTTATTTTGTATGGGCTAAGGAGTACAGTGTGCCACCAGATCTAATCACGTGTCAACAGTGTCTTCTATGGGAACCCACACACAAAGAAGCAAAATTAAGATGTTGATGTTTTCCTTTGTTGGATAGAGGAGGACCTGTGTGGAGCACGGGGCCACTCATGAGAAATACCAGGAGGTAACAGTACAGCTGGGCAGCAATGTCTGAGTGAGACCAGCCGCCCCCGCACCATGCGTCTTACTGGAGAAGCAGCAGTCACTTGTAACTCTGTGGTCCTCTCACATGACCATTTCTTCTCTGTACTGCCTCCTTTCTCTTCTCACCTTTAGTTGACTCTTCTCCCCGTTCCTTTTCCCCACAGCCAGGCACATCTCATATTATGCCACATTATGCAGGATCCCACGCAACAGCAAAGGTTTGTGACTGCACCTGCAGCTCTCTGGGATAGTCAAAGCTAGATGCAGAGCTCTCACGGTTATTGCTCGTGTTGCATGAAAAGAGAGAAGAAAACAAGTCTCGTGCTCAATTCCCCTTTCAGAAGGGGGAACAAATCTGCCCGATGTCTGACTGGACAGCCCAGGTTTCATGTCTATTTGTAAGCCTATCTTGCAGGAGGCAGGCAGGATACCCGATGGAGTGACAGCCGCATATGTGAAAGGGCAGGACTAGTGCTCTCCCAATTTGGGTGTAGATAGAGCAAACAACTCCAAGAGGAGCATACCTGTGAAGGTGGTCCCAGCTTCACTCTCTGCCCTTCTCCCTTGCCCCCAGCATACTTTGCCGTTATCCTATGATGAATTTCCACTTGTGGCATAGTGGAACTGGAAAAAATATGGATTTTTACAACCATAGTCTGGAGGCGCATATTTGTGTTGCCTCTTGGGATGAATTCACAACTCCAGCCTCATGTGAACTGGAGAACTTAGACTAGCTCTCTTGCACCCACTCACCCCTCCTATTTTATAAACGGGATTATTATTCTCATTACCCAAGAAAGCCTTAGTTTCAATACACCACATACATTATATGCAAGCTTTGCTCTTCATATCTTTACATCGAACCAGCAGTTAAAATTCACACATGACAGGAATAGACAGTATGCTCTCCAGTTAGCTCAAATGGTACGTCACTTCAACTTCAGTCAAATTCTTCTCATTTTTTCCCTCCTCCTTTTTCACTCCTTATCTAGAAGGAAATGAAGTATCCTCAGACAACGTCCACCAGAGAGGTCAAGGTTAGTGACTTTTCTAGTTCTTCAACACTGGTAGATTCCCAAGGATAAAACACAACCACTTTCTTCTTTTCAGTCATGAGGAAACCATTATCACTAAATCTGCCTTTTATACTCCCTACATCCAGAGAAACAAAAGGAGCAATTGCAGTGGTCTGAAGAACAAATATATAAACGTCATCTTGTTGGGATACAGAGGCCTGCAAGAGAAATAAAATAAATAAATAAATAAAAGAAAATGTACATGTTAAAGAAGAACCCAGTTACACTCAAACTGGGAAAGACCTGCATGTTAGTAAAGCAGACTGACCAACCACATTCGATCAAAATTACTGTCTCTTCTGGAACAAAAGGTTGAACCAACAGGATTCATATCCAAGACTCATGCAAAATATAGCCTTCCTACAGAGTACTACAGATTGTGATAAAATGCCATGAAGTGTTATCATTCTACCATCTTCTTATGAAAAATAACTGAATAAATGGTAATCTGACTTGTACATAGTACTAGTATCCTATACTTACTGCAGTGAAAGAGATTTGTCCTTTCACCAACACACTTCACTCGACCTATAAATTCACAATTACTAAAGTCTCTGGACTTTCTGATTACATCGGCAACAGAAATACACAGAAGCAAAAGACAGTAAAAATCACAGTAACATAGGAGGTCACCTCATCTTAATGGAACATGGCAGTGAAGTCCTTACACTGCATTTAGAAGGTAGCCATGTTGTGAAATATCAGAACAAGGTATAATGTTTTATATTAAGTTCTATCAGTAGATAATCTCAGAGACACTTAAAAGAACAACCAGGATGAATTTTCATGCAGCATTCCCCATTCACCATCATGAAATATTATGCTACATCATTTTCAAATACCAACTAACTATTTATAAAAAGCAGACAAATTACGTTAAGTGCAGAAATCATGTCCTGCTTAAAAGAAAAACACCACTATTCATTTTTAAGAAAATGTGTACATCCTTTACAGTTTGTGTTTTCTGAAGAACACAAAAGTCTTGGTGTGTTTTAAAAGCAATGCTATGCAGAGCAGTGCTTTGATTAGCAATGTATTTGAAAGTCTAGTTAGTTTATTAGTAACTATGTATAGAAGCACCAGCTTCTAACAAAACAGAGTCATTTTTTTAAATCACAGCTGCATACTTTCTTAAAATAACCGCTTTGCATTTATCCTTGCTAGCTGTCCTTATTAGTACTGCGGAGACAGCACAGCCATGGGAAAAAGGAGTGAAATTTCCCAACGATGCTCCAGTTACAGAGCTTTTATTATTGATGATGTCATCCACAAAAAAACCCAGCATGACTCAGACTCCGGATTGTGCCACCGGCTGAAAAAAAAAAAAAGAAAAAATAAAACCAGGCTGATTTATTTCCTTGGTATACTCAGGAGGTAGGCCATGCTGCTGTGAAAGAGATAAGAGGAGATAATCTGGCCCCTTTTTTTTTTTTTTGTAAAGCAATTATGCTGGTCCAGATTCAAAGAGATTAAAGATCTCTATTCCCCCCTTGTTTAGTTGAGGTCCAAAAAGCAAAACTGCAGCTCGGAAGCCAAATGTGAGAACGCAGGGGTCCCCATCCTGCCAATTTGCTGATTAAGAATTTTGCAATAAGATTTACGTGCTAAGAGGCGAGGCTCAACAAAATGTGTGCGCGCACACACACACACAAGGCATGCTTGATCTCTATATACAGAGCACGCTTGCCAGGAGCAGAAGAAATCTAGGGAAAAGCAGCAAATGGACTAAATGATAATGTTATACAACACTGATGCTTTCTGTGCCTGTTCAGAAGACGGACACACTTGCCAGATATTAAGAAATAAACACTATTATGCAAATTAGAACCCTTAGCTGGAGGGCAGGGATTTGCAGAAGGAGGAAAGAAGCATGCAATATTGCATGTTAGCAATGGTACATTGATCTGGGAGTTTGAGCTCTTCAAGGGGACATACTGCTGACAGTAACACACTCCACACTCAACTGAACTACCATCACCTTGGTACTGACATACAGTACTGTCTGCTAGCCTCAATGCTCGTCATGATGCTATTTGCTATCTAGGGACAAAAAGAATGAATGGAGCAATGGTGCTGCAGCCAGGTGAAAGACAGTCAAAACAAATGAAATG